>NC_085842.1:254554675-254922175 GCF_035594765.1 Anolis carolinensis | reverse complement strand
CTATAATGCTGGTGTATTAAAAACGTGCAAGATATTTGAATTTATAAAACATGTACATTTTGCTGTTTTGAGTTGCTTTTTTTACTAATTGATTTTGTTGTTATCTGCCTTACTGTGTTTCATGCTTTATTTTATCTTGTAAAGTTCTGTCTTCAATGCTTTTCCTATCATATGCTGACAATAAGGAAAATACTGTAAATTACAGTGTCAGCCTGGGGCCCATTTCGTTCAGTGAATGGAGCTTGATTTTCTCAACATCAGTTTTATTTTATTGCTATTGTAACTAATTTGTGTTAAATCAATTTCTCTCTCTCCTCCGCCAGCAAAATGAATACATGTCACTAGAAATAACCAATCAAATTGCTAATTAAAGATCAAGCACTTAAATGCAGTCACTGCCCTTTAACCAGCTTTCAAAGGCATCTGTTATATTCTCTTGTCTTTTAAAAAGAAGGAAACTGTAACATGAATCAAGGCAAACTAGAAATCTACAACTGGCATAGATTTCTTTTTCTTCTGTTTCCTTCTGAGTATGAAGTAGATGCCATTTAATAATAATAATACTTTATGGAAATGTTATCTAAATTCAAATGCTTTACATAAAGGTAAAATAAAACTTTAGGAGGATCCTTTTATTCTGTATAAGAAAGAAGGTAATATGAATGGGATCCATGCATCCCTCCAAAGAATCCTGTACTTCAATTCCCATCTTCTTTACCATTGGTTACTATTAATGGAAACCAGAATTAAAATATGGAAGATCACTCATTAGAAAAATAAGGGTATTGCATATTGTAGGAAAGGGGAACAAACAAATTTGTTGTTTTATTAGGAATTAGAAATAGTTTGGTTGAATGCTTATTTGTCTATAGTTGTGTAGTATAAAATAAATTTCTTACAGGCAAGAAAAATCATAAATATTTTCAAAGCCAAATTTCACATATACACAGGTATACCTAGGAATATTTTATAAAGCAGTACTAAAATATGAACAAATTTAGATGGGCCCAAGCAAATCTAGAAGTGCCTGTTTTCTTTTGGAATATGTTCATGCAAAGAGTGTATATAATGTAGCTTTAGACTGGCCTGGGAAAACTCACAAGATACTGATAGATCATTTCTGTAAATATCTTGTCGAATTCTCCAATTTTTCACAACTGCCATTTTCTTATCAGTTCTGAGTTTTGATCGGCTGGTTGATTTGGTCACTTCCATATATGTCCAAGTTTGTTGGAAGGTCTCAAGGATCCCAAGTTACCTATAAACCATTTGCTCTTTCCTTCATGACTGGGGTGAGGAATCTGTGGATGCTGTTGGATTGTAGATCCCAAACGCCTTCGCCTTACCTGGTAAGGCTGAAGAGAGTTGACATTCAGCACTATTTGGAAGATCATAGCTCTTTACCCCTGCTCATAGGTATGGCCTAGTTCTCAGTAATGTACTATACAGGTCTTTGGGCTGTAGCACTTTGCACTGCAGTGAAGGTTTATCTGGTTGAAAATGTTCATGCCTCCATCAAAGGAAACTCCTCATGTAGAAAACTGGTATGTCAGGGCACTTCATGTTAGCTCAATGTTCACATGTTTGCATTATTAAATTTCCCAGAATACTTGAGAACAGTATGACATTTAAATCTGAGACACAACAAAAAAAATTAAATTTACTATGCCCAGTACCTTATGAGTGCTGCTCAGATTAGCCAAAAGAGACCTAGTAATGTAAAAAGGGCTCGCTAGGGAACAATCTGTCTATCCCTTGTCATCCCCACCCCCCAAAGCTGAGGTCATTGTCTTCATGAATATACATTAACCTAGCTTTATCCCTTAGACACTAATTTCCTATGTGAACTTTTTTAAACACAAAAACACTCTAATATATGATTACCCTATCACTACAACTACGGCGGATCCCAAAAACCACAGTGGTACACTCTGCAGTAGTGCAGCTCAAAAGCCACAGTGAGAACTAGACCAATTCAATTATGACATCAAATTTTGTTGACCCATTATAAACTATTGTTCTTAAGATCCTTTTGCTCCAGTTTGTATGCTACCGCCTCTCTGTTAATAAAGAATTTGTTTCTAAAATAAAGTGAAGAAAATATTTTTGAGCAATATTTATATTTAAGCACTAATAAAGACAATATAATGATTGTCCTACTTTCTCTAAACACACACACACAAACAGTTAAACATTGAGAAGTGTGCATGAAGTATTGATGAATAAGATCTTCAATTGAACTTAGCTATCATCCTCAAAGCAATGAATGTGGAGATTTGTCTTTTCTTACATACTGTTTCACCATGGTAATTTTGAGTACATTCTATTCATTCCAAATCATGGAAAGCCCAAAATAGATGAGGGGAATATGTGTAAAATTTGTGGGATGAGCTAACAATAATATTACCTATATAATTGTTTCAAGATGGTTGTCAGGAGATAGTGAAAATTCTTATATCCCTGACTTAGAATTTTCTTCACCTCTTCCTAACAAATCCCAGGAGCCCATTAGTTGTTAAACTGAAATCATAGTGCTATAATTGCATAGTATGAAAAGACCGTTAGTCTGTTTTAATTTTGTTTTTATTCTGACATGCATCTTGCCATATGATAATTGCATTCATTAGAGCTAATAATTCTTGTTATGATTACAATAGAAAAATAATATCCCTCCACTCCCCCTCACTGTAATCAACTCCACATATAATAAGAGTAGTAGATTATATACTATGGTCATGGAATTGTCAGAGAAGCTGTTAATTTTGCAAAGGCCAGGTTGTCAATGGGAATAAGAAGAAGAATTAACATTAATGATACTAATGGTAGAATAGACCCATGTGCCTAAAAAGAAATACTGTATGTGTACAGGTATGAATTTATGCATATTATACACAGAGGGAGCCCCATTCAATTCAAAGAAGGGTGAGATTGAAAATGGATGTTTACATGTCAATTGAAATTAATGGGTCTTCCTGCAACAAAGACAGTGTGTGTGTGTGTGTGTATGTGTGTGTGTGTATATATGTGTGTGTGTGTGTGTGTGTGTATATATATATATATTTTAGCAGAACCATACTTTCCAAGAAAAAGAAAATAATTGTCCCACTATATTCTGTACCAGTCAGGCCTCATCTGGAATAATGCATTCATTCCTGGGCACTTTATTTCAGGAAGGATATAGAGAAATTGGAGCAAGTTCAGAGAATAGCAACAAGGATAATAATAGCTATGGAGAACAAAATATTTAAGAACAGGGAGTGTATTGGGATGTTCAGCTTGGAGAAGTAAAGGCTGATAGGTGACATTCTTGCACTTCATAAATATCTACTTTTGAGGACATATATATGTTATGAATAACTTTTCAATATCTTTAAAGCACAGGTTCTTTTATTGCAATTTCCAATGTGAGAGGGTATCAGAACATTTACAGAATAACAATTTTACATAGAGAACAACATTTAGACATACAGAATAGTTACATTGGCTAACACACTAACAAAGGGGAGTTACATTTTTACTCAGCATTCAAACACATATAAACATGCATTCATCCTCATGCATACATCACCATTTCTCCATTCTTCCTCTGTGAAGAACATCTGCTAGGCCAGACTACCTTGAAAATCTACCAATGCACAGTTCCAAAACTTCTATAATGCCAAAATGCCAAAACTTCAAAATGCCAAAATGCATCCTATTTCTCTGAGAACAATGTCAAGGATCAGATCTGTGTTTTCCCTATAGCAGAAACTGATTTCCTGCAATGTAAAATGACTCCAAAATGCACTCTTTTCTCTTCCCTTAAGAAAAAGAGGCCCCAGTGCACAGAATTCTGCTTTCCATTGGAGATCTGACACTCCCATATGTCATCTCTATTCCTCCCTTGGAAAAGCATGGCGGGTGAACAGCTCGCTGTCTGTCACACTTTCTGGAATGTTAGAAGGCTTTTTATGTAGTAATAGTTCACTAATGTTGTCCCAAAGTTGCAAATTACTGAAAGGTTGTTTGGTCAGCCTGAAACATTCTGGCTGCATCTGAGTTTCCTGGCAGATTCTGGCTCTTCTTGATTGGTGTTGGCCTTGTGTTGACTTCTTTCTTAACATAAGGAATTTTGTAAACATTTCCTTAACTTAAAAGAGCCATTGTCTCTGATTCATGTAAACATGATGTCCCCCCCCAAAAAAAAAGTTCATCAAGTCAGCAATGTCAACAATTAATCCTTTGTCACAGTTCTTATCATCAACTTGTAATTACAGTTCAGCAAGCAGGCAGTCATTGCACGCCTTAATATTAGAATTGTGTCTAATATTATAATTAGGCCCCATCCATACACTTTTCATACAATTCATTCAAACAATATATCATATTTTACATCAAGACATATATGCATAACCTGGACTTAGATATTGCAGAAGGTGATACTATCTTGAGTTGTACTCACCCAAGATAGCTCCCAAGCACCAAAAACTCAGTCAAAGTCATTTACAG
The DNA here is from genome assembly GCF_035594765.1 of Anolis carolinensis. Classification (NCBI taxonomy): domain Eukaryota; kingdom Metazoa; phylum Chordata; class Lepidosauria; order Squamata; family Anolidae; genus Anolis; species Anolis carolinensis. The sequence continues at coordinate 254,917,687 of NC_085842.1, read as the reverse complement.
GTTGAGGGTGTGGAGGAGGTAGACTTAAGGTGACCAGAAATTATCTGGCTATAGCAACTGGGAGAAGAGAACGGACATCAGCATCCCATTTCTCCAGTTAGTCATATCATATTCCACTTGAATGGTGTAGGATCACAGTGTATGAATTTTTGGTACATGTATTACAAAGTGTGGTTTATTTGTTTGTTTGTTAAAAAAAATTCTCCCCAAACTGAGTATTTCCCGAAGTTCACCAATGATATTTTGCTACCTGTGACAAAAAAAATGGAACCTTCTCCAAATCTCATGATTAAAAGTTGACTGGATTAGTAGTTGAATCCACAGCACCCAAAGTCAGTAAACTCATTTAATGGCCTCTTAGCAAGCTATCTAGACTGATGACAGCATTATGACCTCACACTAACAGAGATTCATTTCTAGAATGAGCAGAAGGCAAGAACACTGCAAAATTTTAAACAGCTCAACTATTGTATTGTAAATAAAACATTATAAAAGCCTACTTAAAATTAAGCACTACTTCTTTTGCTGCCTGCCTTTCTCTCTTCAATACAACAACAATAGCCAAAGTCACAGTCCAGAGTCAGAAATATAATTTGTCAGAATCCAGAAGTCAAAAACCAAGAGTTATTGAAAACAATTTTCAAGGGGCAGCAAAGCCAGGTTCCAAGACAAAAATCACAACATTGTCACCCAGAGTCCCTACACTGACGGCTTTTTATCTTGACATCTCAGCTGGTGCTTGCCTAATCATCCTTTCTCAGTTAATTTCTGAAATCTATGATACCTTGCCCAATCTTTCCTATGCTTCCAAGGAGAAGGTATTAGGGTTGGGCAAAAGAGTCGAATCTGTCGTATGTCAGATCTAATTCATTTGTTTTGTCACTTTTGAACGCGGTTCCAATGCAGGTTATCCCGTCGTGTGTATCCTGTGATTTTTCTCATAGCGTCGTATGTTTTTTGGTACTAAAGCCAATAAGCCATGCATTTTTAAAGCATCCAAACTTGGTTTGAGAGAGTTGCAGCCTAGCCTGGGCTTGCCTCCCTGTGGCCAATCACAGTGCACGTTCATATAAAGGGAGGTGATTGTACGTTCTCCGTGAAAAGCGCCTGCAGAGCTCCTCGTGGTTCATTCATCCCCGGAAATTGGAGAGGGAGGTTGGCTGTTTGTGTGGGTGCACTCAGGCAGGAATTTTCTGTTGCACCATTGCTTCCTTGCCTGGTGGGCAACAGTGGGGGCATTGCTGGCTGCGGCACCGATTGCTTGAGGCCAGGGCAAGGAGAGCATTGAAAGAAGATACTGGGAAAAAGGTGGGTGGGAAAAGGGCGAGTGTGCCGCTTTTTTCCCCCGGGTCAGCGGGGCCGCCCACCAGTGCTTCCGTTTGCTGGCGGCTGGCGGCCCGGGCCTATTGTTTGTTTGCTTGCCTGACCGGTGACCGCGGCACATTCCTTGCAGCCTGGGCATTGCTAGCTAGGGCTGCAGGCCCAAGTCCATTTCTTTATGTGGTGCCATTGTTTGGGGGGCCGTTATTTTTCTTTAAAGATTTGAATAAGAAAGAGAAGTAAAGCAACACAATGTTTTATTTTTGATTCCAAAGGTTGGAGCTGGGAAAGCGAATGTGCCACTTTGTTTTCCCCAGGTGGCAGGGCTGCCAGTGCTTGCATTTCTGCCGGCTGGCAGCCCATTGTCTGTTTCCTCGCCTGACTGTGGCAGCGCATTCCTTGCAGCCTGGGCATTGCTGGCTGCAGGCCCGGGTCCATTCCTTTGTGCGGCACCATTGTTACGGGGGGGGGGGGTATTTTTCTTTAAAGATTTGAATAATAAAGAAGAAGCAAAGCATTGCAACATTTTATTTTTGATTCCAAAGGTTGGGGCTGGGAGGGCGAGTATGCCACTGCTGCTTTTTTTTTTAATTAAAGGACATTGTGAGCAGCTAGTAGAAGCTTTTGGGGGGTGGTAGGGGAAAGGGCTTATTTGTTGTGTGTTTGTGGCCTTGGCCACATGGCCAGGCCTCCTCAAGGGTACTCCAAGGCTTACTCAAGACCTTGTCTGTCTCTGGCTTTGTGTGTGCCAGGGTTGCATTGCAAAGCCAATTGTTCAGAGGATAAGGGAAATGTTCTGAATTTTGGTGAGCTAGCAGTGTTAAATGTGTTCTACCACTGTACCAGGTTTGAAGAGGATAGCTCAAAAATGAGGGTGGGAGAGTCCTGTAAAGTTTCCCCCCGTTGCTTTTTTTTTTTTTTGGCTATTGGGCATGTGTGTCTGCCATTAAGGAATTAATTTTGAATATTCCAAATATTCGTTAAGGTTTTTTTAAAAAATGGGTCAAAATTCGGAAGTAGTTTCAGAAACAAAGTGCTAGCGCCCCCTACTTTAGAAGTGAGTATTGAACCATTTTTTTCCTGGATCGCACATGCCTAGAAGGTATGGTTAGACCTTCGCTAACTGGCTCAGATGAGCTTGTTTCAGTTTCTTCAAAATGCAGAGGAGTGTCTCATCTTTATCACTGACTGAGCTAGGCCAGGCAGACTGTGGGGAGTTGCTGGCCATGACATCAACTACCATAATTTTCTGGTCCCTAAGTAATTTGTCCATCATCACCTGGGCCCTTGGGGCTACTTGACTCTTACGTATTTCCTGCTCTTTTATCCATCTATCTGTCTGTCTATCTAGTTAAATCAATCAAACAATTGCAGCTGTGCAAAAGTGTTAAAGGAGGGGAATTCTTTTTTAAAAGCACGTCTTATCCTCTCTGGAGTGTTGTATCAGAGCATGCAAACCCCCATTTAATTGAACAGTTCAGTATTTTATTAAAAAATCCTTAACTTTGCAGTACAAAGTAAAATGAATCCCTTGTGTTTCTGATCATTTAATGAGACAGAACATGTTCAGGCCCCAAATTAAGGGGTAAAATTAAAAATAGATTGCAAATGGCAGAAATTAGTTTTAAATAAAAGGGGAAATGATATAATAACTGTACCAACCTCTTTGAGCATTCTATCCTATTTTGTTTGCCATTTTTGACACATGATTTAATGAAACCAATAAGAAGAGAGAAGGTAGACAGAATAAAATTGTTACATTTGTTTTAATTTACCTCTAAAATGATTATTTATTTAAAACTGAATTTCAGTTTCATAAACAGTTTTTAGAATCCATGTTATATAGAAAAAAAAACATTGGCTGGTATTCTATATTGGCTACTTAGTTATACATAATTAACTAAGTAAGACTTCTGATCTATCCAACCTTCTTTACTAGGTGGATGAAATTTTCACCTCTTCTCTCTCCATCCAGCAAGTGAGGCTATGACAGAAAATGGTAAGAGGGGTCTTGTTTCTGATTGTTGCAGCCCTTGGTTGGTGGGAGTAGGGTGGAAGCATAATCTGTCCTTAGCCAAATCACCAGCAGAATGGACTCTTCTCTCAGGGTGCATGTACATAGTTGAATTTATGCAGTTTAGTACCACTTCAACTGTCACTGTTCAATGCTATGGAATCATAGTATTTGTAGCTTAGCTAAAGACTTTATAAAATTACAACTTCCACCATTCCATAGCATTGACCCATGGTAGGGGTATAAAGGGGTATCAAACTGTATTAATTTAACCATGTAGGTACACACCTGGGGAAGCCACTGCCCAGTAAAAAAGTTTTAGAGACATCTAAGATCATGGCAATAGTGTCACAATCACCACCACCACCACCATCAATTTATTACCTGCCTGTCATTGTGGCTCAAGGTGGGGTACAGCATGGTTAAAATAGGGAGATAAAAATACAGCAGTAAAATACAAATAGCAAGGTACATACAGATAAAATGCTGGCTAAAATTTGCAACTTTAAATTGGCACAGGTATCACAAATTTGGAGCAAGTCTATCTTATTCATTCATGAGGACTCAACAAAAACTCACCCAAAATTTCTAAAATGTGTGATGTATATGAAAGGAGGACCTCTACCCTGAAAACGGGTCTCTTTTTAAACACTACAAATTGATATGTGTGTGTGTGTGTGTGTGTGTGTGTGTGTGTGTGTGTGTGTGTACAGAGAGAGAGAGAAGGAATGAAGCAGTATAAAAAATATAATTTCAGTCTGCATGTGGAAAACATTTCATGTTTCCTTTCAAATGGTATACCCCTTGTTTCATGTAACACTTTTTAATTTAAGCTCTCACTTTAGTATAAACAATGCACTTTACTTGCTTAATGTCCTTTAGAGCATTTTTCAGGACTACTATCTCTCCTTGCTCAACACAAACACAGAATGGCTCTTTCTCCACAGTTCTCAATTCACAATCAAACCTCTACCCGCTACTGCAGGATTTAATTTTGAGGCTTTCTTTTTACATAATGCCACAACCCCATGGACATAGAAATGAAGTACAGAGGATTTAATGTGAGATATGAGTGCACATGCTAATATGGGATAATACATTCCAGGACTTTGAATGGATACGTAAGTCATTGCTAATATTGAACCCTATTGAAGTGAAAGATTTCAGTTCACTCAGGAGGATGCAGAAAATATCTAGAGAGGACAAATGAAATGTTGGATGTGGATAAATGAAACCACAATTACTGGTCCCACATATATGAGGATCTTACTGTATTGTAGTAAAAAGTAAAGGTTTCCCCTGACGTTAAGTCCAGTCATGTCTGACTATGGGGTTGGTGCTCATCTCCATTTCTAAGCCGAAGAGCCGGCATTGTCCGTAGACACCTCCAAGGTCATGTGGCCGGCATGACTGCATGGAGCGCCGTTACCTTCCTGCCGGAGCAGTACCTATTGATCTACTCACATTGGCATGTTTTCGAACTGCTAGGTTGGCAGGAGCTGGACCTAACAGCGGCCGCTCCCGCCGCTCCCGAGGTTTGAACCTGGGACATTTCGGTCTGCAAATTCAGCAGCTCAGCACTTTAATGCACTTCGCCACTGGGGCTCCTACTGTGTTGTATATAGTATAAAATTATTATTATTATTATTATTATTATTATTATTATTATTATTATTATTATTATATATACAATATAAAAATTAATGACAGAAATACTAATATTTCTACTTCTATACAAAATGTTTTTGTACAGTTTTATACAACTTTGATTCATATTGTTTCAGATATGTTTTAGTCACCTTGAGTCACATTACAAAGAGAAAGACAGCATATAATTGATGATGATACTACTACCATTAATTTATTAATACTAATACTAATAATATATTAACTGGTATAGTTGCAGAGAGGAAGTGAAAAGGAAAAATAAAAAATCTGCATTGCTACCAATGCTATTTTTGAAGAAACACTAGAGAATTCAACCAGGAGAAATCAAGTTAAATGATCCCTTCAATTTCTCTTTCCAGAAATAGGGTGGAAAAAACTTTGAAAAGTCCATTTGCACACACATCTCATAGCTAGTATAACCACAGCTTGGAGATGGTTTGGTGTGCTTTTCATAAAGGACTATGTCTTGAACTATTTCCACCACAGTCTTATTCATTATTTGCTTATTTATTTATAGTATTTTTTCTCATGCTCTTCATCAACAAAGCCTCCCAAAACAGCTCAAAGATCAATGAAAAACAATATATTCCCTGCCTGCAGGCTTACAATCAAAAGATATAACAGAAAATGAAAAAAGGGAGGGGGGACACCAAATGTGGGCACCAGTAGTAATCAAATCCTACTTCTATTATTTTAAATCTGATGAACAAATAACAAGAAGTGAACTCACAATGGCTCCAACAATTCTAGCTATAATGATCCCAGGATCTTCCTTTCTAAAGGTCTCACCAAGATGTCACACTTTCCCACTTCTTTTTGAAAAATTGCAAGATTATAATAACGATAAATGCAATGGCACTTAATAATAACAACCCCAACCATACAGCATCTTTATTAGGTTAACTAATTGAAGTAGAAAGCCACCATCACATTGCTTGCTGAACCCAGGAGAACATGCTGTGAATGTGAACTTCAAGTTTTGACAAACTCTCTTTTCTAAGTGTTTTAATTAATTACTATGACTGTTACAATTTCTGAAGTGCACCTTGTGCTTGAACAATTTTTATGATGTCAATGCTGTATCTATTGCAGCTTCGAGGAAACCATTAACCTTTCCCCTCTTTCCTTTCTGATCCATTAGAATGATATGAAGAATAATACTTATGATTTAAGAAGCTAAATAAACTATTGTTTACAGACTACTTTGAAGCTGAAAACCTCTATTATTAGTGCAAACCAGTTACAACAGCAGAGATTATCATTCTCTAGATTTCAAACAGCAGAACCATGAATATGTATAATGTGAGGGTCATGTCTAATACAATGGATTATTGACTGAAACCACAGGAAAACACACAAACCATATCTGGGCTATGGCATGTAAGAGTTCTTAACTGCTTGCTTGCTCATTTAATATGTGTACTCTGGCACATCTTGGCAAGTTAGTTGTAAGAAGATTGGATGTAATGATATGCTGAAGCCATCCATAACTGAGTAGCTTTAGAATGCTACCCTGAGAGCCAAGCATAATCCTGCTACTATTCAGTTATGCATGGTTTCAGCATGTCATTATCTTCATTCTTCTTAAATGTAACTTGTCAAGCTTTCCAATCTACTCATTCAAACACAACACAATCCATGTGCAGTGATAATCAATGTAGATCAGTGCTTCCCATCCCCTTTTTTCCCTTGCCCCACCAAAGCATTTCCCCCACCCCATGTTGACATATAATTATTTAAAGAGTGAACTCCTATTCATGTGGAGAAAGTCTAGAAGGCCATTTACTTTGTGTAAAAAGTTTCCAAAGAACAAAACATCAATGAAAGAGAAAAATAAAAGAACAAAGGGACAGTTGAAGTACTGTGGAAGAACTCACTAAACAATTGCTAAAATAATAATAATAATATGAATAATATGAAGTTACCTCTGAAAATTCATGATTTAACAATGAGGAAGTGTATTACGCTTTCTTCTGGGTCCCATGCTTTATGAGTGAGGCAAATAATATAATAACTGCTATAGAAATCTAAATACAAATGGTAAGTATAATTAAAATATTAAATAAATTTAGATCACAATGTCAGAATAGTTAATGCTAGGTAAAAAGGTAAAGTTTTCCCTGACGTTAAGTCCAGTCGTGACCGACTCTGGGGGTTGGTGCTCATCTCCATTTCTAAGCTGAAGAGCCGGCGTTGTCCATAGACACCTCCAAGGTCATGTGGCCAGCATGACTGCATGGAGCGCTGTTACCTTCTCGTTGGAGTGGTACCTATTGATCTACTCACATTTGCATGTTTTCAAACTGCTAGGTTGTCAGGAGCTGGGGCTATCAGCGGGCGCTCGTTCCGCTCCCGGAATTTGAATCTGAGACCTTTTGGTCTGCAAGTTCAGCAGCTCAGCGCTTTAACACACTGTGCTACCAGGGGCCCGATGCTAGACTTCACTAAAAACTATGTTCCCAGGGCTTTTTGTATATTTTTGTTAGGATTTGTTGTAAAGAGACACAGATAGTGAAGCTAGGTCCCAAACTTTAGCTTGTGGGTTTTCTGACATTATGTGTCAAAGTCATTTGTTGATTGTAATGTTGGGTCAATGCATGTTCTTTCTATGCTGATTATCTATTCAAAAGGTTATTTTGACTAAAAAATGAAACAAGTATTTTAAGTATCCAGCAAGATATTAGGAAAAATTCATGGAAATGGAAAATGAGAGATCTCTATGCTTGACAAATACCAGTTTTTGCTCATGAAAACACTTCATACTTGATAAAGTTAAGTAATGAAATAGAACAACTATTATCTGAGCAGTAGTAATATTCAAGGCATAATTGATTTGCGTAATCTGCATCGAATTTAGGGTAACTTAAGTGTCCAACTTCATTGCGTATGTTTAGCGAGAATATGCGAGAATATCCTGTCACCAGAAGTTAATTTTCTTGTGGCTGATCATCTTTTTTCATTTTTCAAACAAAAATATTGACATACCTATGAAAGAAATAATTGTGCTTTGGATTTTTCACCAATTTCTTCCTACATTCATATGCAGAACAATAAGACATGTTTACATATTTTGTATAGCTTGTAATATTAAAATAACACTGAGAGGAATGGGGGCATTTGGAATGAAAGTTGCCTCACTCTTCATGCACTCTCGAGTTAACTCTATGCTCTAAACACTCATCTCTATTAGCTGGCTTTCTCCTTTTCCATTGTCACTAGCTGACTGCCATGTAAAATCTGATTTTAAATGTGTATGCTACAATATATTTATACACTGTGCGTGAGGGCCCTAGAACCATAAGAAATACAAAAAAATTACTGTTAATAACTCATTCTTGAATTACCTTCCTTAAAATCAAAGTGCCCCCTTGTGGGGAATGTGACCCTTATTGGGAAGCAGGTAAATACAGTAATCAAGAGTTGGATTTGGGAGCAAAAATACCATGTTGGGTTATATTCCGTGATATAAAGGAGATATTCAAATTGCTGAGACTATTTGGGGAAATAAGGTTCTTTAAAGTCCATATTAAAAGCTAGAACTGACCGTCCACAACCCAGACATAGGCCACATCTGCACCAGGCAGTATAAATCTGGCTCAGAGCAGCTCCAAATCTAGCATGCACATGTGAGCTCCATGTACATGGCCTTCAGCTGCCACACCTGCTGAGAACATGATGTCCATGTGACCAGCAAGATGGAGGGAAAATTGGCCCCTCTTTTTTGCTGATCATGTAGGTGCCCCATTCTGACATCAGCAGATATAATTGTAATGAAAAAGGGCTCACATGGAGAATGGTAGCAGTGACATTATGGTTGTCCCCAACGCTTGAATTCAACCCTTGCACCATCTAGAACAGGGATCCCCAAACGAAGGCCCGGGGGCCGGATGCGGCCCTCCAAGGTCATTTACCTGGCCCCCGCCCTCATTTATAATATAATATTTTATATCAGTTTTAATAATATATTGTATATACATATGATATTGATAATATTATCATTTTATACAATATAATATTAATAATAATACCATATAATAATATTAATTATATGTTATATATTACATATAATATTACAGCATAGTGGTATAGTTCAATATAGTAATATATAATGCTAATGCTAATAATATAATATACTGTATGTACATACAGCTGCTCTGAGTCCCCTTCGGGGTGAGAAGGGTGGGATATAAATGTAGTAAAAAAATGTAGTAAATGAATAAATAAATAATTTTGGACTTAGGCTCGCCCAAAGTCTGAAATGACTTGAAGACACACAACAACAACAATCCTAATAAACCTGACTATCTCACTGGCCAGAAAGCAGGCCCACACTTCCTATTGAAATCCTGATAGGTTTATGTTGGTTAAAATTATTTTCATTTTTAAATATTATATTGGTCTTTCATTGTTATTGTTGTTGTTTTGCACTACAAATAAGATATATGCAGTGTGCACAGGAATTTTTTCATTTTTTTTTTCTTCAAATGATAATTTGGCCCCTCCACAGTCTGAAGGATGGTGGGCCGGCCCTCGGCTTAAAAAGTTTGAGGAACCTTGATCCAAGGGGTCTCTTCTTCTCTTACAACCCTATTATTATTATTATTATTATTATTATTATTATTATTATTATTAACACTGAGGCTGGGTGGCCATCTGTCAGGGATGCTTTGCTTGTGCTTTCGGTGCACAGAGGCAGAAGGGGGTTGGACTAAGGTTCTCTTTCAACCCGCTTTTTTATTATAAGTATGACACAGCAAACAAGATAGATCTGCTGGATTTCGTTTCACAAAATCACAAGTCGAACACTTCCCAAGTGTCTAGGACTGTGTGATGTATTATTATTATTATTATTATTATTATTATTATTATTATTATTATTATTATTATTATTATTGTATGACACAGCAAACAAGATAGATCTGCTGGATTTCGTTTCACAAAATCACAAGTCGAACACTTCCCAAGTGTCTAGGACTGTGTGATGTATTATTATTATTATCATCATTGTTATTATTATTTTATTGTATGACACAGCAAACAAGATAGATCTGCTGGATTTCGTTTCACAAAATCACAAGTCGAACACTTCCCAAGTGTCTAGGACTGTGTGATGTATTTTCGGATGATGCGTGCAGATCCCAGTAGGGTGGCCTTCTGCAGTTGGCAGATCATAATTTTGTCAATGTCTATTGTTTCCAAATGCCGGCTGAGATCTTTTGGCATGGCACATTTTTTGTTATTATTATTGTTATTGTTATTATTATTATTAACATTGAGTCTGGGTGGCCATCTGTCAGGGATGCTTTGCTTGTGCTTTCAGTGCACAAAGGCAGAAGGGGATTGGACTCAATGGCCCAAAGGGTCTCTTCCAACCCTCTTTATTATTATTATTATTATTATTATTATTATTATTATTATTATTATTATTAATTATTATTATTATTATTGCTCAGTGGCCAACTATAGTCCAGCCCGCCAACAGTCTGAAGGATCGTGAACTGGCCCCCTGTTTAAAAAGTTTGGGGATCCCTGATCTAGAAGCACTGTCATTTTTATTTGGCATACATTTTCATCAATTGCCACAATCCACAAAGAAACATATGAAATAAAAAATCTTGTTGCAGGAAACAGTTTGTTATGTTAGGTTTGCAGTATGTGACTTTTTTCATTCCTCTTAAATATTTTGAAAAATATTTTGAATTTTCAGATTAATAAAAAACAACACAGTAACATATCTAACTTACAAAATAGAGAAAGGGGGGCAAAGAAAAAGTGAACTAAAACAAATACAAGGAAATAAAAAACTAGAAAAGTTAAAAGTGCCCTCCAATTTTCTCTTCAGTGATATTCATCAGGACCTCTAATATATACAAGAAGAGAGAAAACACAATTCTTTTAAAACTTGTAGAACCAGAGATAAGATCCTAGCAAACAATCCAATATCATTACGCATGTATTACGAAATACAACATAACCCCTTTATCTACAGAATTGATATACATGGTTTCACTTATCCACACTTTTACTTATTTACTTTGAGTCTACAGTACAAACTCTTCTCAATATCATTCCTCCCATCGAAAATAGTAGTGTGTGGTATTATCTGTTATCACAAATCCACATAGTCCAGGAACATAACCCTCATGAATATGGGTGTTGTACTGTCCCAATATTAATACTAATATCCTTCATAATCAATTGTTAGTAACTTTCCCATTGATAAATTAAAACAATCTATTTCACTTACCCCTCCAAACAAAAATTTGATAAATTCTTCTTTACCATTTCCCTTTTACTCACTATCTAATAAAGCTTTGCCATTCCTTAGTTGGTTCCTTGTGCAGCCAGCCTCAAATTAGTGCCTCATATCTCATGGACTTTGTAAGAACGACTTTGCACATATACAGTATACTAAAAGATTGAATATGTAGCAAATGTTAGGAGAGGAAAAGCCAGAGAGACTGATTAGAATATCAGTGAATGAAGACAGGAGTGTGAGAGAAGAATAGGGGTGAATGAGGCCAATGAGAAAAAATAGATGGGTGGAAGGAGGTAGTCCTCTAGTCACCCTTGAGCATAGTGTAATTGGCCATTGTCTTTTACATTATGAATTTTGCATATTTGTGTGCTACTTTAACAGAGCCTTTGCACAAGCCATAATGCATCCATTAATTAGATTGTAATCATGCCAACTTTTAAAAATGCCTGTTATTGAATGGTCCACAAAGGCTAAAATGTTCCATTTTAAACAAGAAATTAGACAGGTAATGGCAATCGTGACAGAATGTTGCCCCTATGGGGTCTCTTCTAAGCAGCCAGGCACTTTGTGTTGATTAAAATTCCATCCAGTGGTGATTCTAGATTGTATTATGTATTTAATTTTTTTTCTGCATTCTAAATGCACTTACAGTGGAACAAAATTACAGTGAAAATGTTGGAGTGAAAAATTCTCATGCTAACTGGTCCTCATGAGGGTAGACCATCTATATTTTAAAAGTATTTGTATTTATTAATAGAAACATGTCTATGCGTTGTCCTTTAGATCAAAGGAGGGAAATAGATTTATTTATACAAACTATTGTGTCAAGTGCTACTTTTTATTTATTTTATCTTATTAATCTCCTTGTTTATTACTTACTATCTCTTATAGTGCTATAACCACAATGAAATTTATGGATTGGACAGTATTTGATGTAAGTTGTTATAAATAAATAAATATATTAAGCTTAGAAAATGTAAAACTTTTTATATGGACTTGCAAAATTATTGTGCTTGACATGAATTGTTGTTCAAGGACAAGACAGTTTATAGTCAATTTCTATAAATGAAGCAAAATCTGTCAGTTCAGCTCAGGTGAAAACCTCTCACAAATGCAGGCTATAGATAAGAAACAGGTCAGGATGCAAAGAGGGGCTAAGTGATATGATAGTAGGTCACAGACAAAGAAAGTAAGAAAAAAAGGAGAGAAGCCTGTAATAGAAGAGGCACAGCGTAGTAAAGGGTACATAGCCAAGCCCAACAGTAGTGATGTGGATTTTCTAAACACTTGAATATAGCAATCCGACCTTCCATTTCAGGGAGATCCAAAGATGGATGATTCAAGTTGTCCAAAGCTTTGCAAGTCACAAAGGAAAGTTCAGCATTTTCTTTTTTCCCCTTCATATTCCATTCTTTCCATGTTTTCTTTGAATGAAATGTTTTCCACTGGAACTGACAAGGAGGAAATTGTGAACTTTAGTCCCCAGGGATGTCATGCATTTTATTCAATGTCATGTAAGTGTCTGGAGATCAGAAAGGTTTTGCATCCTCATCCCACCTTGAGTGTTGGAAGGGAAATCCCTACTGATGGTTCCATAAGAAAACTAAATGTGTCAAATGGAAAAAGAGGAGGAGAGATTTTTTATATATCCACCTGCATGAGAATTATAATCAATGGAAGGGGTGTGTCTCTGTAGTCCAAGTTGTGTAATTTTACTGCCAAGTCAAAACTTTACTTTTTATTAAAGGCTTTATGGTTAATTGGTTTTATCCAGAATCAGTAATAGACTGTCCTCCCTCTTGGAGTCAAACAACACAATTACTGAGGCTCAAGAGGCATTTAGAAATAATTATTCATCGATTATCATTGCTTAATGCTCTCTTATCTTGTCGAGAAATATAAAAATTATTACAGGATAAGCTATTTGTAGCCTTTATGAACTTGAATTCAGCATCTAACTCCATCTGTAGAAATAAATTATTAGGAAAATGGACAATGTTTTGAAAGATGAAAGACTCTTAGGCCTTATTAAGGCCCTGAATAGTGACAGCAGGCTACAGATCAGATGTAGCAACTGGACTCAACTTTTTGGAGAAATATATGTCGAGTGGAGTCAGACAAGGCTCATACCTTGCCCATATTTTGTTTAACATATTCATAAATGATCTGGAAGAAGCTCTGTTGGAATTATTATTATTATTATTATTATTATTATTATTATTATTATTATTATTATTATTATTATTTTATTATGACACAGCAAACAAGATAAATATGCTGGATTTCGTATCACAAAATCATAGGTCGAACACTTCCCAAGTGTCTAGGACTGTGTGATGTATTTTCGGATGATGCGTGCAGATCCCAGTAGGGTGGCCTTTTGCAGTTGGCTGAGATCTTTTGGTACGGCACCCAACGGACCACCTGCACTGGTTTCTGCCAGAGTCTATGAAGTTCAGTCTTGAGGTCCTGATAGCGGCTGAGTTTCTCCTGTTGTTTTTCGTCATTGCGACTGTCACCTGGGATGGCATCATCAATGATCCAAACCTTTTTCCTTTCCACAACTGTAATATCTGTTGTGTTGCGTTCCAGAACTTTGTCAGTCTGGATTCAGAAGTCCCACAGTATCTTTGCGTGCTCATTCTCCAATACTTTTGCAGGTGTGTGATCCCACCAGTTCTTTACTGCTAGGAGGTGGTACTTGAGACATAAGCTCCAATGAATCATTTGGGCCAAATAGGTGTGCCTCTGTTTGTAGTCTGTCTGTGCGATTTTCTTACAGCAGCTGAAGATATGATCAATGGTTTCATCAGCTTCCTTGCACAGTCTGCATTTTGGATCATCAGCTGATGATGATGATGATGATGATGATGATGATGATGATGATGATTATTTGAAACACAACAAGATGAGTCCACAGCAGACACTCTGCTGACTGTTGAATTGGATCACACGTCGGACACTTCCCAAGTGTCTAGGACTGTGTGATGTATCGGCGAATAATGCCCGCAGATCCCAGTAAGGTGGCCTTCTGCAGCTGGCAGATGGTAATTTTGTCAGTGCCAATTTTTTTTAAGTGCAGGTCAAGGCCTTTAGGCACTGCACCCAGTGTGCTGATCACCACTGGGACCACCCTGACTGGCTTGTTACAGAGTCTTTGCAGTTTGATCTTTAAAGCCTCATATCGTGTCAGCTTTTCCAGTTGTTTCTCCTCAATCCTGCCATCACCTGGGATTGCAACATTGACAATCCATACTTTGTCTTTTAACTTGATCGTGAGGTCAGGAGTATTGTACTCCAAAACCCTGTCTGTCTGAATTCGGAAGTCCCAGAGTAGCTTGACATGCTCATTCTCTGTAACTTTTCCTGGCTTGTGATCCCCCCAGTTCCTTGTTGCAGGCAGATGGTATTTGTGGCGCAAGTTCCAATGAATCATCTGAGCAATAAAACATGCATCAGAATACTCATGTATAAGTGCAGAACTTTTAGTAAAAAAAAAAAAAAAAACTCAAACCAAAACCCTGGGTTGATTTATCTATAGATCATTATAAGTACTGTACTTTAACTCTAATAAAGAAAGAACCACACCCTTCTCTGAGTAAAATGGCTAAATGTATAAGCTAGGTATATTCTGGGAGAACCTAAACAATGTGCTGACATGTCTATGACATAAAAGTACTGCTTCTGGCCTTTTTGAATATGTGGGTGGGAAAATGGCAGTGGCAGACAGGGGGTGGCTGCCCCCCTTAGGCTATACTGGTTCCTTCTCCCCTCCATGGAAAAATTCTTGACTTATTCATAGGTAATTGCAAAATCCATAATTTGGCCCCCAAACCTGCCCTTCACTTACATGTGAGGTCAGTGTGTTCTAGAATACATACAATATTCCAGTATCTGCAAAGAACGTTACATACAACTTGGGAAAATATGACAGTGATGTATGTTTCCACAATCTTGAGAACTATATTGGTGTAGGATTTTCCCTAGTTCCTTATATGCTCAAAAATATCTTGCAAAAGGAGGGTATTTTCTATTCAGAAGCGAATTCTATGAATCTGCATTTTTTCTTACACAAATGCTCCATTCCATTCCTATAATCACTTCAAAAATTATTAGTTTAATGAGAAAAAGACATATGAAACATTAAAGTCCAATTTTCCACATATAATAATAAGTTCGTCATAGTTACATTCACAGCTGTTGAATACCAATGAGTATCTTCATATTACCAATGCCGATAGTGCAGCTTACAATTACCTGGTTCATTACATGAATTTGAGTAGGTCACAATGCTTGAGTGATATCCAAATCAAGGACTATTTTTCCTACACAGCACTCACCTTTGAGGTTTTCCCCTGACTAAGAACAGTAAGTAAGTTTGTGTTCAGCTGAGCAAGCATCCAAATTCAGCTGCCTTGTGTTGTTGTTGCTGCTGCTGTTGATGTCCTGCTCTTCCCCATGAAAGCCCAGAGTAGTTGCAGATGATGGCAAAACAATTTTTCCAGTTTCACGTACTGTAATTGTTTTCTGCTAAATCCTCTTGTTGGACAAAAGTGTCAGAGATTGCTTTGCAATGATTTGGAAAACGTGATCCACACAGGTCCTACTCAATTTAAGTACATGTCATACACTGAACAAAAAACTAAGCCACAGAAAATACAATCTATACATTTATTGATGAGAAAAAGGTGGGGAAATATGTAGTAAACAAAAAATATGAGCAAAGAAATTTTTCTCACATCCCTTCAGTCTGATAAAGTCTCAAGTAAAGTGATCCAAACGTACACTGTTCCAAATTGATCTTTTAAAAAATTTGGACAGTATGCCAGCATTTCCCTCTCTAATACTGGGGAAAAGGAAAGCTCTCACAGGTAGTGATTATGTGTTTTCATAGGACAGGACAAACCTGATACCCACATTTCCCATATTTACGGAAGACCTGTACACTGAGTAATCAAGGGATATGCAACTTGAGCAGAGTGTGATAAAGTTGTGAAATAATCAAACTGAGTATTTAAGTAAGTTGGCCTATAGAAGTGTATGCAGTTGTATTGTATCAAAGGTATAAGGGCAGGTGAGAAGTCTGATTATTAAAATCTTCTTCAGATTTCCAGAAATGCAGTCAAAAAGAGAAATGCAAACCAACTGCAATTTACAGAAAAAAGACCACCTGCTGAGAAAATTATTCAATTTCTGCACCAATACTATTGCCAGCATCAAAATCATGTATGTGTCATGCTGAGAGATGCTCACTTGATATAGTAGAGTGAGGTAGGGGTTTAAACCAGAGACAACCCAATTTTTTACTCCTCCTCCTTCCTTGTCTTTATTTTTAATGTCCATTTCATCTAATTGGGCTCAAGCAGATGGATCACTTCAGAAGGAGAAGAAGTGCTTCAGCAGAACTGACACAAACAAGACAAACAATTGCAGTGGAAGGAAAGCTTTTGCAATGTGTGTTCTCTCCTCACTGTTTGTTACTAGTAACCACAAATTAACGCTTACTAAACACATACCCATACGGTGCAGATATCTTCTTCACTCTTCACTTTTGTCCCATTCATTTGCTGCCATTACACCACTAAAAATTTAGCTTTCCAGCTTTGTTTACCATTTTGGAGACTTTCTGACCTTTAAGCCTGCAGAGTTCTATTGTACAGTAATGCACAAGGAGTTGGAAATCTACCATAAGGAGCTGGAGCTGCTTATTTCAAAGCATGCACATCAACATTTGTTCTAAAGCAGTGGTCCCTAACCTTTGGACCTCCAGGTGTTTTGGACATCAGTTTACACAGTTTCTAACAGCTTGACCAAAGGTTGGGAACCACTGTTTCCAATATTTGCTATTTGTATGGTCTAGATGATTGGTCAAGTTCCTGGACTGGGAGATGCACATGCCTCAAATAGCTATATCTCCAGAGCTACTTCTTCTGATGTTAATTATCCACCCCCTAATCCACCTTATAAGAAACACAGTTTGTTTGTTTGTTTTTTGTTTTATTTATTTATTATGTTTATATATATCCTGCTTTCTCTCTCCATATGGAGACTTAAAGCAGCTCACAATTAAAAGCATTACATCACTCATCGGGGGAGGCCCTCCTCTCGGTCCCACCACCCTCGCAGTC
Organism: Anolis carolinensis; assembly: GCF_035594765.1. Classification (NCBI taxonomy): domain Eukaryota; kingdom Metazoa; phylum Chordata; class Lepidosauria; order Squamata; family Anolidae; genus Anolis; species Anolis carolinensis. The sequence goes on along the minus strand of NC_085842.1, from coordinate 254,900,298 downwards.
ACGGTTGGTGGGGATGGGGGAGAGGGCCTTCTCCATTGTGGCCCCCCGGCTCTGGGACTCTCTCCCCATGGAGATCAGGCAGGCCCCTACCCTCCTTACTTTTCAGAAGAGCCTGAAAACTTGGCTCTTCCAACAGACCTTTGGTGACTGATCCCCATAGTAAAGGATTGACCTGTTGCCCATTTTATCTTTATCGCACTCCATTCCTTCAGCCGTCCATAATTTCTTCGTGTATGCCTTCCCCAGCATTTTAATGGGACAATAATTCTGGTATCTACCTCTCCTTGATTGTAACTGACACTACTTGCACTTTCTTTTGGCCCAGTTCTTTTTTGAAGCCAACCCAGGTTTTTATCATAGTATATTTATCATATGTGACTCCATTTGTTTTATGACCTGTGTATTGTTGATTGACTTGTTTTATTGTGGCGTTTTTATATTGTCTGTTGCCTTGGCTTGGCCCCATGTAAGCTGCCCTGAATCCCCTCGGGGAGATGGGGCGGGGTATAAAAATAAAATTATTATTATTATTATTATTATTATTATTATTATTATTATTATCAACACAACGACGTTGTATGGCACAGCAAACAAGATAGATATGCTGGATTTCGTTTCGCAAAACCACAAGTCGAACACTTCCCAAGTGTCTAGGACTGTGTGATGTATTTTCTGATGATGTGTGCAGATCCCAGTAGGGTGGCCTTTTGCAGTTGGCAGATGGTGATTTTGTCAATGTCTATTGTTTCCAAATGCTGGCTGAGATCTTTTGGCACAGCACCCAGTGTGCCCATCACCACTGGGACCACCTGTACTGGTTTCTGCCAGAGTCTTTGAAGTTCAATCTTGAGGTCCTGATAGCGGCTGAGTTTTTCCTGTTGTTTTTCATCTATGCGACTGTCACCTGGGATGGCAACATCAATGATCCAAACCTTGTTCTTTTCCACAACTGTGATGTCTGGTGTGTTGTGTTCCAGAACTTTGTCAGTCTGGATTCAGAAGTCCCACAGTATCTTTGCGTGCTCATTTTCGAATACTCTTGCAGGTTTGTGATCCCACCAGTTCTTTGCTGCTGGGAGGTGGTACTTGAGGCATAAGTTCCAATGAATCATTTGGGCCAAATAGTTGTGCCTCTGTTTGTAGTCTGTCTGTGCGATTTTCTTACAGCAGCTGAGGATATGATCAATGGTTTCGTCGGTTTCCTTGCACAGTCTGCATTTTGGGTCATCAGCTGATTTTTCAATCTTGGCCTTAATTGCCTTTGTTCTGATGGCTTGCTCCTGGGCTGCAAGGATCAGGCCTTCTGTCTCCTTCTTCAGGGTCCCATTCGTGAGCCAGAGCCAGGTCTTCTCCTTATCAGCTTTTCCTTCAATTTTGTCAAGGAACTTTCCATGCAGTGTTTTGTTGTGCCAGCTGTCAGCTCTAGTTTGTAGTGCGGTTTTCTTGTACTGGTTTTTTGTCTGCTGTGTTTTGAGGAGTTTCTGATTTTTGACTTCAATCAAAGCAGGTTCTTCACTTTGCTTGACATATTCTGCCAGGGCATGTTCTTCTTCTTTGACTCCTTGCTTTACTTGTAAGAGTCCTCTGCCCCCTGATCTTCTAGGCAGATATAGCCGGTCAACATCACTGCGAGGGTGCAGTGAATGATGAATGGTCATGAGTTTTCTTGTTTTTCTGTCCAAATTGTCCAGTTCCACCTGTGTCCAATTTATAATGCCAGCAGTATATCTTATGACAGGTATGGCCCAGTTGTTTATGGCCTTGATGGTGTTGCCTCCATTGAGCTTGCTTTTGAGAATTTTTCTGACCCTTTGTGTGTATTCTTTGCTGACCACAGTTTTCACATGTTCATGCTTGATGTTGTCCAGCTGTAGTATGCCCAGATATTTATAGGTCTCTGGCTGGTGACACTTTATTGTTTGGCCATTGGGCATATTTATGCTCTCACTTTCAATGATTTTTCCCTTCTTCAATGCCACTGTCGAACATTTGTCATTATTATTATTATTATTATTATTATTATTATTATTATTATTATTATTATTTTAATACAACTTAAAATATACAAATACAAAAACAGTTTTAAACATCATTAATGTTAAAAACAATTCAGGATAAATTCATAAAAGCTTAAAAAATCACAACAGTCCCAGACATGATCTTAAAAACCTTCTTCTTTAAATGCCTGTTTGAATAAAAAGGTTTTAGCCTCCCTCCAGAGGGACAGCAGGGAAGGGGCCAATCTAGCTTCCCTGGGCAAAGAGTTCCACAATTGAAAGGCAGCCACTGAGAAGGCCCGCTCTCTTGTTCCCACCAACTGAGCTTCAGATGGGGGTGATACTGAGATAAGTGCCTCCCCTGAAGATCTCAGGGCCCAGACACTTTTGTACAAGGGGATGCAGTCAGTTTTGTTGTTGTGCCTTTAAGATATACGGTGATATCAAAACACAGGTTTTTTTCAGCAACAAGCTTCCTTGCTAACACATCATTTTTTGTGTTGTTGGAGAGTGTGGTAGATCAGTGGTGATGTATCCAGTTATTTTTTTTCTTGCAATAGGTATTAGTAAAGACCAGATCTGTGGTATGCCCCTTTAGATCAGTGGTTCTCAACCTGTGGGTTCCCAAGTGTTTTGGCCTAAAACTCCCAGAAATCCCAACCAGTTTACCATCTGTTAGGATTTCTGGGAGTTGAAGGCCAAAACATCTGGGGATGCACAGGTTGAGAAATATTGCTTTAGATGATGTCCTTATGTAAGACATTGTTTCCTGTGTGGAAATATTCTGTATACAACACAGAAAAGCGCAAATCTAGTACAGAATAAGTCTTAAACTATCAAGATTTTCTTTAGTCCTGAATTCTCCTTGTCTGAGTTTCCCAACACTCAAGAAATAGGTTTTATAACAATTTTTGAATATTTTCAAAATTTCTTGCCCTTTCTAGTCACATAATGATGTAATAATGATGACACATGGAAGCAAGAATAAGGTAATGTTAATAGTATTATTTATACATAATACACACTCTCAGGGCCATAGCCAGAAAAAAAATTGGTGGTGAGGGTGGGGGTGGGGTTTAAACAATGTTTATTTTTTTAGTGAATCATAAAGAGTAGGTCCATAACACAAAATAATTTAAATTCTGTTACTCATTTGATATTTTATATAGACTTAATTAAATCAAATTTCTAATTTAGCTACAAAGTTTTAAGTCTAAAAAACTGAAAATTACTCTTGATTGGTAATTTAATGGTTACCAAAGAATACCACAATGCCACAACTTGAAAACTGTGTCAATACACTTTGACAGAAATCAGGCTCCATTGATAAACTTTAGTGGATACTGAAGAGTGCACATCTAGTCAGTCTTTCTTGCTCCATTGTGTTTCTTATATATGTTTCAAATGTTTCAGAGTTAAAAACAACCGGCCATTTGTAGCTGTTGACACTGCTATGTTGCAGAAATCTGAAGAAATTGTTTCACATTCAGAAAAAAACTGTCTATCACAGGCAAGATAGACAGTGCATTTGATGGTTTTTCTGCAGGTGTAATATTTTTCCATTTTCTACACCACAGGTCAAACTCTTCCATAAGTGTGTCAGTAAATTGAAGGCATTCATTGTAAAGTTCTGAGCACTCTGTTCAAGTTGGATTTTAAATGGCCATAATTAATAGGGAGGAACACTTGCAATTCCTGAACGATTCCCCTGTGCCTTGTAAACCTTTCTTGAAGGTGACTGCAGAGAATGTCCAAAAATGTGATGTACAAATTTAGCCTATAATATTCCATTGGTTTTGGCGATGTTGCCTGAATGTTGCTTTTACAAGTCTGCCTTGAATAAATGTGAGAAATCCTCACTTCTCTGGCCATAGACTCCACCACTGATCTTGCTGTGTCAAAAATCTCCTGAAATTCTTTCAAAGACTATGTGCGCATCTCCCTGGCTTTTTTGAAGAGACTGTCAACATGTTGCAGAAAACAGAAAATGTTCATATCTACTATTTGTAATGTTTTGCTAAGCTGAAGGAATGATGACAGAAGCTTTCCTAGGATGTCTATGGTTACTACAATTTCAATAGTCAGAACAGCTAAAAAAGGTGTCCAGCTTGGGAAGGAGTTTCACTGTTATATAGAAGACTCTCTTTTAGTTCTTCAAGTGTTCTCACCAACACACTATACAGTTCAACAAAATGGAAAACTTAATAATGTCACTCAACCCAACAGGTTTCAAAAAGCATCAACAGGTTTTTTGCTCCTCATTCAGGGAAACAGTCTTTATGTTTTTGTCAACAGTTCCAGTCTGATAGAGGATACTTTGAAAAAATTGCACACAAATGATATTGCTCCTTGGCAGTTTCTGACAGGTGTAATTCTGTAAGTCTTTGTTAAGGCTAGATTTCGTGAGTGAGCATCGCAGTAGATGTAGACAGCCATTGGATACTTCTTTTATATAATTGCTTATGCACCACTAATATGACCACTCATATTAGTAACTCAATCATAACCCTCTCCACACAAATATTACAAGTTCAGCACATTTTTTTCCAATGCCTGCAAATCCTTCACCTGTCATATCATCTTCAAAAAGTATATAAAGTCTCTTATTCCTGCAGCTTCAACATATAGTACCTTACCAAGAGCAATAACTGTTCTGAGATACTCACATCCAAAGTTTCATCTGCTAAAACAGAGAAACACTGTGATGCATTGCATCTGTCAACAATTTTCTGTACTATCTTGTCCAAAAAAACACTAGGGAATTCCCTCCCCAGTGACATCAGATTCCCTCCTCTCTCCTGATCTTTAGCAAAAAAAAATCCCTTAAATTCTGGCTGTGGAAGTAGGCCTTTAGCAAATATAAATTAAAGTGAAATAGACCCTTACATGCCTGACATAGGAAATAATCAGGGATGATGATTCCAGGATTGGTGATTTGGTTACATGTCTTAACTGGTTTTTATTGCAATTTATATGTTTATTGATTTTAATGATTTATTGTGTTTATTGTATAACTGTAGCATTGATTTTTTGCCAAAACTTGTAAGTCACTTTGAGTCCCTCTTGGGGTGAGAAGGGTGGGGTAGAAATAAAGGAAGGTAAGTAAGTCACCACAAATGTCTATTAGTTCATTCTGTATTTGAGAACCAGTATACTGGGCATTCATAGCTGCAGTTTCAAGATGATGTTTCAGGTCATTGTCTCCTGATCTGGCACGAGATCTCAGCAAGGCCCTGAAATTACCATCATTGTGCAAAGGTTCTTCATAGTTAATAGTTCCTGAATCATTGCTCCCTCTTAAAGCCATTTCTTGCTGGACAAAAAGGACAAAAATTTCCACAATTGGCAGACGTTTATTTCTATTTTCCTCTGCCCTCCTATTTCCTTTATCATGACTATGGGTTACTTCAAGATGTTTTCTACTGTGAATTAGCAAGAAGTTTTTAGCCAAGCACAAGTTGTTCTGATGGTACTCTGTTTTTTGGTGTCCATTGAAGACTTCTATTGCATTTTTCCATTGCAAAAATAGTTTAGCAACCAATGCACCAAATTTCTGATGACCACCTTTGCCCTCAACGTCTCCTCCAAACACCATACAGTACTTACAGAGTGCATCTTGTGCATGAAATGAGTAGGTTACCCAGGGAAATACGTTTGGGTTAAAATTTTATATGCTTCTTATCCACAGAAAATACATATCCTAGCAATAAAGTCTGTGAATTTTGATCTAATTGAACTTTCACTTAATTGAACTTTCACTAATTGAACTTTCATCAGTACCAGCTGTTGCAATGGTTCTTAACCTGCTGCCTTCTTGGTCTTCAATATTTTACTTTTTTTTTTTTTTTGGCCATGAACTCAAAAATGTGCAGTTGCTTTGATAGATGTTTAGGCATCTTCTGGAGTCAGGTGGAGGAAAGGAAATACCAACAACAACTAACAGGGCTTTAAGTCTCAGAACAGCAACTCAAACCAGCAGACAATTGCACAGCAATTACCTTCCCCATTTCGGCCCATTTTGGCACATTCTGCACTTTGCCTGGGTTCTATGAATTAGTCTCCTGTGTTAATATTGTATGTTTTATGTCGATTTTAACAATTGTTTTTACTGATATTGATGTTTTTATTGGATAATTGTTTTATTGCTGTGTTTTGAAATTTGATTGTTCTATCGGGCAAGGCCCCATGTAAGCCACCCCGAGTCCCTTCGGGGAGATGGGGTGGGGTATAAAAATAAAGTTATTATTATTATTATTATTATTATTATTATTATTATTATTATTATTATTATTATTACAGCAAAACAGCTGTGTTCAAAATGACTCACAGCTGTTTTCATACTTTCCTTTTATACCTCAGTGGGAGGAGCAAGAAGGTGAATTTAAGAGAGCTCTGAAAGGGGGAAGAGCAAGAGACTGGTAACATGATTACTTTCAGGTGTTTTTAAAAATAATATTTCAAAAACTATTTAAGATAATTACATGTGGTAAAACAAATAAAACCACATAATCAAATGTATAATTGTGTTGAAATTTCACAATTTTTTTGATTAGAATAAGAGATACAGCAATTTGAAAGTTCCCTTGTCTATGGGCTTGGACACTATAGATTACAAAGGAAAGTGTGAGAAACACATAAGGGGGGAGAAAGAACTGGAGGTTCAGATATCAGTCTATTCTCTAGGAGTAAAACTGTAGATGTTTGTGAAATAAATCCTCCTTAAGAAAAGATGGAGCTCAGTGCCAAAAGCATGACTGTCCCTTGGAGACCAGATGTGAATTTCATCTTGCGTGTAATCAAATCCATGCAATCAAAGTCTGAAGCTGAAAGAGCTGGAATAATAGATTGGAGAAAAGGAAAACACACCATAAAGAAAAGCATTCCATCTCTGCTAAAGGCTTTAAATATTCTTTAGTAGCAACTGAATGAATGTTTCCCAGACATCTTCTAGTGTCTGCTGCTGATGTGTGTATTTTATATTTAGAAAGGCTTTGTGATTTTAGGCATTGGGGAGTTAATGTCACTAACCCATTAAACCTTCTTGAACTCAGTGGGACTTGCTTATACGTAAATGTGCATACTTTCCAGTAGTAAAAGCCTTTTGGAGTCATATCATCTCATTTTTTTTTGCTCCCACAGAGCTTTTATTTTGCAAACCACTCTGACATCAAAAGAGAAATATCCTCAGTCTTCTCTTAAAAGATTTTTTCAGGGTTTAGAGGAAGATTGCAGCACCATTTTTTTTTAATCTAGCTCCCACCTCAACATACAAAAATATGTTTTAAATAGTCATTTGACTATCTTTAATAGTCACAGGTCTGATTTTGAGAGTGAATTAAAGAGTGAAAATTATTATGAGATTAATATTTGCTACATTTTACCATAGCAGTTTTAACATATACCTTACGTTAACATCATAAAATGTTTTACCCTCATTAACTATTTAATGCTTTCTTCAAACAGATCTTAAAATGCATACGGCTCTCAAATACCCAGAATCTCACTGCCAGCATACTTCTAGATCTTACAGTCTAAATTTCATGAAGTTGATATTTGACCACAGCAGTCACATTATCATTGAAAATGGAAACATACAATGATGAGCACTTTAGACTTCATATCTCTTTTTGATTTGTATTATTTCACTGATTTGACAATCATGATCATACTTTCTCACAACTTCATAACCACATTTTCTTGCACTTCTGCTGCTCCATAATTTTTAAAATCTTTTGTGAACAACTTCATCAATGAAAAGCAAAAAAAGAAAAGGAAAGGAAATATAGCTGTAAAATATGAAATAAACAGAAAATACACAGAAATGGTACAGACCCATTGTACAAAGTAGGTGATGAGAATACATTGGGATTGTGAGCTTTTGTTTTTCCCATCAATAGTGAGGGATGGGTTAATCATAAGGAGGAAGTAGACCATTGAGCATACTGTCATGCAAAGGTGACAGTTCAGCAGAAATGCCAGTTCACCTACCTCATGCAATAATGTCTGATGTGAATTGTAATTCAAAACAATTTTACTAATTTCTCATTTAGAATTCCCTAATGCCACAACTGTCAGCAATACCTGAGTTCGATTACATTACTAATTTAAGAAGGCGTGATTGGGCTTGATCCAGGAAGATGTTCTAAATAACCACCATAGCAGCAATAACAAAGTTCTGGGAGCAATTCCAAATCTATTGAAAAAAAGTCTGACTGAAATAGCCATAGACAGGATCACAATAGAATAATTACACTGCTTGGAATGTGCCATATTATCTAACAATCCTGATTGAGTCCTACATTCTTGGATAGAGTCCAAATCATAGGTAGTCTAAAATTTCCATTGGTGACATCTGGTAGATTGTGAAATTAACAACGGTAATGATGACAACAACAAGAACAATATTTATTGAATAAAATCCAACAGGAACAGTATTTTGTAAAACCTTGTTTTATACTTATTATCTATGTATTTGGTTTGTTATTTACTTGATTTTAATATGTTGTAAGCCGCTTTGGGTCCCATGAAGGAGAAAAGTGGGATATAAATAAAGATTTATTACTGACACAAAGACATAGTATAACACAGCAAATGAGATATATATGCTGGATTTCGTATCACAAAATCACAAGTCGAACACTTCCCAAGTGTTTAGGACAGTGTGATGTAGTTTCGGATGATGTGTGCAGATTCCAGTGAGGTGGCTTTTTGCAGATGATAGACGGTAATTTTGTCAATGTTTATTGTTTCCAGATACCAGCTGAGATCTTTTGGCATGGCACCCAGTGTGCCGATTACCATCGGGACCACCTGTACTGATTTATGCCAGAGCCTTTGCAGTTCGATTTTGAGGTCCTGATAATGGCTGAGTATTTCCTGTTGTTTTTCATCAAATTGGCTGTCACCTGGCATGGTGACATCAATAATCCAAACATTTTTCTTTTAGTTGTCGAATGCTTTCATGGCCGGGATCACAGGGTTGTTATACGTCTTTTGGGCTGTGTGGCCATGTTCCATGAAGTTTTGCCCACATCTATGGCAGGCATCCTCAGAGGCTGTGAGGCATGGATAAACTAGGCAAGGAAAGGAAAAAATATATATATCTGTGGAGAGTCCAGGGTGTGGCAAGAGTCCTTTGTCACTGGGAAACCAGCATTAATGTTTCAGTTAATCACCCTAATTAGCATTGGAAAGGTTTTGTCTCTTGCCTGGAGGGCATCCTTTGTTCGGTCATTAGCTCCTCTGCCCTCAGAGTGTTGGTTCCTATCTACTGTTTTGATTTTAGAGTTTTTTAAATACTGGTAGCCAGATTTTGTTCATTTTCATGGTTTCCTCCTTTCTGTTGAAGTTGTCCACATGCTTGTGGATTTCAATGGCTTCTCTGTGTAGTCTGACATGATAGTTGTTGGAGTGGTCCAGCATTTCTGTGTTCTCAAATAATATACTGTGTCCAGGCTGGTTCATCAAGTGCTCTGCTATGGTTGATTTCTCGGATTGAATTAGTCTGCAGTGCCTTTGATGTTCTTTGACTCTTGTTTGGGTGCTGCATTTGGTGGTCCCTATGTATACTTGTCCACAGCTGCATGGTATCCGGTAGACTCCTGCAGAGGAGAGAGGATCCCTCTTGTCTTTCGCTGACCGTAGCATTTGTTGGATTTTCTTTGTGGGTCTGTAGATAGTTTGTAGGTTGTGCTTCTTCATCAGTTTGCCTATGCGGTCAATGGTTCCCTTGATGTATGGTAAGAACACCTTTCCTCTGGGTGGATCTTTGTCTTGACTCTCATGGCTTGTTCTTGGCCTTGCAGCTCTTCTAATGTCTGTGGTGGAATATCAATTGGCCTGTAGAGCCCAGTTTAGGTGGGCTCATATGTCACATGAACTCATCACAGTGACCGACTCTGGGGGTTGGTGCTCATCTCCATTTCTAAGCCAAAGAGCAAGCATTGTCCGTAGACACCTCCAAGGTCATGTGGCTGACATGACTGCATGGAGTGCCATTACCTTCCCACCGGAGCGGTACCTATTTATCTACTCACACTGGCATGTTTTCGAACTGCTAGGTTGGCAGGAGCTGGAGCTAACCGGCCGCTCCCGGGGTTTGAACCTGGGACATTTCGGTTTCCAGCTCAGTGCTTTAACACACTTTGCCACCGGGGCTCCTATGGCAGTGCATAAGAATGTTTAAACTTTCTAGAGGGCAAAAGATCATTAGGAGTGCTTTTGCATACTTAAAGTGAACCAATTGTGTCCCTTTCTATAGATGCCTGATTTCACTACAGTGATGCATGCCTTAGACTATGCTTAGATGACCAAAATAATGTAGATTCTATTGGGATTTGTAAAAATACCTGGCATATTAAAATGGTAAAAGGCTGGATTATTCAGGCCTAGTTGTATGGAAAGGTGCTGTGTCACCATGACCAGGCAAATGGCTGATGCAATGTGAGAGAGTATAAAGGTAAGTAGCTCCCATGTGCACTGCTCAGTGATGATAGATGATGAAATGAGGAGGGTTTGATGAGGAATTGATGAGATTTGGAGTGGAGAGAGCTAGAGAAAGACATTGTAAATTATATATAGCTGTAAATATCTTCTGCAGCTTTGAAGATAAAGCCTTCCTGATTTTGGAAAGAACAACTGTATTTAGTGTCTGTGTTGTTCCTGCAATTATCTCCTGCACTATACAAATGGGTACTTGGATCCTGGCTGGATTTCTGTGTGGAGACACTTTCCAGAACTCTTCAAAGGTGTTAGAGTTACCTGGCAGTAGAGTTGGACCGAATATGTCTCATTTGTCCTTTTGTACTGTACAGTTCATTTGTATTTCACAGTACGGCAGATCCCTCCCCACACAGATGAAACAGTGAAATGAAAGTGAAAGCAGCACAAAACCATATGTTTTGCTGCTGTTTCTTCCTCTGCCTGCCATGCTTGTTGCCTCTTGCCTGCCTCAGTGCTTTCCTTGCAGCCTGCTTATTCTTTAACCTCAGATCTCCTCTGCAGATCAAGAGGGAGACTTCTCAGAATCAGTGGGGCCTTAAGGCCCTGCCTTTAAGCTTATGTCTCCTCCACAGATTGAGAGGAAGACCTCTCAGAATCAGTGGGGCCTTAAGCTCCTGCCTTTAAGCTTATGTCTCCTCCACAGATCAAGAAGGAGACCTCTCAGAATCAGTAGTGTCTTAGCCACTCCCTTTAAGCTCAGGCCTCCTATGCAGATTGAGAGTAAAACGTCTCAGAACCATTGGTATCTTAAGGCCTTAGGTTAGAGGGCGGGACCAGCAGAAAAAGAGGAAATGTTTTTAAGGAGATTTTATTTATAGAAAGAAAAAATCCCTAAAATTTGGGGGATGACCGAAACCTTGTAAGAGCTGAAGGGCTAAAAGTGGTAGCCCTAAAACTGAGCAGAAGGGGAGCCTGGGCAGCCTGCCCATTGCCACCAATGGAACAAATGCATTTATATATTCGGATGGTGAAACGAAAGAGCTCATTCGAATGGGCGCCGGTTTAGGCAGCGGTGGATGGACACGGAAATGGGGCCATAAGAATTGAACAAATAGAAATGTGTAGCAATTTTATACAAATGCACAAAATTACCTGGCAGACTAATGGCTCATTTGCTGTGATGAGTTCATGTGACATATGAGCCAGATATGCAACACAACCAGTTGTTACTCCACAGTAGTGTTGTGGTTCAGCCTGATGATGATGAGGATTTGTGTCAGGGAGATTGGGAGATGCAGTTTCAGAGCCAAGGGGAATGATGAATGCAGATACAGCTGGACAAGAAGTGTTATTAGAGCAATTGTGTGAAAGTGCTGATATTTTGGACTACAGTCAGGGCCGTGAACTCTCACCTAGTAATTGCAGTCAAGATACCATGAGCTCATTGGAGGGAACAGTGGATTTATATAAACATTCTCAGCTGGCTCTTAGGGAGGAGGAAATCGGGTGCAAACGAAGTGAGAGACTTCGTGGGTGGGAGAGGGACAAGGGGGAGTGCAGAAGAATGTGTTTATGTTTTGCAGCCCTTTAAAGTAGACTTCTGTGAGCGGCTTTCAGATCTGCCAATGTCACTATACTTAGGAAGGTCGTAGTTTGGTTCTCTGTTCAAGTTTGGGACTCATGTTTCATGCTCAAGTTTTGTTCCTTGTTTCATGGATGTTTTGGGGATTTCTGTTTTTTGTCATACTTCTGGTTTAGAATTCTATTGTCTTCATGCTCCAGTTCAGAAACCTTTGGGATTATTCTGTCTTTTTGCTAAAGTTTTAACATGGGATGTATGCTGCTTGTAGATTATCTTTTGTACACAGTTTAGCCTGGTGTTGCCTATGACTTTTGCTTACTTTATTGACTCTTGGATTTTATCCTTTATTCACTCCTTGATGTTTTACCCTTTTTTATAAGTGTTCTTTTAATAAACTGTTTTGACTTTTACATTTGGTGTTTGTTGGGTGCTGTGAGCAAGGTGAAACCCTGCTGAGGTTCAACAAGTAGTAAAATAGAAAGCTCTGGAGTGCTCCTGTAGTGTCAGAGGTTGCATGTGGGGCTGCATCTGAAAAGTATTCAGAAATGTAAGTTGGAACTAAGACCTATAACTAGTGTTAACTGGAACTATTTCCAGAGACAATACAACTCCCTAACAACAGTTTCAGATTGCTGATATGTTTCCAGTACAATTAAAAGTGCTGGTTATGACTTGTAGGGCTGTAAGATCAATGAAAACAATGTTCCAAAACTCATTACAAAATTAGGGGGCAATGGTTTTTTGTTTCTAAAGTATCATTAGTGGAAATTTTGCTATTATAACGAGAGTAACGAAATTTCATTACTTTTTCATTATAGTAATTGTGCAAGTGGGAAAACTTCAGGGGCGCCTTTCTCCCTCATTTTTACAGCTATTGGAGTGAAACTTGCTACAATGGTAGAATACATTTACCACTGTTAGCCCATCAAGTTTCACAACATTTTGCCTAACCATGGAGTTTGGGGAATTTGCAAAAATTTTATAAACATTTGTTTTTAAAAAACTACAAAAGCTATCTCCTTGAATTTTCTATACGACACAAGATAACAGCTGATCTTTCCCACCAACTCTCAGAAATATTCATACATCTACATATTAGATGTCTCAAATATTAACCAGTAAAACTTGCATTTAGAGATTTCTTCCCAGCCCAGGACAAAGATTTGCTTACTAGAAGTATCAGTTAGTCCTCATTTTTGCAGATTCAACAGTTTATTGGAACTCTGGCTGACTGCTGCTAGGGAGGAACAAATCTCTCCTCTATCCCGATTGGAGCTTTCTGATGTTGGGCAGAATTCTGGGAAACGTATTTTAGGGCAGGGCCTTTTGAATTCTCTGGCATAGGGCTCCTTGCCTTCCAAAACTTCATTTTCCAAAATTCTGTGCTTTCTCAGTCTCTTTCCCTGCAAACTCTGATTTTCTCCTGCTGCTTTCTCTCTGGTCTCTCCTAATGGCAAGAGGCCATTAATTCAAAGAGGAAATGCAGCCTTTTTGCTTTGTTTTGCTTGCTTATGCTCAAAATGAAACTGACTTTGGGAGGCTTCCAAGGTTTACAAAATTCAAACAAAAAAGTATTGGGTAAGTTTTGATTCTTAAGTTTTTGGCGTGGGCCATGCGCATGTCGGCTATATGAATTTAACAAATTTGATCTGACTTACATGGACTAACAATAATTTTGCACAGCTGTAATGACTTGTAGGCTTTGCAACTCCTTTCCTCCCATGATCAGAATTGTTCCCTCCCTGTTGTACTTTAGTTTACAGGTAGAAACATTATTGATGTTGTTTTTGTTCAGACAGGGTTTTGAGTATTTTAAAAGAAGGACTTCTAAGCATGTGCTTTATTGTTGTAATTACCATTTTCATTTTTTAAAAAATAATTGAATAGTTTAATTTTATTTTAATTCCTACATTGTGTATATTATATTGTATTGTATTTATTTTAATTTTTTAGTCACCTTATATCTCAGAAAAGGTCAGATACAAATAAAATTGAATTGTTGATTTCTGCTGCTGTTCTTAAAGTGGGGTAAGATATTCCTGCTATCATCCAAGATACAGTTGCCTTCTCAGCCATATTTACAGCCTAGATCTTTATTCAGAACTATATCTAATTGAGTTAGGTATTTGAATTCCAAATAAAAGTATATAGGAATCCCACATTTATGTGTTTATTGCTGACTCACTAGGTGTTCCCTGACTAAAAAGTCTGATGTATCTTATATCTGCACTGGCTAATAGGGTGAAGGGTCACATACAAAACAACTGTGCTAGAATGCTGTACAATTACAAAAACATAGTGTGCTGACAATTGTTTCTTTTCTCTGCTTTACTGTGACACATGTATTCTAGGGATTCTACCAAGACAGAATTTTAGAGAGAATCCTATCTCCAGTTTTCGATCAATCAATGCAATTGCATTGTGACATTAGCTAACGCATTAGGTGTTGCTTCCTTTATATCTCCACAAAAGGATGTCCATGTAACAATCTGGCACAGTGGAGGTTACTGTGGAGGAATTGAGCTAGCAGTAATAAAGTTCAAACATTTTGTTGTGTCTCACAGCTTCTAGTATCACAAAAGAAGATCACAATTCAGGTTTTGATTTAGATGTGAGTAGAGAAGTGAACAGGAAAACATCTTCTGATCTGTGTTTGATGTACATTCTGAAAGTGGCTGTATATATTATTGGGGGAAAATTGAACAGACAGGCTCCCTAATAGTCTGGGTGGCACCTATAAGCACATTCAGAGCTTATGGCAAATGTAAAAGGAGGGAGGAAAAACTCATGTAGGGTAGATCTACACCTCCATATAACGCAGTTTCAAAATGCAGTTGAATTGCAGTGAATTTTTATTTACTCTGCACTGTCATAAAATACAATGGCAATAAAAATCCAGCTGTAATGCCAGATCCCTCTCTTTGAGTTTCAACATTGTGATCCCATTTAGATTTTATAATAGTATTATACGTATTGACCTTAAAACAGGATTGCCCACCCACCTCCTCCCTTTCCTCTTCTTAACAGTTCCAGAAGAAAGAGACAGCAAACTGCAAACCCAGAAAGATGGGAGTAAGGAGAAGCAGAGGCTGGATTTATACTGCCATGCAATGCCATTTCAGAATGCAGTTTAATTGCATTGAACTGGATTATATGGCAGTGTTGTCTCATATAATGCTGTTCAATGCACTTAAACTGCACTCTGAAACTACATTATTTAGCAGTGTAGATCTAACCAGAGACTAGGAAAATGCATGTAGAAAAGACATACAATTTGCAAAGTAGTGGCTAAAAGCAAAAAAAGCAAACAGCCAGCTGTAGCAAGTCAATTCTCCTTCTGTAAAAGTATTTAACAGTAGGATGGAGAGTAAGACTGGGGGCCCTTCTACAGTGCCATATAATCCAAATTAATCCAAATTATCAAAGCAGATAATCCACATTATCTGCTTTGAACTGGATTATATGAGTCTACATTATAATAGTCTCCATAATAAAGCATGGAGAGAAAGTAGGAATATGCTCAAATATTCTACCTGAGAGAAGTATTCTTATAAGCTCTTCAGGTTTCTGAACTCAAGACTTTTCCACTACATGTTCATTATCTATCTATCTATCTATCTATCTATCTATCTATCTATCTATGCATAGAATAGCATAGCATAACACACATGTATTATACTCCACAAGAAAACATCACCAAACAACCTAAACACAAGCATATAGCAGTATATTCCCATCTGTATACAGCCAATGAAAATAAGTTGACAGTTCACTAGAATGAGACTTTAACATATATTTTAAAATCTCCATATTTTAATACAATTATTTTTGCAGTTGTACTGTAAGGTAAGTTACTATTGTTCTAAAATTACAAATTTGGAATGACTTACTGAGGCTCATTACATGCATAAACTCAGGTGCAACCTGAGCAACATATTTTACTGAAGTGGGATGGAAGACATATTTCTGCTTTCTTTTCCTAACCCACCTTGCCCCTGCATTCTCAAAGGCTTGCTTAAATAGCCAAGTTTATAGCTCCTTCCTGAAGATGAACAAGGTGGGTGCTTGTCTTATTTCCTTGGGGAGAGCATTACAGAGTCAGAGGGCCACTATTGAGAATTCCCTCATCCCCACCAACCTTGCTCGTGAGGGAGGTAGGGTCAAGAGGAAGGCCTCTCCAGCTGATCTTAAAGTCTAGACAGGAGATATGCAGTCATGTAAACAGGCAGAACCTGAGCCACATAGGGCTTTGTAGGTAATAACCTGCACTTTGAATTGGGCCTGGAAGCAAATTGTCAGCCAATGGAGCTGCTTTAAGAGAGGTGTTATATGATCCCTACAACCTGCCCCTGTAAGCAGTCTCGAAGAGATAAACAAACACTATAAAGGTTCAAAACATAAAAAGAGATGTGTATATTAGAGCAACTTGCAAAGGCCACAGAAATAGTCAGGCCTCTCTGAGTATAGAGCTATCTTCCTTCTATGTAAAAAGGATAAGCGAATACTATAAAGTTTCAAAACATAAGTTGCACTATGTAATTTAGAGCACCATATACATACAATATTACCTGAGAGTAAACAACAATAATGAAAATAATAAGTACAGTCAACTGTTATAATCCACAGTAGTATCTTCCAGACTGTAATAGTCTCCACTATTTAAACATCAATTGAATTTGGCAACCAAAATAATATAAACACATTCAACCTTTGCAAAATAATATTGGTTAATATATATTTTAAGACTTCACAGGTATTGAAAAGCTTGTTCCAAAAACCTTGACCAAAAGTTCTTTTGATTCTTTGAGATCCTGTGTTTATGACATCAAAGGTATAGCATATATCTCTTGAAATTACAGTCTATTGAAAGTAAATTCAGTTTCTCAAGAGTAAGATCCCAAGTCTGGGGAAGAAACTATGCATGAATGTTGATTCTGAGTAGTTGTCAAAAAGAGCCCCAGCTAGGAGAACACAATGCTGTTTCTAAGTAGCTGGCTGTAGATTGCAATAGTCCGTTTACTACTGGCTCCCGGGTTTACTCCAGTTTCGGTTGTCCTTCTTCTGGTAAGCGGCAATGGATAAGCAGCAAATAGTTTTCAATTTGTATATTGTTGGCTCTGCTCAATTTGTATATTGTTGGCTCTGCTTCAGTATATAGATTTGCAGTGTCAGTTTGCTGAAATGTGGTCTCTATGACGCGAGCCTGTAAGCAGTCTGGCTGCAGATCTTTGTACTAATTTAAGTTTCCGGACCATCTCCAGAGGTAGCCCCATGTAGAGTGCATTGCAATAATCCTTACAAGATGTAACTAAAGTGCTGACCACAGTGGCCAAGTCTGGCTTTTCAAGGTATGGTCACAGCTGGCACACAAGTTTTAATTGTGTGAAGGCCCTCCCGGCCACTGCTGACACCTGAGCTTCAAGCGTCAGTACTGAGTCCAGGAGGACCCCCAGATTGTGGACCTGTGTCCTCAGGGGGAGTGCAACACCATTGGGAACAGGTTGCCACCCTATATCCCAATCGGCTTTACAACTGACTTGGGGGTCCTCTGTGTTGTCTGGATTAAGTTTCAGTTTGTGCTCTAAAAAGAAAAAGGAAAAAAAGAAAAAAAATCCTAAAAATCATGGGATGACCCAAACGTTATGAAACTTGGTGGGCTAACAGTGGTAGATATGTCCTACAAGTGTTATCATATCCATCCCTCTAGCCCTAAAAATTATGGGAAGGAAAGCCCAGGAAGACCCCCTCCATTACTGCCAATGGGACGGATCGAGCTGTATATTTCAGCTGCAGACTGAAAATGGTTATTTGGCTACCCACCCATTTTTGGAAGGTGTGCAAATACAAATCCGGGGTCTCCCAAAATTTGGCCAGCAGAAACATATTCAGGTTCAGCCAAAATACACAAGCCTGTTATTTTCCCTTCTGTTCCTCTGGTCTTGTTGGAGCTGCCTAGAGGCCCACTGGAGAAATGAGTATGCTAGGTTTTATAGCAACTCTCTCTTTGCTGATTATGGAACACATTGCAAGATACAGAGAGATTAAACAAACTAAAACAAATTAATTTTTTTTAAAACCGGAACTTCCGTTGAGCATAGATGGCGGTGGGTCGGACTCTCTGAGAGCTCTCGCTGACTCTCTCAGAAAGCCACCGTTCCGGACGGTCGGGTAGAGCTGTTGGCTCCCCTCCCCCTGGGGAACGAACCAGGGGGGGACGCAAGCCTCCTTAGCGGTAGCGAGGGTTCCCAACAGACTGCTCTGTCAAGGTGAGCGTCTGGAAGGTCCCAACATACCGCGGAGGGCGCGGACCGCTGGAAGGGAAGCGGGGGCTAAACTCCGCAAACACCGCCAGCCCGGCTCATTTTTAAAGGACAAAGAAATCTTAAGGAAGAAGCTGCGGCAAGAGGAAACTGTAAGTTTCCAATGAATAACTTTCTCACCGCTCGGCACAGGTTCGGGACGGGAAAGAAGAGATCAATTACGGAAGTCTGGAAACTTTAACAACAAACACGGAAAGTCCAGACCTTTCCGACCAGCCCAGAAGTAATCTACTCAACTAATAGGACTTAGCAACTAAATTCCGCTCGGATCTGGCGCGCAAGATGTGTGGACGCCACCAGAACAAGTAAGGAAGATTTGATTTATTTATTGATTTAGTTGTCCGACCTTGGTGCCATGATACTCAGTCTGCCCTCCCCTGCTCTATAACTGTTTAAACGCCAGAGGCGTCAGAGGCGCGCTGCAGGAAGAGGAAGCCAGGCGCAAGGTCAAACCATTGAGGTAGCGCACGAAGAAGTGACGCGGCGGCTGGCTGGGATATACCCGGAACTGGAGAGGAGAGGGATTGCAAGAACTTAACTAACAAACTAACAACTCGGGACAATTACAATTACCCCAACGGTGCAACCAGCAGAGTAGCTGAAAGAAGACTTCTAGAGAGGCCTAAATAAAACAGAGAATGACTCCCAAGAGATGCTGAGGCCCCAGACTTCCCTACGGATACTTTAAATAAATATAGACCACAACCACCAACGTCGGAAACGGGATAGAAGTCGGGACGACAGACTACGGAGGAGGGAAGAAGGCGGAGGACGGAGGCCAGGTGAGGGACGTCGGTCATCGGCAAGTAGCGGACGGTGGACGACGGATGATGTGAGCTTGAATTCAGAGGGCCCTGTTAGCGGTAGGACGCATAAGAGGGGAATATTGGAAATACCAACGTCCTGAGGAAGGACTTTAGCCTACCGGATCCCTATTCTAGATATTAAAAAAGAAAAAAGAAAATAAAAATAAAATAAGTATAAAAATTACATATATACATACATATACAGGGGCTTGCCCCAAGGCCACCATAAGAAATGGCAGCCCAGAAACCGAAGTTGGACAAGGACTTAAGGGACATGAAAGGACTGGTCCTGACTAGAAGACCCTCGGAGGAGGTAAGCATGAAAGACATCATGAAGGAAATTCAGAAATTAGCAATGACAAATGAGTCATACCAAAAAGAACTCTGTGCCATGTCGGAAAAACATAATGAACAACAGAAAGAACTCTATCATGAGATGGTGGAGATGAAGAAGGAGATCAAAGAAGAAATAGGCCAACTAAAACAGGAAATCAAAGCAACTCATGAAGAAATTCTTGACCTGAAAAAAGCAAAAACAAAACTGGAAAAAACACAAACTAAAATGCAACAAAGACTAGAAAACATTGAGGGGAGAAATATGAAATTGGAAAAGTTACATGAAAAGATGGAACTCAAGGAAATGGAATTCCAACTTCGCTTCAGAAATATAAAAGAAGACACCAACGAGGACATTAAAGAAATCCTGACCAAGCTGCTAGCTGACTTATTGAAATGCTCTGAACAAGAAATGGAAAACGAAATTGACAGAGTTTACAGAATCCAAACGAACTTTTCAAAAAGAAACAAAGTTCCCCAGGACGTAATTGCACACTTTGTCAAAAGAAGAATTCGAGATGATATTTTGATCCAGAACAGCCGCTCCCCAATATACTTTAAAGATTCCAGGATCATAGTCTTGAAAGAATTCCCATTAACCACCCTAAATAGACGCAGAAAATATTTCTTCTTAACTGACGAACTCAAAAAGAACAAAATACGCTTCCGCTGGGAAAAATCTGAAGGTATCATGGTAACCTATAAGAACGAAAAACATTGGCTTACCTCTGAAGAAAAGGCGAGGGACTTCTTCAAGAAATTATCACAAAAACCAAATACTGATAACCCATCTGAATCCCCTCATGATAAGGGGAAACAACCAAAACGAGCTAGACTATACTCCCCTGAAGATCCACACGCAAAGGCAGACCTAGACCCAATGGACACCGACCACAATAATGCTCAACGAGAGAATGATCCCCCCCACAGAGGAAACCCGGGAAGATGTGTGATCTAAATGGACACTTTAAATGTTTTATGAACAATATCAACGGGCTAAATTCCCCAATTAAAAGGAAAGCAGTTATGAATTCACTAATAAAAGGTAATTTTGATATTGTGGCTCTGCAAGAGACACACATAGCACAAAAACATGTGGCTTATTTGAAAAATCCAAAACTGGGGAGGGAATTCTTTTCTGCAGATTTGAGGAAAAAGAGAGGGGTAGTATTATATATCAAAGAAAGGTTAGAAGCAGAACTAAAATTTAAAGATACAGAAGGGAGATTCGTGGGAGTCGAAATTTCACTGGGCGTCCAGAAGATCTTGATATGCAATGTCTATGTTCCAAATGGCCCTAAAACTCAGTTTATAAAGGAGCTAAAAGACCAGATTACCAAATCAGAGGCGGAACATATCATGATCTTCGGCGATTTTAACAGAGTCTTGGACCCTACTCAAGACAAAACTCGGAAAACGAAACGAGCAAAGAAGGACGATTGTGGGAGACTACCTAGAAACATGTTTCTAATGAAAGAGGAATTCAATTTACATGATATATGGCGCTACCACAACCCAACCCAAAGAGACTATACATTTTACTCAAACAGGCATGATTCATGGTCGAGGATCGACATGGTTTGGGCGTCGAGTTCCCTTCTAACCAAATCTATTGAGATTAAGATTCTACCCAGAGATAAATCTGATCACTGCCCAATCTCTATGAACTTTAACTATAAACCAGCATACCACAAATGGAGATTAGATGACAACCTAATCAAATCAGAAGAAGATATAAACAGATATAAAGACATCACAAAGGAATTCTTTAAATTCAACACCCAGAAGGACTCTAAACTTCAAATAATCTGGGATACTTATAAAGCAGTCCTAAGAGGCCACCTAATCCAGCATAAATCCAGAAAGAATAAATTAAAATTTCAAAAAATTAATGACTTAAAAAGAGAAATTGATACTACAGAAATGCAACTGAAACAGAACTCTCAGGATAAACATGCCCTCCAAAAACTAAAAGAACTGAAGAAAGAAAAGGAACGAATTGATCTTGAAGACATCGCGAAAAATCTAAAATTCATCAAGCAGTATAACTTCGAAAATGCCAATAAACCGGGTACGTGGCTAGTTAGGAAAATCAGAAAGAAGCGACAACGACAATTTATAACAAAAATAAGAGCCCACAATGAAGACTTTATTACTGACAAAAGTATCACAAAAGAATTTCACAAATTTTATACCCAATTATATAAACAGGAACAAGTGGATTACTCAAAAATAGCTGAATATTTAGCAAAACAAAAACTAGAGAAAATCACGGAGGACCAAAGAGAATTTTTAAACAAAGAAATAACTCAAGATGAAATAAGGAAAACAATAAAGGCAATGAAAGGCAATAAAGCACCGGGCCCAGACGGATTCCCGGCGTGCTTTTACAAAACCTTCCAAAACGAATTAATTCCACATTTGCAAAAGATCATGAATCAGATTCTTTTAGGTAATGAAATTCCAGATTCCTGGAAATCTGCTGATATAATTACAATACTAAAGGAAAACTCGGACCCCACTGAAATAAGAAACTATCGCCCTATATCACTTCTCAATGTGGACTATAAAATATTCACAGGAATATTAACAAATAGGTTCAAGGAATTCCTATGTACATGGATCTCGGAAGAACAAACTGGATTCCTTCCAAACCGAAAAATAGGAGAAAATGTAAGGTGTATTCTGGATATTATAGAATATTATGATAAAAATCATCAAAAGGAACTGGCACTTTTGTCCATCGACGCAGAAAAGGCTTTTGATAAATTGAACTGGGTTTTTTTAAAATTACTTTTCAAAGAATTGGATATTGGATTCCACTTCTATAATGCGATCGATAAGATTTATGACCATCAGACTGCCAAACTATCAATCAATGGGTGTTGGTCAGATGAAATTAGGATTGAGAAAGGAACCCGGCAAGGGTGCCCGTTGTCACCACTTATTTTCATTTTTGCTCTGGAGATTCTTCTAAAACATATCCAGGCTGATAAGGACCTAAGAGGGGCGAGAATTAATTTTAAGGACTATAAATTGAGAGCATTTGCCGACGATCTCATATGCATTGTCGAAGAACCCAGGAAAAACATTCAAAAATGGCTAAACAAGGTGCAAGAATTTGGAGACCTAGCAGGCTTCCATCTGAACAAAAAAAAGACAAAAATACTGACCAAAAATATTACAAAATCTAATCAAAAGGCCCTTCAAGAGGAAGCAGGCATTGAGGTGTCGTCAAAAATTAAATATCTGGGGATCTGGATAACAAACAAAAACACACAACTTCTAGAAAATAACTACTATCTGAAGTGGAAAGAGATTAGCAAAGATCTCAAGAACTGGTCCAATTTAAACATATCCATTTTGGGAAGAATTGCGCTCATCAAAATGGACGTCCTCCCCAAAATGCTCTACCTTTTTCAGAATCTACCTATTATTCGCAACACCAAGATTTTCAACGTCTGGAACAGGGAAATCTCCAAATTCATCTGGAAAGGGAAAAAGCCCAGAATTAAATATGTGGTGATGACTGATACAAAAAATCGAGGAGGTTTTGAACTCCCGAATTTAAAACTATATTCGGAAGCCGCCGCATTAATATGGGCAACAGAGTGGGCATTATTAAGGAATGAGAAATTGCTAGACTTAGAAGGCTTCAACTTAAGGCGGGGCTGGCATGCATATGTTGGATATGATAAAAGAACGGTGGAAAAGAACTTTGGAGACCACTTCATAAGATCCCCAATTATAAAGATCTGGGAAAAATATAAAAAATATATGTATCTCAAAATTCCACTATGGATCTCTCCCCTGGAGGCCAATCAAAGGAAAATTCTTGGATGGGAAAAATGGCCTACTTACAAGGATATTCTCTTAAAAAACAATGGACGGTATTATTTGAAAGATCTAGATGAATTAAAGAAGATCTATACTAAAATGTCATGGTTCCAATATGCCCAAATAAAAGAGCAATATTTAAAAGACTGCCAAACAGGATTTAATGAAACTGATTCTATATGGGATATACTGCTTAGAAGTGAGAAGAAAGGTATCACGTTACTGTATAACAAGCTACTAGAATGGTCGACAGACACAGAAACTGTAAAGGCATGTATGGTGAAATGGGCAAGAAACCTTGGCAGACAAATTAAATTTGAGGAATGGGAGTTAATATGGAAAAAAAAATTAAATTATACCTATGCTACAGACCTGAAAGAAAACTGGTTAAAAATTTTCCATAGGTGGTATATCACGCCGGAAAAATTAGGAATTATGTATCCAAACGTGCAAAACAAATGCTGGAAATGCTCGAAACAGGTGGGATCCTTTTTTCATGTCTGGTGGTCTTGTGAGGAAACTCAAAAATTCTGGAAAATGGTGCACACAGAGACCCAGAAAATTCTAAAGACAACCTTCTCTCTAAAGCCCGAGTATTACCTTTTGGGAATCACTGACAATGACATAAAGTTTAATAGGAATGATGACATTTTATTCACATACATGAGCACGGCGGCAAGGATTACGTTTGCAAGACTTTGGAAATCACAAAGCACCCCAAGTATCAAAGACTGGAGTGATAAACTAGAGGAAATACATGACATGGACTCCCTAACATTTCTGGTTAGACAGCACAGGGGAATGACAATCAAGTGCACAGATTGGACACCTTATGAAAAATACAAGAAACTTACGCTGGACAATTAAAGTTTAGGCTAACAATTCCAGACTAGCACTGGCATGTAATATAATAAACCAGCCCGAGGAGAATCGGAAATAGAGACTAGAAATGAAATGACGATCCGAGGCGTTGAGAATGGAAGATCAACAACTCATCCTATATTTTTCTTCCTTTTTTTCTCTCTCTCTTCCCCCCCCTCTCCCCCTCACTCCCTCTTCCCTACCCCCCTTTCTGTTTTCGTTTTTTTGCTTTGTTTTTATATAATTGTATATAAAATCTCTCAATAAAAAATATATATAAAATTTTTTTTAAAAAAAACCAAATAACCCCAAGGTTTACACCCATAGGGCCTCATTGATATGCATTGACAAGCTTGACATGTCATGATTTTGAAACTATGATAGAAACACAAATACACTTCTTTAATTGTAAGGGTACATGCTGTAAATTCCTCTATATATTAACTTTTTCTTGAACAATGTTCTTAAGGCCTATTTCACCAACCACAGTAAATCATATCAGTCTACCTCTAATATTAGTAGCATATCAGCAAAACCTTTTACAAATTTTAGAGATCATATACATTCATGGGTACAAATGTATCCACAAGGGATCCCAGAACCTCCCATGAATAACAACATCCATGGATTCTCAAGTATACCATGGTAAAATGGCCTGCCAGAACCAATCAGAAGAAGAAAGCCACTTACGTGCTAGCTAGCTTTTTTTTCTATCACAGTTCCTTTGCTGCTGCTCTTGAGATCGCTTCACTTGCTTTTGAACTCAATTCCAGTCTTTTTCTTTGGCAATTTTATTTATTTATTAGTTTAATATCTTTCATTCCTTCTTTTATTTACTATTTTGCTAGGGAAGTGAGGGTAGGCTTGAGTTTGCGGGGCTGGGAAAGGGCATTGGGGTGTTTGTTTAAATATTGGGTGGTTTACTGAATGGTTTTAGAATTTTTTTCTGAATATTTTCAAGCTATGGTTGGTTAGATGCCAAATCTGGTGGCCTCACTCTACAAAGTTGAAACAATGGATATAAATATTTGTAATGTGATGTTACCTGCTGCATTGCTTAGCTCCTTAATGCAGGCTTTATACATATACAAAGACATTTAATTTGTTTTAAAATGGCATTTCCTAAGCCTTCATTGCCTACACAAGGCCATGAATAAAGATTAAGCTGAGGCAAGATATCTTGTAGCAAGAAAGGTTATGTTTTAGCTTAATCTAATAAATTTAATGCAATCACAATACAGTTCCTCACTGACTAGATTCAGATTTCACTCTCAATAAATTGCAAATATATAGTATAAATGTTCTTTGAGTTTGTAATGAAAAACTTTATCCATATAGGTATATACAACAATAAGAAAAAATGACTATGGCAAATTCACAGACTTCTTCCATTTTTGTTTTATGTTAGTACCATATTTCAGTATTTTGCAGTTTTACTGATTACCACCTGACTTCTGCTTCATACCTAACAATCTACATCCATAAACTGAAGTCTGCAAAAGCCCTGTAAAGAAGTGTTTTCACATGTTTGAGATGTTGAAATGCCTCTCTGTTGCAAATTTAGCTAAAATAACACCAAAATGAATGCTGATTTGAATTGTATATGTTTAAATTTATTTGTGGAAATATAAAATAAAGGGTTCTGACTTGTCTGAATTACTGAGTTTCTGGACTTTTGCTCCCAATAATAGTATGGAACAAGGAATAGGTAAGGCAATAAAGAAGTAAATACTATTTCTAGGTGTTCAAATGTATATGCAGGCTTCAAAATATGTTACCAGGCTGCTGATACAAAGAGGCGAGGATAATAGGTAACTTTCCCTTATATTTCCAAGATGTCATTTCCTAAAGACATGTATAGACCACCAATTAGAGAAACATCCCATTTAAGCCTTGCTTGTGTTGTTTCTCAGAGGTGCACTTTTACACTTCTAGGAGATAGAGCAGGATAAATGGCAGTTGTTTTGGCATATGCTTACAGACATATGCAGGTGAAAGTTGGCGGAGTTTAGCTCTATAAATGTTTGCCCAAACAGCCTCTTGTTTATTCTTACATCTTTCTCCCACCTTTCCCTCTTGTCTCTCACTGCAGATTTCCGTTGCCACTTTGAGCTGAGTAGAATCTTTTTCTCCCTGGGTGCTAGATTTTTGCCTACACTGGTCACCTACACTGACCATTAATGCAGTTTCAAACCAGTATTGAAGAAAGTGATTTCACTATGCAGAAGATTACACATGAAATCCTGGAACCACTTTGAGCTCAGATGATGATTAACCAAAACAGAGAGCATTGGTGCACATTAAGGGCTTTTTTGCATGCACTTTTGTGGGTGTTTGGCTACCACAGTTTGGAGCTAGCATTAAATGGTCAGTGTAGATGGGGCCTAACTTACAAGATGAGCTCAGTTAAGCATTTGGTGTTTCTTCCATATTTGCTTGAATTTCCAATGTGCAAGTGCCAGCTGTGTGTGAAAATAATAATGATTTTTGAATTGGAGGTTAAGAATATATCCACACTACAAAATTAAGACAGTTCATATCACGTTAACTTCCATGACTCCATCTGTTGGAATTCTGAGACTTGTAGATTCGTGACATACATAGAATTCTCTTTCAGAGAACTTCAATGCTGTTGTTTGAAGAGTATACAAGTATTAGGAACTCACCAAACTAGAAATCCCAGTAGTGGAGTTAGTTAGACTGTACTGATTTAGCTAGGAATGTGGTTACAGAGTCCATGCCTGGCAAGTGTATGCTAAACTGGATAGGTCAGGATAGAGAAACCAACTTACCAGATTGAAGACAAGTCATAGAGGCTTATTATGATTCAGCCAAAAAGGATGCAAGTACAAGCAATTTGCTTCAAAATGTAGAAACATAAACATACAGAGAAATACCAGACATCTTATACAGTTCTGACAGCTATTCAGACTTTTCACTCGCTCCCCTGGTTGGCTGAAAAAAAAATGGCAGGCTAGAATTTGTGCCGGGATTGACTGGGAGGGAGAATGACAGCCAGAGTGAAGGACCAATCAGCTGCAGAGACACTTCCTGGTAGGGCACAGTCCAGGGAAAACAAATGGTAAAGATATGTTGATGAGCTCTAATGTCCAGTTACATGCCAAACAAAGATATAGAGCTTAGGGAAAAAAGGTGCAAGACTCAAGGGACTAAGGTATAGATCTTGGGTAACCAAGAACTTGGCCATCAGTAAGAGTTAACTAATGCACATACCCCAAGCTTTTATTTTCATGAAGGAGGGGCAGACTCTCAGCTTCATGTGACTTGTACCAACATTTTCGGCTTATCAGACTGGCAAAGGAAGTCACCTATCTTTGCATTCACACAATGAATCTGATGATTATCTGGCTTGGGAAATAGCCAGAGGGATTTGCCCAACCTTTTTTATTAGTAGTTGTAGATGTAAATAAATAGAAGCTTTACCATGGCTTCTGAACCAAAGTTTATCCTGCAGTGTAATAACGTGCCACTCAGGCTTGTGAAATAAGTAACAGTAACTTTACTTCAGTTCAATAGGTCAAACAGAGCAACAATATATACAGTAGTCTCTCTGGCTTCTTACAAAGAACAGAGGGAATAAACAGTCCTTTTAAAACAGTATTTAAATATGCGTCATTGCCTTAGAAATTATCAGGCTTCAGAGAGTTGGCAGCCATTAATTCCCTAGCTGTTACCTCTTCGCTCTCTGAGGTAAAAGTGCCTGCTCAAACCATTTCTCTCAGCAGCAAGCCAAAGACAGTAGCCAACCCCCTTCCCTTCAAAGAAAGAATAAAAATAGAAGCAAAGCAGACAAGCCTGGGGAAAAAATAAAATACAAACAAATCTCTTTTCCCTGGCAGCAAGGCAAAGAAGGAAGGCAAGGCAAGGCAAGGCAAGAGAACAAGGCAGCAAGCAAGCACACTAGTACAGAGAGACTGAGTGAGCAGCAGCAAGCCAGGCAGCCAGCCAGCACCAGCAAAGGACACACCCACAATGGGCACTTTGGGGGCAGTCGCCCCATTAATACCCTGGCAACTTCACAATTTTTTTGGCCTCTGATTGGCCAAAAGCCCCAAACATCACCTCCTCCTCTTCTTGACACATACGGAAGAACTACCTGGGCCATGTGAGGAAAGCTATGCCGCCTGAAAACCAAACAAATGTGAATGAAACTTTCTCTTTCATTTCACCTTTAGTTTCATCTGAAAATGGGCTCTTTCATTTCATGCCACCCAAATGGACGGAACGAAATGAATACCCAAATGAAACAAATGGAACAAATACTGCACACACCTCTAATAAGCAGTGCTTTTTAAAGAAAAAAATCAATTTAAATGCAGTTGTAGAGCAATCTAACAGTTCCTGTCTGTTCCTCTCTGAGTCCTTAGAAACATCTTCATTGGCTTGTAATTTGCAACAAAAAAAATTAAAATTAAAAAGTCAATTTTTGTTCCAAGGAGAGCATGAACATTATTTTCTATTCAGTTTTTTATGAACTACCAGAAAGTTTTTAAAATGTGGTAAGATGCAAAAGCTTTACATTTTTTTTGTCATATACTTCACAATAAAGTCAATATGGTTTCTATTTTGTTTGGCTGTTAGTAAGAGCAGATACCATCTTGCGGTAATGATCAAGGTCTGATGTCCTTAATTTTCAAATCTCATGCTACTTCGATTAGCACGTCTGTTCCACATATAGTTCCTTCACAATACAGTTTTCAGAAAGTAACCCTTCACCAATGTTGAAACCCATGGGTACAAGCAACAATGCTCTCACTGAAATTTAAATGTTAATTTTCTTGGTTTCATGTGCAGTAGTCTGCAAAGCTTCAAATACCAACATATGCTACTCCTTTAGCTTAGAATAGCTTCATATTCTTCTCTGTAAAATTTGAAAAACTAATTTCTACTTCCTTTAATGTTCCATGATCCTAACAAAGAACAAAATTGAATCAGTAACCTTTTCTTGACTTTTTCTTCTTGAGTTTGGAGAGCATTCATTAACAAGCACATGCCATCTCCTAGAAAGGTGAAGTGGTTGAATGGAAAATTCAGATTGGCATAGCTAAGATACATGCATATAGATAACAAACTTTCTAGTTATTCTAATCTTATAGTCATTCCATTGGAAGTGGCTAAGCACCAGTTTTCTGGCTCTCTGTATTGCTGCGGTCTTTTAGATATTTTTGAATTGTATGCCCCATAATTTTACAGCTGTGCTGTCTAGGTATGATGGGAGATATTGGCCCAAAAACTGTAGAACTGCAGATATTCAATCTACTATGCTATATGGACAAGAAAGGCTTGAGTCAAGTGCAAACATGGAAAAATGATTCTGTATAAATGTGTCATGAGATGTATTAGGGCCAGAACTTGAATGTTACTTTTAAAAAGATAGTTATACATTCAAACTCCTAAGATGCAACTATCATTGACTCAGTTTTGGAAAGTGTACTAATTCTCAAAAGTACCTAAAATAGAATTAATAGTATGAGATAAAGTGATGGGTTGTATTTTTTTAACTGAAATTATGTTCAAATATGTTTTAAGTTTTTTTTACTGTTCTGATCATGTGTTTCAATAATTGTTATAATTATGCCTTCAATTAATTTCCAATTTATGTTGACCCAATGTATGTTTTCTGGGCCTGTGAGTGCATGATTTGCCAGAGGACACCCAATGGGTTTCCATATCTGAACAAGGAAACGAACCCTGACTTTCTCTCATTCCCAACACCAAAATATTTATGTCCAGTGTGAACCCCAGAAATAGCTTTCTCTGTGGCTGTTCCCAGGCTATGGAACTCTTTTCCAAAAGTAGATTGGGTGCCCTCGTCCTGCCATCAGGTGGGCAGGATACTCTCTACTTGCTGTTATTCAAAAGGTCCATGTGCCTGTGCTAAACTTCAATATGTTTTTGAATCCATTGAAGTACTTCTTCATCTCCTTTCAATTATGTAAACATTATCTCTCAACAATTTTTTTCTGTTTGAAGAAAATTCAGAAACTAGTCATCTGAGCACTGTAAAAAATGACACCATTACTCAAGAAGGCATCTGTTCTTATTTTCAGAGACTATAGTGTGAGAAAATGCATTCTTCTCAAGATAAGAATTTAAAATATTGACAAATATTAACATTTCTTTAGAACCATTGGGTATCACATGACTGCCTATATTTCCCTGCAAGCAAGAATGCAGATGTGTGTTCAGAGAGTATAAAATACGTACTCCACAACTAATTTGATCAAATAAAATTTCAATAGCTGAAAACAAATTACAAGATTGTCACTGTGTCATTCTCTTCAATTTCAAAAGCTTATATCATTTCTCTTTGGTTAAAAATCCAATCTAAATGTGTTCATCTTGCCCTTGGGCACTGCATTCTCTTTCCCGCTTCCACATCCAATAATCTTGTAGTTGCCTTCATTTTTATTGCCTCCACATCTCTTCCAAGGAGATACCTAGGGAACAGATTGATCTTCCATTTATTTAAATACATCATAGATACTTTCCTCCTGCAGTGTTTAAAGACAGGAAAAGATCAGGTGTTACCGAATGTTTAGAATATACTATTGTATTCTACCCAGTGTACGAAACATCTAAAATAAACTCAAGTCATTGATACCAAAATGAGATGCTACACATTACTGTATATTTCATTTCGTTAGATGATTTAACAAAGGATGACATAGGTAAGATCAATACAGGGTTTGGGTCCCATACTATAAGAAAGGTGGGAGATAAATTAATGAATTAAATAAATAACCAATAATACGATATATGAAATTCAGGGTGTTTTTTTTAAAGACCCAGAAGAAAAAAGTCCTTATTTTAAGCTGGCAGAGCATGACATTCCACCAGGAGGGAACTTTGGAGGTCTGTAAGGGGGAAGACAATCAGTTGGTGACATAAGGGAGTTCTCCTGGTAGATCCCCAAGGCCAATTAATGAGGAATGAGTCAACATTACACAGCTTGGTAAAACTGTGGCCTGGGGAGGCACTGGTTTTAAAAAGTATCTGACTGAATAGGATGAACCACATTTTGAGGTAGCACCTCTGTTAGCCCCACAATAAAGATTCCATTTTTCAGGCTTTCATATTCTTCAGACCTTTACATTAAACAAGATATTAAGTAAAGTAACAAGGATAAGAAGAGAGGGGTAAATGGTATATTTGCAAACCATGGCATCTGCATTGATTACACTATGTAACATGATTATTGTTCCTGAGTTATAAATGTCATTTCCTAATTGGATATATAATAAAAGCATGGGAAAAGTTTATTAAACTGCAAAACCTTTGTTTTTGTGGGACATCCTGTGGCACATTTTGCTATAGTTTTTAAATTAATATCTCATAGAGTCTCAACCAATTCAACATATTTTGTGGCAGCCACAAAAACAAAGTTTCTGGAGTATAACAACTTTTTTCCAAGTGAGTACTGCATAGTTCAAAAGGAAATCACACTGCAGTGAGGAACAAAATATTTCAATTTTTTTTTACATAGTGTTAAAGTTAGGTAGAAAAATGTTGCAAGAAATTCTGTTGTAGAAGATATGTGACAGGAGTATGGATACCAAATGGACAAGATATCATTGTTACCTTCTCATATACCAATGTCCAATGATACTTTTATAACTTATATGGAAGTAATCCTCACTATATTCAATGATGCCTTTTCAGAAAAGAAAAAGAAGGGAAAGAAAATGTTTGAGAGGTAAGGGATCTGGGATTTTGGGAAGGGCTGTTTGCATGCATTCAGAGTGGATGGAATGGGAAATTTTCATTTGGAATAAACATACACACATATACATGTGTCTTTGACCTGTATTATATGTTGACTTGCAGCTATTTGCTTCAGTTACTAATGTCACTCTTTTTGCTTGCACTGCATTATATTGAGATGTATAATATTTAACTAAATGAAAGACAGCATGGTGTAGTAGTTTGAGCATTGCACTAAAACTCTGCAGGCCAGGATTAAATCTCTGCTCAGCCAATGAAACTCTCTGTGTGTGAAATTTGGGCAAGTCACAATTTCCACCCTCAGAAGGCTAAGGCAAACCCCAAGCTTACCTTAGGGTTCCAGTAAGTTAGAAGGCACACAATAAAAATCTCAATATAACTTTCTTCCTGTGGCAAAAAAGTGTCATTTCCTTGCCCTTCTGTATTGAGCAGACATCTTTCTTCAAAACAGTAATCAGATGGTATCACCAATTTCACCTGGGAATAACAGAGGAAGAACAGGTTGTATGACATACACTGCACTGTTTTCCAGGAGAAAGACCACTGGGGCAGTTACTGCCTCTGGCATCTGCTGCCTGACTCAGTTGCCCCATTCTGCCTAATGATAGTCTTTAATCTGGCTATATAGGATGATTACTATATTTTATTATTTTGAGACTAATGTGCCCTACATCACAGAACCATAGTGATAAGAGAAGGAAAACAAAATCTACATCTATATTGTCTCCGTCTATCTACATCAAGGATGGATATAAATAGCATCATTGCCTGATATCAGCAAGATTGCTGTTCTCTACATGTCTTGGTGAAGATGGTATAGCTGCAATGGTCTACCACAATTGTAGGTGTTGAGAGATGACATATGCTTACTGATAGCTGTAAAAATGTTCTGAATTGACAGTGACATTTTGCATTGTGAATTTTTCTGTCCTGGAATACTGTCATTTTTTGAAGCAAATGAAGAGCTGGGGGATCTTTGCTTCTGATTTGTCAGCAATGCTTTAAACTGCCAGGGAACTATGGTCACAAAGTCAGCAACTTTTGCTACAAGCAGCATTGAATAATGGTTGAGCAGGAAGCAGAGATTCGCCAGACTGAAAGAGAATATGAAAATTCCATATTCCATCCCCATCCTTTCTCCTCAGAAAAGGATTGATTACCTGAAAAAGAGAAAAGCGTGATGATAGGTAGTACAAACAATGAAGTACTTCTAGAGGGAGACTAAAGGTGATACATCTGTAGAAGGCTGAACTTTAGGTTCAGTTTACTTTTGACAATACATTGCAAAAAAAAATAGAGAACTTTAATTGCCATTTGGATTGAAAGAATTTAAATCCTTTATTTTTTTTTAAAAAAGGTAGAAACTGAAACTGACAAATTTGCCCATTTTTGAATAGTTGCTAAAAACATAGGTTTATACCTGTCTTTTCAAGCATGTTAGTGTTTGATTACATCTTGGTTCTCTTTTTGAACATCTTTCTCCATTTTGGAGTGGCAAACAGATTGCCTACGGTACGCTGATTCTTCACATTCGACTGAGGTTGCCCGAGGATAACTGAAGGTGTCTTAGGTTTCTCTGTAGTAGGAACTGGGGCTGAAATTATTTCTTTGAACATGACATCTAGGAGCCTACATGTTGACTGGAATGAACTGCCTCTATGCAGTGAATCACATATGAGGTGTATGACTTAAGAACATGAAAGGAGCCTGGCTGGGTAAGATCAAAAGTCCATGTAATCAAAAATTCTGTTTCCAGCAGTGGCCAGCAAGATGCTTCTGGGAAGCTTAAAGACAGGTCATTCCTCTACTCATTACTGCTTTCTAGGACAGTAGAGTAAGTGTACCATACTAGTTATAGGCCATAAGCTGGTAGGAGAAGTATTTTTTAGACAGAAAGGAAATAAATCATTATTAGTGTATCCTTGTTACTCAATAATTATTTCACACCACAAAGTACAAAGAAGATGTTTAAGTAACTACTATCCGGAAAACATCAGTAGCTAAGCTGCTGCACCTAATACTGACTTCAAGGATAGTTAAATACACAAATAAGTATTTTATACATACTGACACATGCTTTTTAACTGTTATTACACTCTTTTAACCGATTGTGTATTTTAAATTTGCCCATCTGGTCACATGAGCACCTCTGCTGATGTCAGAGTGTGGTGTCTGACATCCAAGCTCTCTCATGAAGGCCTGCAGCCATCTGGAAGTGGTGACAGCAACTACATGGGTCCAATCTATCCCATTTTCCCTTCAACTTTGTGTCTTCACAGTATGAACAGTATGGACAGAAAAACCAGATCCAACTCAGCACAAAGAGCAGGGGATGGATTGAACCCATGCTACTGCTATAACTGCTTTTACCTGATTTTACACCACAATAAGCACCAGAAGTTCAGGAACATCATGAAGATAGCCAGGAACAACTTTGCAATGAGTAATCTATTAAGTCTGTGTAGATGAGTCACATGGAGAGTAAAAAAGGTGATTCAGTAAACCTAATAAAAAAAGAACTTAACATTAACACCCATTGGAAATAATGTGTCCCTAGTTTCTTCCACATCAAGGGGGAGCTTGACAAATTTGTCATAAAGAAGTGTTTATCTTTTGAGCACATTTGCCAGATTTCCCAAGATTGTGCGGAAAATGAGGATACTCATTGCCACCAATCTCTAGGACAGTGGTTCTCAACCTGTGGGTCCCTAGATGTTCAACTCCCAGAAATCCTAACCACTGGCAAACTGGTTGAGTTTTCTCTGAGTTGTACATCAAAACACCTGGGGACCCACAGGTTGAGAACCACTACTCTAGGGAGTTCTATATGGGCTGAAGCAGTCACTAACCTAACTTGTTCCTAACCCATTGATTTTAAATTGATTTCCATGTATGTTCCCAGAAGAATTTCAGTGACCACCTTGTTAAATATCAAATTCTGCTCAAAACATAACTGCCAATTTACTAATACCTGTCAAAGGGGTAGCTAGAAACTTCAGATTCAGCAATGCAAAGTTGTTGTATGTACTGGAATTTGAATAATCTCTGTAAGAATTTACTATTATATAGATCTGTCACTTCTCCATAAAACAATATGGACAACCATTACAGCAAGGAAGGGGAAAAAAACCAACTGGTCTAAGTCTAGTTACCTAAACATCTATCTATCTTCTATCTATCTATCTATCTATCTATCTATCTATCTATCTACCTATATCTATATCTATATCTATATCTATATATATATAAAAAAGAGTGATGGAATCACGGCAGCGGACAAAACAACAAAAATAACACCCCACAACCTCGAAAATTGACAGCACAACCCCTCATTCACACCTCTTGGTTGATACAACAAAAAGAAAAGAAAAATAAAGTTCTAATTAGAGGGAGAGGAATAATTGTTTTTATCCAATTGCTGCCAGTTAGAAGGCTAAGCTCCGCCCACTTGGTCTCCTAGCAACCCACTCAGCCCAGGGGACAGGCAGAGTTAGGCCTCACTTAGGCCTCTTCCACACTGCCTATAAAATACAGATTATCTGATTTGAATTGGATTATATCGCAGTGTAGACTCAAGGCCCTTCCACACAGCTATATAACCCATTTATAATATAATATCTGCTTTGAACTGGATTATCGTGACTCCACACTGCCATATAATCCACTTCAGTGTGCATTTTATACAGCTGTGTAGAAGGGGCCTCATATAATCAAGTTCTAAGCAGATAATATAAGATTATAAGTATACAGTAGAGTCTCACTTATCCAACACAAACACCCCAGCAGAACGTTGGATAACTGAATATGTTGGATCATAAGAAAGGATTCAGGAAAAGCCGATTAAAGATCAAATTAGGTAATCATTATACAAATTAAGCACCAAGACATCATGTTATACAACAAATTTGACAGAAAAAGTAGTTCCATACACACCAATGCTATGTAGTAATTACTGTATTTACAAATTTACCACCAAAAAATCACAATGAATTTAAAACACTGACTAAAAAACATTGACTACTAAAACGCAGACTTCATTGGATAATCCAAAACATTGGATAAGCGAATATTGGATAAGTGAGATTCTACTGTAATATGAAATAATTACTGTGGTAGAATAATATAGAACAATATAATCTCTAAAACCAGGACAGTAAATAAAGAGCAACACTCTGAAAACAGGGAAATTGGGAATTCCACAAAGGACACAGTCAGGGCCAGCTAACACCTCCCAAGAAAGGATTCTTCCTGAAAGAAAGCTGAGAAGGGAGTAAAGCAGTGTGTATTACCAAAGTCATCATTATTACTATTATTATTATTATTATTATTATTATTATTATTATTATTATTATTATTATTGTGTTGCTGTAAACCATGAAAATGAATACAATCTGACTCCAAGTATTCAAAAACACTAAAATCAGAATATATAAAAATTACTGTGGTATAATAAAACACAACAATACAATCTCTAAAATCAGAACACTAAATAATGAACAACACTCTGAAAACAGGAGAATTCCACACAGGAAACAATCAGGGCCAGCTGACACCTCCCGACAAAGTATTCCCATCACCAAAGTCTGGCAAATCCTCTGTTTTCTGAGGGCCACAGATAGTAGAAACACATAAAATATCGCAAACAACACCACTCTGAAAACAAGGGAATTCCAGACAGAAAACAATCAGGGCCAGCTAACACCTCCCAACAAAAAATTCACTCAGGCAGGAAACTGCCAGGCTTTAAAGCTGCAAGGCCATTACATGTTAATCATTTTCCCTAATTGCAGCATTCATAATTGCCTCCAACAGACAAAAAAAAACCCAATCAGAAATATTGTATATTCACAACCTTTACGAATTTATATCCCCTGATGGCGCAGCGTGTTAAAGCGTTGAACTGCTGAACTTCTGGACCGAAAGGTCGCAGGTTTGAATTTATTTATTTCGTGTCAAAAGCATTGCATAACAAATACATTTTAAAATGATGGGAAAAAAGGAAATCACAAGCAACTAAATAGTTTTAGACCAAAAACGGGCAACAGCAACCGCATTGTCCGTAGCTTTAAACAACTTCTGGATAATTTGTGAAACAACATTTTATTATATATTGCTTCCAGAGATGGAAATTACACCAAAACATCCACATCAATTATTTTGTAAAATTAGGTCAGGTTATATACTTTTCAGTGTTGAATTGCCATTTTTGGATCCCATTAACCTTTCTTTAATCAGTTTTACAGGATAATGTTCGTCACTATCCTCTATGGAGGAAGCAACCCCTTAAGAGTTTCAAGTTTATAGAAAAGTAAAAATGGCAACATATCTCTAATGAGACCTCTTTTAACAAACTTTAATTACTAATCGGTATGGTAAACAGCATTTTATATGCATAGGACCTTGTGATAATGGCTCTAGATTAAAGGTTTGTAAAAGAGAATGCATAGAAATTACCTGAAAGAAGAGATTGTTGTTACCTGTGTAAGATCAAAGGGAATGAATGATGTTCCACTCATTGCCCTCCATGTATAACATTCCTTTAAAGATGAAAGTATTGTGAAAACATCAAAACCCTATCTTAGATTTTAGGGACATTTTTTTTCTTTCATACAGAAGCAAAGTTTTCTATACTACAAATTCATAAACCAGTTCAGTTTCGCAAGAATTGACTTGAATATCTGTTGTCCAAATTCGAAACTAATCTACCCTAGTTGCTACAACTCATGTCACACTAATGTTTCATTCATATAAGACTATTTGAAAAAACAACAACATTTTATATGAGCCTACCCGTGCTCAAAAATCTGCAGATGAAGGCTTTCTCTTGGTCCACCACCACCCTATGCTTGTCTGGTAAGGACACCAGAGAGAACTAGAGGGTGGTGGAGTGTAAGGAATTGGGTGGTAAAGGAGGCAGTGAGAGGAAATAGGTTGTGACATGGGAGCCTGGAACTCACATGTTTGTGTGCAGTAGTAGCATGGGGTTAATTGATATTTTAATAATTCATATTTTAATACTTGGTTTTAATTGCAACTGTTATTTTTGGAATTGTATGTTCGACATTGAATTGCTGCCTGTTGTGAAGCCGTCCTGAGTCCCCTTCAGGATGAGAAGCATGGGGTACAAGTGTGGGAAATAAATAAAATAAATAATAGTGGGTTGGAAGGGGTCAGATGACATTCAACTCTCTTCTTGTCTTTTTATATAAGCGACATGAACATCTCAATTTTTTGATATTTGTGAAGGGTCTCCACAGTTACTATGTTGTGTTTTTGAGAATATCTTGGTACTCTCTTAAACTTGTTTTTAATGCTGTTTTTAACTGTTTCTAACTTGCATTTTTTAATAGAAGGTTAGACTAATTGGAGCCCCTGGTGGCGCAGCGGATTAAACCGCTGAGCTGCTGAACTTGCTGACTGAAAGGTCAGTGGTTCGAATCCAAGGAGCGAAGTGAGCTCCCGCTGTTAGATCTAGCTTCAGCCAACCTAGCAGTTTGAAAACATGCAAATGTGAGTAGATCAATAGGTAACGCTTAGGTGGGAAGGTAACGGCGCTCCTTGTAGTAATGCTGCTACGTGATCTTGGAGGTGTCTTAGGAAAATGCTGGTTCTTCAGCTTAGAAATGGAGATGAGCACCAACCCCCAGAGTTGGACACAACTAGATTTAATGTCAGGGGAAAACCTTTACTTTTACCTTAGACTAATTGTGTTTCAACTTTTGTATTAACAGGTTTTTTTATTGTATTATGTTTTAGAAGCTGTACACCTCTTTGGATACCGTATTGGAAGAAAGACAAGATATAAATAAAATAAATGAACAAAGTAAAACAAATGAGATATAAGCAAAGGCTAGCAAAAATTATGGTTCTGAATCCAAGGTGGATTAGCACTAGGAAAAACAGTTCATCTTAATTTTATTGTATGTCTCAAAACCATGCCATAATCCTTATTCCATTCTTTGGATCAGGTTTCTGGAGACTTTTTGCCCACATGGAGATTTGTATGTAGCTTCTATTTTTCCTAATATATGTATTTTTGTATGCATTTTCCTTTGTATTTTAATGTATTTCCTAATGACAAAGTTTTAGCTCTACACATTTAAAGCATCTCATGTTTAATTACTCTTTGTATTTCTGTTCATAAAAATAGATACTCCAAAACATTTGAAAAGCATGCAATGCTGTTTTTTAGGAGATCCAAACTTAAAATCAACATGTATAATTTCTAAAAAGTGTATCCAAATTTTTTATCTGGAAACTAATGCCTGGCCTAAACTCAAGTGACACTGTTTTTAACTGAAATCCGCTATTTTCAGGTCGAAAAGAAAGCATCTTCCTTTTCTATACCCTGACACTTTGTCTCTTTTCTATGCCATATCTTTTGGATATTTGCAATCCTTTTTGATCTTCTGTATTGTGACTTATAAACATGTTTTGAATTTTGTCATTGGTTGCATTTACAGGGACATTTATACTGACCACTTAAATCAGTGTAATGATGGATTAGTCCTGTGGTGGCTAAATGCCAGATGGGGCTGATCTGGCGTAACCCTTAATGTGGCCTTCTCCCAAGTTTCAGCCAACATGGAGGAAAACCCAAATTATCCCTGGGTTAGGGGTTATCAAGACAGCTGGGCTGGTGCATAACCAGATGTGGCAGCAGTTGTCTTGAGGAAGGAATATGCTACTACATACGTCCAATCAGACTTTTCTATGCGTGAGAGGTCAAATATCAGCTCAATCACAGAGAAGAACCTGAATAATGTTGATAATTCATCTCCACATATAGTCAATGAAAACCAGATGTCTTGGGATAGGCATTTGATTTTACAGTGGTGTTCACAAGGTTTTGTTTCTTAGAATTTGGGAACTGAAGTTGTATGAATTTATTAAATTAAAAAGCTGTCAAACAGTTTTCTACAATGGGGAATTTGAAAAGGACTTGATTTGTGTGGAGCATTAACTTTGATCTTTTCCGTTTCTAAGCAAATTCATTTCACTGCTTTAAAGGGTTCAATATGCAGTGTTACCTTTGATGAGATTCCTTGAAGCATACCTCCCTAGAAAGAGGGGTCCAAGAAATAACAAGAACCTGTGACATCCAGGCTCTGTACTCGAAATACAATTAATGGAAGAAAAAAGTATGAATCTAGCCTCTTGAAAGCCATGCTTTTGGTTCTCTGAAGGTCACATATTTTATTTTGGACATTACATAGCTAAAATCCTGCCAATATTTATGATAAATTTCATTTGTTCAAAGGGAATAATTTTACATAAGAATGTGGGATATGACCATGATTCCATATGGGACACTATAAGCAGCAATAGATGCAGCCAACTTCAATAGTTCTGTATTATAATAACTTCCTAATATACAGTGCACCTGCTTCGATGTTTAATGGAACATAGAAAAGCAAAAGTGTGGAAGGAGGAATTCAGCAGCAAATTTAAAACTTATTTTTTTTCCATGGGAAGAATTTTTTACCATGGGAATTTTCGAATATATGTGTGTGTGTGTGTGTGTGTGTGTGTGTTCTTGAGTGTCTGGAAACCCCAACAAGATGGATCTTGGACTAGGAAAGAAAGCAAGAGTGGCTCAGAAAACAGTTTATTCAAGAAGTGACCAACTGGGTTGGGGAGTTCCAAACTTACAAGTATGCTATGAAGCTTTTCAGTTGAAGTATTTAATTGAAATAGATAAGGGAAGTCAGAAATAGATTAGAATAGAAAATGTAAGAAATTGATGGAAAGGAAAAGTGGGTATTTTCAGTAAGAACTTAAAAGGAAGTATAAAAGGAATGCAGGGCCCTAAAAGGCTAGCTTTTACAATATGAGCAAAATGGCCAAAGCAATGGATCCCCACATTGTCTAAAGAGTCACAATTATATAGCTTGTTTGAGGTTGAAGAGGAATGTTGGCTGAAGAAGTTTAAATAGAGCAGAATTTTCAAGAATTAAGGATTCATATAATAACGGAGGAGACTTGATGGATTTTAAGGAGTTGGTGGGAAAAGGTGGAAGAGAAAATTGGATGAAATTGAGAGGACTTTGGTAAATAGTCAAAAATGGCACAGAACCCCAGTTCAGTTAGCATAATACCCTGGAATTGTAAAAAGGAGAAAGGTTGGTTTACACATATGTGGTGGGAATGTGAGGAATTGCAGATATTTTGGAAGAGGGTACTAGAACAAATAAATGGGTTATTCAAGGTAAAGTTTTATATTGGGCCTGGTCTGTTGGAAATTGGAACATTGGGTTTCCAAATGCTGAAGAAAGAGGACCAACAAACTCTGATGGCGATGCTTAAAGCTGCCCATGCTGTAATAACACTGGGATGGAAGGATTAAAAAAATGGACAATGGAAAGATGAAATGAATATATTTATGAACAAGTACAATTGGATATTATGGAGATAGTACAACAAGATATTCCATGAATTATGAATTATAAATTATAAAAATACAAAGAATCAAAGAGAACTGGTTAGTATATGTGAAATGGTTAGTATATGTGAAATGAAGAAGGGAAAGCTAATGATCAGACAAAGGAGAAAATGGACAGACTCCTGGATAGGCTGCACTTAAAAATGCTTTGTAAAGTTGGAAAGAGGGAGAAAAGGGGGAGGGGGTAAAAAGTAATGGTTTATGGATGTATATAAAGTAAGTTGATTTCTATGTATTAGATGGATACCATTGCAATAAAATATATTTTAAAAAGATGGATCTTGGAATTAAAAGTATCTTTACAGTTTTAGTGTTATTTTGCACAAAATGCACCTGTGGGGTGAGGTTATATGGAAATCAGCATTTTATGTTTAGGACCTGCTGTTTTCTACAACCAAAAAAAGTGAATATTGTAGAGAATAAATCCCCAACAAGAGAATTTTCTCCAAGAAACAGAATATTACACACACACACACACACACACACACACACAAATAAAATGTGTGAATTTTCCTAGAATAATTCTTGAATAGTGAATAACCTTAAAAATTGTGCGTGGAGAAAACAGGTGGAATTACTAATTGATTCCTTCAAGAATAAAATGAGAAAATAATTAGTTTTGTAAGCATGTGCATGTGTTTTTTCATACACACCCATAGAATTAACACTATCATGGTGGTCATAAACCACTAGGGGTGTGCTGTTTTTTGGCAGTCCCCGTTCTGTTTTCTGGGAGCTTCCCAATATTGGAAGGGGTGAAATGTCATCTTTCGGGTCAGCAGCCATAACTTCAGGTTGCAATCCTACCATTGGCGGCAAAGGGGCGACTTCTCAGTGCCCCTTTCTGTCAGTTTGAGGGCCATCCGGAACAAAGTGACCACACTTGGAGGAGACATTTACCACTGCAAGCCCCTCAAGTTTCAAAATAGTTCACTCGTTCACTGATTTTAAGGAAATTCTTTAAGTTTCTAGAAACAAAATGTCATGTTAAACAAATCCAAAAAAGTGTCCCCTGGAATTTTTCCACAACAACAGTACAGTGTTCCCTCACTTATTGCCGGGGTTAGGTTCCAGGACCATCCGCAATAAATGAAAATCCGTGAAGTAGGGACACTATATTTATTTTAATATTTATACATTATTTTAGTAGTTATATACTATTTTAAATCTTTATCAACCAATTGTGTGTTAATAAATCACCTTCTTCTCCTCCTGTTGCCACTTGGGCTCCTTTTCTCTCCCTTTGGCTTCTCCTTCCTCCCTTTCTTAGGCTGTAAATTGTAATTTTTTATGATTTATAATAGTCTTTTAGAGTTATTGAAAAACCGCGAATCCGCAAATCTGCTAAAAGTGAACCACGAAGTGCTGAGGGAACACTGTATAGGAGCAGCAGCAGCGCAGGTCATCATTCTTGCCAACTGGCCTACATCCTACAATTTATAGGAAATTTTAAAAGTTTCTAAAAATAAAATGTCATTTAAAAATAATCCAAAGAGATATCCCCTAGAATTTCTCCACAGCAACAGTATCGGAGCAGCAGCAGGGCATCATTCCTGTCTAGTTTCAAAAAAATCCACTCAATCACAATTTATAGAGAATGTTTATAGTTTTTTAATTAATAAAAACAAATACCGTTTTCCTAAGCTTTTCCATTTCTACATGGTTGTCATGTACGACAGAGTAAAAGCAAGCAAGAAGATCTAAGGCTGGGAAGGGATGAAAAAGAAATTTTCCCCATGGGCACCCAAGGGAGTCAGGCTATCACCCTCCCTTCCTTAAATCTGCTGCTGCTGCTCAGTCGTTTAGTAGTCTCCGACCCTCCGTGACCTCATGGACCAGTCCACGCCAGAGCTCCCTGTCGGCCGTCACTGCCCCCAGTTCCTTCAAGGTCAAGCCAGTCACTTCAAGGATACCGTCCATTCATCTTGCCCTTGGTTGTCCTCTCTTCCTTTTTCCTTCCATTTTCCCCAGCATCGTGATCTTTTCTAAGCTTTCCTGTCTCCTCATGATGTGGCCAAAATACTTCAGCTTTGCCTCTACTATCCTTCCCTCCAGTGAGCAGCCGGGAATTATTTCCTGGAGGATGGACTGGCTGGATCTTCTTGCAGTCCAAGGCACTCTCAGGATTTTCCTCCAGCACCAGAGTTCAAAAGCATCTATTTTCCTTCGCTCAGCCTTAAATCACCCCACCAAAAAAGGTAAGAAATACTTAAACATGCACAAAAAGACCTTTTAAATCTCTCACAGCCCCTCACCCAATGTACTCCCATCCACACCTCCCTAGCAAAATAGGGGAATAAAAAAGGTCTGAAAGGTATTAAAGTATTAAGTAAATTTAATTAAATTGCAAAAG
Source organism: Anolis carolinensis (assembly GCF_035594765.1). Lineage (NCBI taxonomy): Eukaryota > Metazoa > Chordata > Lepidosauria > Squamata > Anolidae > Anolis > Anolis carolinensis. The sequence continues at coordinate 254,856,576 of NC_085842.1, read as the reverse complement.
GAAAACAATGGAGGCAAAGAACCACCCACAGCATAGACTGCACTGAGAGATACGATGAATGGAACTAGCTAGCATAAGAACCCTTTCTCTCTCTTTCTCAACAGCCAGGACACCACAGGAAAATAGAGATCACCCTGGTATTTATAGACCAGCTTGGCTAAAAGACATGTGAGCAACTTTCTTCTTCTGATTGGCTCAGGCAGCAGGTGTCACAGGGAAACCCTGTTCTGTCACGTGGCCACCACTCCATGTTCCATGTGTAGCCCAAAGAAACTAAAAGCAGCCATTACTGGCTGCTGCGTGTTTTGTTGCAGCCGAAAAATAGAGCCATGCTGCCCATGCCGTTATGGGTGAATACCTGGCTAGGATTTTTGAAATAGATATTATTGAAATGGTTGCATGTTATGGGACTAGTTGGTCTGAATTAGGTATTACAAAGCACTGAAATGATAACACTTAGAATATCATGTAGTGTGCAAAGAACAGGAAAATAAAGAAAATGAATGCAGATGAAAGTGATGGAGAATTAGGCAGGAAAAGAAAAATTGCCCCAGACTCATAAATATTTACTAAATATTTGTTTATTGCCTTTCAGCCCACAGGGGATTCTAAAGCAATAAACAGCGGATAGAAACAGATAAAATATTCTTTAGAGTGCTTCTACAGAGAATGTAGAAACTATTAAAATGCGTATTAAAGTTGTTATCGTAAAGTAAAAGGAAGAGTACTTTCAACAAGAGCAAATTGGTGTGAGCTATAAGGCAGAACTGGTGAAAATGTGACCCTTCTGATGTGTCTTGAATGAAACTCAAATTATCCCTGGTCAGCATGACCAATGGCAGGGAGTAATGACAATAGCCAAAGGGTAACATTATCCCCACCCTCTCTTTTGTTTGCACCGTCTGCACTTGAGATTGGTGTGGGACTGAGAGCAGGGCCTCCTCCACTGACTGTAGTACACAAGCTGGTTTGTATGAGGAGATGCAGTTTACCAAATAGTCTGGGCTTTAAAAGTAATAACCATCACCTCGTATTTAGTCCGGAAGCAGACCAGCAGACAGTGGAGATGCCACAACATGGGAGTGGTTCTTTCCCTGTACGGAGCCCCAGTTAGTAATCTGGATGTCTATTTTTGAACCAGCTGAAGCTTCCAAACTGTCTTCAAAGGCAGCCTCATGTAGAGAGCATTGCGGTAGTCCAGATGGGATGAAACTAAGGCGAGGATTACCATGACCAGATCTGGGTATGGGCACAGCTGGCACACAAGTTTTAATTGTGCGAAGGTACTCTTGGTCATTGCCAACACCTGAGGATCCAGGGTCAGGGATGGGTCCAGGATTATCCCCAAGCTGTGAACCTGAGTTTTCAGGGGGAGTGTAACCTCATCCAACAAAGGCTGTAACCTTATATCCTGATGTGCCTTCCGACTGATCAGGAGCATCTCTGTCTTGTCTGGATTTAGTTTCAACTTGTTAGCCCTCATCCAGTCCATTACTGATGACAGACATCGATTTATGACCAGGATGGCATCCTTAGCTTTAGGTGGACAGGAGTAATAGGGTTGGGTGTCATCTGTGTATATTTGACTCTGAACTCCAAAACTCTGGTTTTGGACTCCAATTCGAACAGGAGTCCCCCAGCACCACCTTCTGGGTCTGACCCTACAGTAAAACAGTGTCTCCTAGCTCCATCCTGGAGGGATGACCCAGAAGGATACCATGGTTGATGGTGTCGAACGCCACTGTGAGGTCTAGGAGAACCAACAGGGACACACTCCCTCTGTCCACCAAGCTCTCTTTGCAGATCATCCACTTTACTCTTTCCAGCAGAGTTCCAGAAGATAAAATAAATCAGTCTTTTCCAAATGTATCAGAAAATACAGTCCTTCAGTATGCAAAATAATATACAGCTTAATTCAACTTTGTGAACTTACATGCAAAACAAATGTTCCTTTCCATAACACCTACAATCTTCAAGAAAAACAGAGAACTCGGCATCCACAGTAAAAGTTTGTAAAGATCTCCAAATGGTATACTGATCTCTACTGTTATACCCAACTGATAATTATAAAAGAAACACTTGCCTTTATTAACACATGCAATGTACCTGCATGTGGATTATTTCTTTCTTTACAAACATACAGCTGTGATAATCTTAGTGCTGATCCCCATAAAAACTTACTCAGTTTTCTATATACCCTAACAGATGTCTATTAGTAAAGGTAAAGATTTTCCCCTGACATTAAGTCTAGTCATGTCCGACTCTAGGCGTTGGTGCTCATCTCCATTTCTAAGCTGAAGAGCCAGCGTTGTCTGTAGACACCTCCAAGGTCATGTCGCCGGCATGACTGCATGGAGTGTTGTTACCTTCCTGCCTGAAGCGGTACCTATTGATCTACTCACATTGGCATGTTTTCAAACTGCTAGGTTGGCAGAAGCTGAGGCTAGCAGTGGGCACTCATTCTGCTCCCCAGATTCAAACCGCCAACCTTTTGACCAGCAAATTCAGCAGCTCAGCGGTTTAATCCACTGTGCCACTGGGGGCCTCATGTGTGGCATGAATGAAGAAGAAATTATTATTGATTGGAATTGAAATTTTCTGGAGGCAAAAGCGTTTGATTTTGTTTATTTCATTTTCATATTTTTGACTTGGGAAGGAAGCTTTCTATTTACACAGGAGTGCCTAGTGTAATTTCCATGATAACTAAGGAGATGGAAAAGTGGGTAAAATGCTAAAGTGAAGTATGACACTGAAATTTCCTGCTTGCAGATGCTGTTGGATGCTTTGCCTACAGAGGCTGTCTATAAGTGAGCCATTTATGCTGCAGTCCTATGATCATTTCTGCAGCTGACTCCCACAAACTCAAAGAGATTTAGCTTTGCTCACATGGGATCATGTTATTAATAGATGATGGTGTTCATATGCAAAACCAATTGACATAGTATTTAGAAATACAAAAAAAAAAATACAGAAAGGCTGCCTCATCCTGAGTCAGATCATGGATGCCTTTAGCTCAGAAATGTCTGCTAAACTTCTTCCACATCTGAGGAAAAGGATCAATATATGATTCTGGGACATTCTTTTCCCTTTTCCAGTTTTCCTGGCCAGGTATATACATCAGATTACTTGTATTTCAGAGGAATAAATAATTTTCTTTTAATTATCCATTGGTTAGAGTGGGATTAACTAGGTCAAGTCTTTGAAGGAAAATCAACTGAAAATCATACGGGCAATAATTGAGAAATAAATAAATAGAGTTTATAAAACTCCCAGACTCCCAGACTCCCCCAAATGAATAGTAGATGTACTTTCTGGAAGATATGGGGAACACTTTTTTCTCCTGTAAATGTATGGTTAGTGTGCTTGCAATACAAAAATATTACATTTCTTCCTGAATTTCAAAAACATATCTATGTAATTAGAAAGTTGAGAGCTAGAAGAAATAAATATGGATTTTATTCAAGCATCCAATGGGTTCACAGGTATCATATTAACATCTTTCCATTAACCTTAGCCTTGACCCCAAATATGTACTCTATACTCAGGGTAGCTTAATTATGGGTCCTTCTTAAATAAGACTCAGTGGAATGCATATCAAGGTGGACATATTTTGATTACAAACTAGCCTCTTGAACATTTTCTAGATTATTTCATCTTTAGACATCTCAGTAAATTTGGTGTGAAATTATATCAAAATGTAGCTATGACAAAAAAAATCAAATAGCCAATGTTATCAGTTTTTATTTTTTTTCTGGTACAAAACATGTGCTAATGTGAAGCTACTCCTCATTTAAGGTCGTATGAGAACACCTCGAGAATCTTTGTAAAATCACAGGTACATAAACTGAACATCTTTTAGATAGCTAATTATTGTTTACTGCTCACTTGGGAGGAATATCATTTGGGGAGCTGCTCAAGTGGAAATATTTATGCTAATTAGTTTCTATTCTGAAAATCATCTAGGATTTGGCATCCATTGGTGTACCCACATAGAGAGAGAGGTTTGGGCATTTATATGGGAACTATAGGACACATTTCTCAAAATGCATTGGTTTACAGTGATTTATTTAATGCCAGAAGAATGATTTTTTTCATGATCACAGCAAATTTGTCAGGGCTTTATTTGATGCTGAACATTCACTAGCTTAATTTTGATTTTTTCCCACTTCTAAGACATGAGTCACAAAATATTTTAATTTACACAAAAAAAAAGCAAATCTACCGTCATATAAAACTGTAGCTATTTTAAGTCATTACAAGAACAACAAGTAGTTGCAGTAAAGTAGAGTTTGGAAAATCAAGACATGCTCAAATGTCAACAAACAGCATCATCACATGAGATCTGAGCTCTGCCATAGGACACTTTCAACATGGAGCTAAGACAGAGCCAGACAGAGCCTATCACATGATACAAGGCTACTTCTGGCAGGGCTTCATCCTGTTTCCATGTTGAAAGCATGCTACAATGGAGCCTTGATAGTACAAGTGGCTTCCCATGTTCTCATAAGGTAGAAAGGGGAAAGTGCGGGGTGGGAGTCGGGTGGCAGTGCTTCCCCTGTGAGATGAGGAAGGGGTGATGTGGGCGATGCAGAGCATGGGATGTGGGGGTGCAAGGCTGCCTGCCAGATTTGTCCTACTGCCTAACAAATGCCCCTGCTGTTCCCCGGCTTCGTATCTCAATGTGATAAGGTCCTTTGCTTGAGAGAGTACATGATGAAATTCTGGTTCACCATCATTTGAAACACAAAGTGTCCACCCCTGCAGTAAAGCAATAGCTTTCATGAAGAGTTACTGGTGCTTTGGTAGTTTTTAGGGGTTTGTTTGAAGATGAAGTGGCTGTATAATTGGCTTAGTTTCATCTGTTATCACAGCCTCATCCAATAAATACTTAGCTGTTTGGAAGCCTATTCAATTATAGTGTTAAGTATACCTAAATCTGTATACATTTGAAATTTCCAAGTATTCATTCATGCACCCAGATCTGATTCCTTAAGGCAGAATCTTAAGTAAAAGCTTGTAGAAGAGCAATAAAGAAAATACATTCACACTAGGAAATGATGGTAGGAAAGTGGCTTGGTTTTGTTTTTCTGTAGCTGTGTTATACCAAGAAATTTTGTTTTTAAACTCTCTTACACACAAGCACAGTATTGAAAAATCAGTTTGTTAGAATCTAACAAATTGTTATCTAATTTTCACCTTTTTTTTGCAAATCCCATCTGTCTTGTTTATTTATTTATTTATTTACAGTATTTATACTCTGTCCTTCTCACCCCGAGGGGGAATCAGAGAGGCTTACTGAACACACATATGTCAAACATTCAATGCCAATTATACAATTAACAAGGACAGCCAACACAGAGGTAAAGGAAGTTTTTCCCATCTTATTTCTGGCATCTTGAAGGCCGTACTCAACTCCAGCCACAGGGAGTGCTGTTGCTCCACCTTACTTGCTATGGTGCTTTCCTCCAATCAATGTCCTTAAAGGTGCCTTTATTACCTCCTCACTAAAAGCAGTAGCTATTTATCTACTTGCTTTTCTGCTTTTGACTTGCTAGGTGGGCAGGTGAATTGGGGCTAATGACAGGTGCTCATCCTGACCTGAGCTTGAACTGCCAAACTTTTGATCAGCAGGATTTTTCTGCAGCACCGTGATTTAGCCTGCTGTGCTAAGCCCAGTCCCTATTAGTGAAACACTGAGAAATATGCCCTCAATATCTGATTATTCAACCCATTAAAATAATATGAATGTGATTACTATATTCTTGTTGTATCCCAGAGCTACACCTCTCTGACCATAAGACACCATACAAACTGAATATTATCAGCAAGCATTTTGTTGAAGAATATATATATATATATATATATATATATATATATATATATATATATATAAAAGCCAAGCACTAAAAAGGATTAAAAAGTAAAGTCTAAAAAGGTTTCTTCAAAATATCAGCAATAATCCACCACTTCCAAGGTACATGAATTAAACACAAGATACAAGGCCGTAAAATCAAAAATCACAAGGCAGAGTAAATCCCTAAAGACAAGGCATGAACTTGATAAACTAGAACTAGGGAAGAGTACATTTGGAGCTTGGCATAACAGGAACCATGAAGCAAAATCCATATAGAAGACCTTAAGCATGAATGGGCATGGCTGACTTGAAACACCATCGTTGATCCCAATGAAGTAACAGGTGTTTTCCTTTGCCTTAATAAACCTCCCCCCCTGAGAAAAACAAATTTCATTTCACTTTCTCAGCAGATAGTTTATCTGCTCTTTTTCTCAAAGACGAACCGACCAATGAAGGAGCTGGGAAGTCTGTTTACAAAAGTCTCATCTCCTATCTGCCAGCTCATTAACCTCTCCAGCTGCATCTGTATCTGAGGAATCTCCCTGAGAAAAGCAGCCCATTTCAGGAATTTGGCCTTGAGGCTCTGGTCTCTGTTCTGCAGAAACCTCTGGCTCTAAGGCAAACATGTCAAGACCATAATTCCCATTGCAATCAAACACAGGCCCAGAAGCAGACACAGGCCCAGGATCAGAAACCTCATTGACATCAGGCACTAATACAGGCTACACAGACTGAACTACAACAATTCTATTATGTTGTTATCTACAACGTTCACACTTGAGAACTACACAATTTAGCTATGAACAAAATCACAAAATAATTGTTTTGGGTATCACATGGCCCATGGACTGGAGGTTGGACAAGCCTGATTTAAGGTCTACCACCTCTCAATCTATAGGGCCAATGAAGCAATATATAATGGGCACACAAATGTTTAAAACACTATATATAAATAAAAAACATTTAAAAACAGATTAAAATCTTCTCCTATTTAAGATATCCTGGCTTCAAGCTGTTAAAGTAGCCAGACAGAAATAAAAGGTGTTGTTGCCCAGATTTTGTTTAATGTTCGGGAAAACAGCTGCACAGAGGAAGCAGCTTCTGGAAACTCCCATAAAGTTCATGAAAGAGTACAATCCACCAGTAGGACCTTGGATTTTAGCTTGTATAAACCAGTGAAGATAGTTGATAGGAAGAAAATAAACTCATTTGAAATATGGTGCTAAAGGAGAGTTAAAGTGGACTGCTAAAAAGACAAATAAATAGGTCCTGGAGCATATGAAGCCTGAACTCTCCCTAGAAGCATACTTTTAACATATCATAACAAAACATGACTCACTAGAAAGTACATTAATGCTTGGCAAAATAGAAGGCAGCAGGAAAATAAAAGGACTGTATTCCAAATGGATAGAATTAATCAAGGAAGCAACAGCCCTGCATCTGAAAAATTTAAGCAGGGATGTTAATGACAGAGTGATTTAAAGATCTCTCATTCATGGATTCACTATAAGTCAAAGTCAACTTGACAGCAGTTAACAGCAACAGCAATCACATGCCCTTCCATTCTGCTGGCATGCTGAGAAAATTTAGAAGGTCCCTTTGTAAAACTTTTTTTTTTCATGTCAGGAACAACTTGAGAAACTTGAGAAAGTCTCTTCTGGTGTGTGAGAATTGGCCTTCTGCGAGGACATTGCCCAGGGGATGCTCGGATGTTTTGATGTTTTTACCATCCTTGTGGGAGGCTTCTCTCATGTCCCCGCATGGAGCTGGAGCTGATAGAGGGAGCTCATCCACCCTCTCCCCGGGTTGGATTCGAACCTGGCAGTCTTCAGGTCAGCAACCCAACCTTCAAGTCACAAGGCTTTAACCCACTACGCCACCAGGGGCTCTTTTAAAACTAAAGAATTATACTTATTGTTCTAAGCCACCCTCCGCCATCATTTATCTATTACCATTGTTATTCCAGTTTTAAAAACTCATCACTTTCTTGTTTCTCAAAAATAATGAAATGGTTATGTTTCTAGTTACTTTGTCAGTGTTATATGTAGCTGGCGTATCATATAAAATATATTGCCCTCACCTCCACCTCAGAAAATGAGGGATCACAATGATAAATAGTATGAGCTACCATGTGCTATCTTTCTCCACCTTTTTTAAAGCTCCTTTTCATAATTAAACAAGTAACTTAGACATCACAAAAGGAATAAAGTTATATATCATTAGATTACAATTATAGCTAATGAGGGAATGGAAATAATAACAAGCCAGTGTTTGTAGCACATTATTTGCAAACAACTTTCACGATCTGAGTGGGAGAATGAGTTTCTGTGGACCCAAGACTTTCCTCAATGCATCACCAGGACATTCATGGAATGCCTGATATTTTGCTTCCACCAACCCAAAGAACTAACTTTTGAGACACAAGAGTCATGGAAGCATTTATGAAAACTGAGATGGTCAGATTTTTTTTCTGTGTCTCTGATTTGGAAGTAGAAGGTCAGAAATATCTCATAACTAAAAGTCAGCCTATATCTATGTCCTGTGATAACTATTTAACATATGCAAGTCACCCCCTGATTTTGCAGCTTAGTTATGGATATAAATGTATACTCAACACATTCTGTTCAATGAAACTGTCTAGAACCTTAAGTCTAGTTCTGAAATCAAAGGTCAGTATCCAATCAGAAGCCCCTGAAAAATCTACAAAAAATCTTCAAATCAATCAATGTTGTTTTTCATGTAGCTGTCATTCAGTGGCATAACAGGATCTGAGATCAATATTCATATGCAGATAGGATCACCAGCAACTCCTCATACAGCTTTCTGAATTATTTCAGCGTTTACACCGAGAAAGGCTTCTTTTCAGTTCTCTCAGGCTATGGAACATTCCACAAGGCAAACAGCTCTTCATACAAGGAAGCTTTTGGAAATTAAACTGGATTGCTCTAAAGGAGACTTTTAGCCAAAGTAGTGCTGTCTCTCTCTCCTCCTCTCCTCATTGATTCATTTTAACTACCTTTAGTATTATGTTAGCATTTAATTTGTCCATTTGAACTTGTAGTTTAATTTATGTTTATTGTTAGTCACTTTGAGTTGCATTTTCTAGGAGAAAGGTGAAGTAAGCAAATAGACATATTAATCTTATTCCTAAAACTTTATTATATAAATTCCAGCTATATTTATTTTACCTGTCTGATATCTTGCTTTCAGTTTCCCACAGTTATCAGTATTTTTTCTTCATTACATGTGTTTTTTCTAACAAGCAATCTTGTTTAATTCCTAATGGTTAAAGGACTTTGTTTAATTGTATCTTTGAAGATTACATAATAAGCTTTTTTCAAATCCTGCATGAGTGTGAAATGTGAGGTTCATTTAAACAAACAAAAACAGGAAATATTTCTGAATATTTTAGTGGAGCTATCACAATTCTTGATCACCCGTTTTACTCACTTTTTATCCCAACATATTTGACACTGCACACACTGAACTTTTTTCATCACAGTGCAAACGTCTACAAGGATGGAACATTTATACAACTGTGCACTTTTATAATCATGTCTTGTCTGTGGATTCCTTGCAGACGTTTTGGACCACTGTGCAAACAAAATATTGAACATGATAAACATGATCTTCTGTGGTTCTCCTCCTTCTACATAGCAGAGAGACTTGATTATGCAGTTGCATAGAGCCTTGATTTTCTACACAATTTTGAAGACAATTGCATTGTATGTGCAGGAGAACATGCATGGAACTGCTTAGCTTCATTGTGATATTATAAACAGATGTACAAATGCAAAGCCTATATATGTATGTATAGATTGCCAAACAAATTGGCAGATAATTTCCTTGGGAACAATGGCAGTATAATCCAATGTACCATGTGGCATTCAGTAATAGTTCTCCAAACTACAACAATATCAATGGTTTCAGTTTTAAGGGATTCACCCTTACTGACAAAATCTGTTTAAATGATCTTACTTTATGTAAGTTCCTTATGATAAACTTGCATTATATCAGGCCAGCAATAGGTCAGACTTTCACACTAACAGAAACTGGTGAAAGTTTTCAGTGTCAGCATACCATTTTTGTCATTTTATTACAATATGGCTTGGTTGCTGTTTGAAAGAACTCATGGATATAACCTCCAACTATTTCTTTATTTACTTCTCTTATGTGTCATATTATAAAGATATGGAGTAGCAAAAATGCAATTCTATCTAGATTTCCCTGATTCATTAGAATTATACTGTCTGGATAAATAAGATATGACCATATTCTATTCCCAGATGCATGATACCTCACTGAAATCAGTCACTATGGGAATATAAATTTGAAGGCAGGCTTATAACATTTATTTATCCCATGTATATTTTATCAGAGTTAAGGGTCCTATTAGTTCAAAACTAGAGAAATAACATGGCTTAATTCAAATGCACAGTCTCTCCATGCCTCACAAGGAAAAGAAGGACACGGATATTCTATCATCGATAAATGACTGCAGAAGGACCAATGTAAGGTAGTATGACCAAGTTTGTTTTGATGCAATCCAGTAACTAAACTTGTGGGGTTAAATTATTGATGCTGCACTTACAGCTGTTGGTGGAGTACACTAAAATCACTAACAGGCTAATACTTCCCTGGCATTATGAAACTGCACCCTGAATAAATCTGAGTCATACTAATGGGCACCAATGGGAGATGTTTCCTGGGTAACAAAACAATTCTGTGTTGTTTCTGGATTATGTAAAATGTCAACAGTTGTTAAGACCTGGAATAAAGTCAATGACCTTATAAGGTTCCTGGACAGAAAAAGCCATTCTTTTTGAAAGGTCATTAGACTGTCAATGTTCAAATCCATTCTCCCAGCCCTTGTCTTCAAATGACAACACTGTTTAGCATCTTCTTTGTTTGTCTGTTAGGCAGCTTAGAGTTTGAAAAAAAAATCTTCTGTCAACCTGTTTGAAGAAATATCTATGAGAATAACGTTTTTTCAGTAAGAAACTAGACAATAGGCTACCATGCTGACGGCATCACTGTCCAAATCCACAATGGATAATTTATTAAAAAATTGATAATTTTAACTTTATGTATATATAATAGCAAGTATTTCAAACTTAGTGAAACATTTAACATCAACTGCTAAGGTCATTCAGAGCTGTAAATCACTAAAATAGAAAGGAGTTGAAAGTGGAATGTATACCAAATGTTGGCCATTTACATACACTTGTATGTACATTTTTAGATTGCCATTCTTAGTGTTGACATTCCTGTTTCCTACAATAGACCAGCATTAGGTCGGAATTCGTCACTGAACAAAAACTGTTGACAGGGGTTTGCTCTGTCAGTATGCAGTCTTTATCACTTTTATGTACATTTTTAGGCTGCCATGATTGGTGCTGACATTTACCCTGTCTGTTTTCACCTTTTGGCTTTTTGTTGTGTTTATGACATAAAAAGTAATGTGAGTAGATATAAATTTTTGTCACCAGACAAAAATGTGAGAGATGTGTTAAAGTGAGAGTATAGATGGCAACTGTTGTCATCATTTTGAAAATTGTTTTTGTTTCAACTGCAATTGGGATTACAATCTTTATCTTGCATTAATAAGTGTAACTCTGTCAAGAAAAGTGAAGACAGTTCCAGAAAAAATATGGGAAGCTTTCATAAAATTATATTACATTCACAAACTCCTTTTGTGATAGAAGTGGGAAAATATTTTTGATCATGATCAGCAATATATAAATGAAAGGTTTCCATGAGATTGTTGTGTCTCCATACATTTCACTATTATGATTTTTGTATGTGTTTACTATAATTTATGTATACTGTATCTGTCATAAAGGGTTGGTTTAACCTCTGGCTTGCTAGTAAAACTGAATTACTGTGTAGCAAAGTGGTGCATGTCTAAAAAGCATGTCCCCAATAAGAAATATTTGGAAATCTCTGCTTTAGTTTTCTTTGAATTTTCTAAGAGAGATATAAGATTTGCCTTATTAAGCGGTGAGCTTTCTTTCCCATTTTTCTATTATACCTTTTCTTCTGTAATGCTATGTAATGAATGTAATGCTATATCTTGGCCCATTGTACAGATGACTGTGCATTGAAAGACATCATTGTGCAGTGAAGCACATGATATTCACACACATCAACAGCCACCTTAAAATGTAAATAAACACAAGCAGCTTGAAGCCCACCAATAAAAAGATTTTCATTAAATTGTTCCCATGTATAATTACAAAACATTTTCCTATCAAATTGAGTAGAAATATTAAACAATATATGAAGGATATTTTTGGAATACCTTGTATACTATATACATCTTCCATATTTTAAATTTGTCCTTTATCTTGTGTCTGTACAAGTTGCTCTGGAACATTAATGAGTTATACTGAGCCAAATAGCAAATCTAGATTAGGATGTGGGAACCAAATACACATATTTTCCCCCTCCTCCTTCTGGGGGTGCATGGATTAAAGATGTATATTTGGTTCCAATATCCTTTATAGCCTGGACATGCAGTGGTGCATGCTCAGATTAAAATAGGAATAGGGATTTATGAAAATATTCCTTTATGTTCTTTATATATGTTGACTGTCATATTGTGATAAAGAAAATGAGCCCTCATCTTTTTTAAAAACTAGCTATTAAGAAAATATGGGCTAAGGGCTGAGTTTTAAAGGCCATTTTAAGTGTATTTATTGAATTGTAATTCTTTTTTTCCCACGCTGCTACTCTTTAATTGTTTTTTAACTTTGTATTTCACTTTTTAAACTTGTCTAGTGTAGGATTGTTAGCCACCTTGAGTCCCCATAGGGAGAAAGGTGTGGTATAAATAATGATAATAAATAATGACTTTTTTCATGTCAGAAGCGACTTGAGAAACTGTAAGTTGCTTCTGGTGTAAGAGAAATGGCCATCTGCAAAGATGTGGGATCCATCCTTGTGGGGTGGTTAAACTTCTCCCATGTCCCCGCATGGAGCTGGAGCTGACAGAGGGAGCTAATCCGCACTCTCCCCGGGTTGGATTCAAACTGGCAACCTTCAGGTGAGCAACCCAATCTTCAAGTCAGCAGTCTGCCAGGACAAGGATTTAACTCATTGCACGACTGGGGGCACATAATAATAATAATAATAATAATAATCATCATCATCATCATCATCATCATCATCATCATCACCATCATCAGTGATTCCCAAAGTGGGAGCTACTGCCCCCCGGTGGGCACTGGAGCGATCCAGGGTGGCAGTGATGGCACCTATTAGGACACGGGGGCGGGGCCAAAGAAGGGGCCCCGCCTTCTCTTCCCAAGTGCCGGAGACAGGGCTGAGCACCTGAGGAACCTGTTAGGGCACACAGGGGGTGGAGTTAGAGAAGTGGGCATGGCTTCTTCCCAAGGGCCTGAGAGACAGGGCTGAGCCTCTATACCTTTCCTGGGAGGCCTTTTAGGACTAAAAGCCAGGGCTAGGGGTGGGGGCGGGCCTCTTCCAAAGAGCACAAGACAGGGCTGAGCCTCTGTATACCTCCCCTGAGGTGCTTGTTAGAACAAGGGGGCAGGGTAGAGAGGTTCAGCCCTGTCAGGCACTCAGGAAGAGGCCCCGCCCCCTCCTCTAGCCCTGCCCCCTGTGTCCTGGCAGGTGTCGCAGGACAGGGATAGAAGCTCAGCTCTGCCTCAGAGCTTGTAACTCCGCCCATCCCAGTCCTGACCGCTCATTTGTGGCCCCGCCCCCGCCCCTCCCCCTCCCCCTCCCAGCTCTGCATCTTGGACTGGGGAGAGGCTCAGCCCCGCCCTCTTGAGCAGGAGGCACGTCCACCCCTCTAAGCCACGCCCCCTTTCCAGGGGGCGCTGAGTCATATTTTTTCTGGAAAGGGGGTGGCAGGTCAAATAAGTTTGGGAACCACTGATGTAGACTAATGTAAAATATGATGAAATAAGGGTATGAATGAGTGATCAAGACTATTTCTTACTTATGTAAATGTTTATCCACCTATGACCATGGACAACTGAAAAGAAAATGTAATAGTTCTTAGGGCTGAACTCACTCTAGAATTTGAGATATAGATACTGTCATGCTTTGGGCATGACAGTATCTATATCTTGAAATGACAAGATTACATGGAAATAACAATAATTCTCAATAAAGTGGAAGTCAGTAGGAAAGAGAGAAACTGCAGCATTACTGGATTGTTTCAGTCAAAGAAACCAAAGCCCTGAGTTTGCAAGATTGAGCCAAGTTGTTAATGGCAGGGTATTTGGAGGTCTTTCCATCATAGGGTCACCATAAGTCCAAGTAGAGTTGACAGCCAATAACAATAAACATCAATTCATTTCTCTCAAGGTTGCAGCCAACTGAAGATGACATTCCTGCCATTTAAATTTGCACTGAGGTAATGTCATCCGGAGGAAAAAAAAACTGTTTCAATAGACATGGGACAGGGAGAATGAGGTCCTAATGCTCCTAATGTATACAGCTATTTTCAGTAGGGAGGTATCAATCTATTTACTGCAGGCACCAGTGTCCTTGTGAAAGGTAAAAGAAAGCATATATTTAGAACAGAAGTACAAAGATTCCAAGAAATGCTATCACTGAAACCATAGGTGTAATATCCACATGAGGAAGCACATGAAGCAAGATGATTTTCCTTTAAATCAGAGAACCTTTTATCTGTAACCTGCATGCTTCTGGTGTTTTTGTACTGATATCATTCTACAAAAGAAATATTTTAATTTCCCAAGAAGTTTTATTTTCATATAGTTGGGATGTAATAAACCTACTAAATTTCAGGATACATTATTTCATTAACATCATGTTGGAGATATATTTTCTTCTTTTTGCTCAGTTTAGATTGTTTGATTTATTTATTCATACTTATTTAGATGCCATTATGATAGAAATCATTTTCTTTTTAGGATTCAAATCACTCTAGGGACAAAGATGAATTACCTTTATGTGTTTCTGTCATCATTACAGGAAGAAATTAATTGTTGCATTTGTCTTTATTTCACTCTTTCCAAACATGTCAAAACCTACCTTGTTGACAATATATTGGATGAAAAGAATTGTTTATGTGGATCAGATCATACTAGTCATACTTTTTAACAGATGGCATCTTTTTAACATTATTTATCTATATCTGCATAAATAAATATGACCACGCAGATTAAGAACCTGAAGAGAGATTATTGTCTGACAGAATTTTGTATTCATCGGATGTCTTTTTGTTCATCTGATATTTTATGATTCCATTAACCCATTGGTACAATCCCTCCATAAAGAATGGAATGCAGTTATTTTCACACTTCTAGATGCCCTTTTGCTTCCCTGACAGGAATTAAAACATTTTAAATTTTTGATGCATATGGATGATTCCTTTCAAGCAGAAGACTGACACATGATGGATGGTTTATAATTTAATTTGAACTCTATGAACATGCAAAAATACTGTCTTGGTACAAGTTTTAAATTTGATGGGGAGATTATACACACACACACACACAGAGTAGGGTCTCGCTTATCCAACCTTCGCTTATCCAACGTTTTCTATTATCCAACGCAGTCTGCCTTTTAGTAAATGTTTTTGTAGTCAATGTTTTCAATATATTGCAATTTTTGGGTGCTAAATTCATAAATACAATAATTACTACATAACATTACCGTGCATTGAATGGCTTTTCCTGTCGATTTGTTGTAAAACATGATGTTTTGGTGCTTAATTTGTAAAATCATAACGTAATTTGACATTTAATAGACTTTTCCTTAATCTCTCCTTATTATCCAACATTTTCACTTATCCAATGTTCTTCTGGCCCGTTTATGTTGGATAAGTGAGGCTATTGTGTATGTGTGTGTGTGTGTGTGTGTGTGTGTGCAGGCCCGGCCACATGTTGTAGTGTAGTCCTAAGTGGGGTTTTCTTCATGGTATTCAAGGTGGCCTAGAAAGGATTCCCCTAGGTATGAAGTAGCCAGGCTTTGAAGCTGCAAGGCTATTCAATGGTATTCAAGTTTATTTATTTATTATTTATTTACAGTATTTATATTCCGCCCTTCTCACCCCGAAGGGGACTCAGGTCGGATCACATTATACATATAGGCAAACATTCAATGCCCTAACACAGAACAAAGACAGAGACAAATGCAGGCTCCGAACTGGCCTCGAACTCATAATCAGAGTGATTTATTGTAGCTGGCTGCAGCTGGCTGCTCACCAGCCTGTGCCACAGTTGCCCATAAAATCCCACATTATCTGGTTTGAACTGGATTATATGGCAGTGTGGACTTAGATAACCCAGTTCAAATCAAATATTGAGGCTTATCTGCCTTTGTTGTGAGTGACCACCTGGCCAAAGCAATAAGTGTTCCTGTGGCATAGTCTGCTGGTTTTGAAAAAAAAATGTAATAAGTATGTTAGTTGGGCAGCAGTGGCCGTTCCCCAGATGGAAGAGGAGGAGGAGGAATGAGTACGGGGATGGGGAAAAGATCTGTGAGAGGGGGCAGGAGGAGAGGAAGATCAGGAAGGACTGGTACAGTGGAAGATCACCTTGTGAGAGAAGGAAGAGGAGGAATGTGTTCAGTGGGGGGGGGGGGGAGAGAGAGAGAGATCTCCCAACTAGATTTCCCTAGGTAGTAAGGAACCAGGCAAGTGTGGTTTATATATCTGTGGAGTAATGCCCAGCGTGGGAGAAAGAACTGTTGTCTGTTGGAGGCCAGAATGAATGCTGCAATTAGTCACTTGGATTAGCATGTAATGGCCTTGTAGGTTCAAACCCTGGCTGATTCCTGTCAAGGGGAATCCTTTGTTGGAAGGTGTTAGTTGGCCATGCATGTTTCCTGCTTGTAGCTTCAAACCCTGGCTGATTCCTGTCTGGGGGAATCCTTTGTTGGGAGGTGTTAGCTGGTCCTGATTGTTTCCTGTCTGGAATTCCCCTGTTTTTAGAGTGTTGTTCTTTATTTACTGACCTGGTGTTAAACTTTTTAATGGTGGGAGCCAGGTTTTGTGGGAGCCAGTGGGAATTTTGTGGGAGGGCGCTGAGTGGAGCCGGATTGGTGAGGGCACAGGACAGCACTCGGTGGCCTGGCCTCACCATGGAAAAGTTCCCCCATTCATGCGCTCGGCAGCCGGGTCCGGCTCTGAGCATGGAGCAGCAGCGCTGCCTCCCCCCGTCGTCCTCCTCCTCCCTCCTCTGCCTTCTCCTCCACACTGTAGTTCCGGGCCTGGGAGCTGGAGGACTTGCCCAACCTGGCTGAGTCTGCCTCCATCAACTGGGCTGTGCTGTAGATGCCTACAGGCATGGAGAAGGAAGAGTGCTGGAGGTGGTGGGATAGATTTCTTGCAAAGGCGCAAAGTGTTTTTTGGGGGGATTTTTCTGGCCGTATCTCTGTTTTCTGTCTTCTCTCTCTCTCTCTCTCTCTCTCTCTCTCTTTTGATGGTCACTCCTTGAAAAGTGATGAATATTGTGGCCAAATTTGGCGTGATTTGGCCCGGTGGTTTTGTTGTTAACTCAGTCCTAATTATGTACATTACATTTTTATATAGAGATAGATATATATGTTTCATTGACTTTCCTTGTTAACAGGATAATAGGATGGAAAATAAATAAATGAATGGCATATCTCTTGAAACAGGATGATAAAAATTAAAACAATTGCAAGGCAATATTAATCTTTACCTATTTATTTAATGAATTATGCATGCAACCAGAGCCGGCCCTAGGTATTTTTCAAGTGTAGGCGAACAGAATTTTGGCACCCCCCCCCCAAACCAATCACTGAAAAATAAAAGCGTTGGATAAGCGAAAATGTTGGATAATAAGGAAGTATAAAGGAAAAGCCTATAAAACATCAAATTACATTATTATTTTAAAAATTAAGCACCAAAACATCATGTTTTACAACAAATCAATAGAAAAAGCAGTTCAATACATGGTAATGTTATGTAGGAATTACTATATTTGCAAATTTAGCACTAAACATTGAACAGGGATATAGGGCAGTGTGGACTTAGATAACCCAGATAGCCCTCAGTATTAAAAAAAAACTCTAAAATCAGGACAATAAATAAAGAACAACACTCTGAAAACAGAAGAAATCCAGACAGTAAACAATCAGGGACAGCTAACTCCTCCCAAAATAAGATTCTCCCAGGCAAGAAGAAGCCAGGCCTTGAAGCCACAGGGCCATTAAATGCTAATCAAGGTGATTAATTACAACATTCACACCTGCTTCAAAGAAAAGTTCTTTCTCCCACCCTGGACCTTCTACAGATATACAAACCCCACATACCTAGCTTTCAAGTTCCTACAGACCTCACAATCTCTGAAGGCCCCAAAGGTGGGCTTGCGTGGTGCGAAGGTGGGTCTGCGCCGGCCGGAAGGCCCAGCGCGGTCGCTGGAAGGCCCGAAAGAGAAGGAGGTGGAGAGTGGTGCCCTCCTCCCAGGACGATGGTGCCCCCGGGACGATGGCGCCACAGGCAAATGCCTATTTTGCCTTATGGTTGGACCGCCTCTGCATGCAACATGATTTCAGTATCCCTTGAAATGAGCTCCACAGGCTGAGAATTCTTTTCATTGAGCAGATCAACCTTATTCTGCTGATCATGTTACGAATATGGGGGAGGGGGGCAGTAGCTCAGATGTGCTTCTTGATGTTGCTCACACTGAGCGATGAAGCAGGAATTACAAATTGTGTATGGGAGTTTTATTACGGAAAACAAAATCTCCTTTTAAAAACTTCTCTATGAATGGTTCATTACATACTGTCAAATCAATACCGCTAAGCCATATCCATTTACAAGGTTTGACTCAAAACAACTTTCATTATGGTTTTACCCTTGGCAAAAATATTCTCTCAGACAATCGTTTTCTGATTCATCTCTGTTTACATCACACACATGCAGTTTACACAACACGTTCTTCTTAAATAAATGAGGATGGGAGCAATGAAGCTATATAGAAAATGTTATTATATGGTAATAGGACAAGTCTGTAAGAAGAAACCGTACTGCTCTTTGTCATTATAATTGTCACATCTTGTATCCACCCATAAACAGCCCTCAACTGGTGAATCCTTTGTACTGTCTGAGGAAAACAGAAACCAGTGACTTCCATACAAATAGTGTGATGAATCTACTCCAGGTTTTAATGGAAACAATGAAGGAATTTTCCATGGTGCTGAAACCTTCCTCACAAGTAAGGAATACCTATAGGACTCCTTAAGTTCAGAGTAAAAACCCAGAGTAGATATATTGTCCCCCATAAACAGACCTGGGGAACTTGTGCACAATCCAGATATTCTTGAACTCCAAATCCCATAAACTTCATTAAGCATGGTTAAGAGTTGTTATCCAAGAATTTTCCCCAGACCAAACCCAGAATGTTAAATAGTTCTTATGGAAGGATTCAGATTTTTTGGTTTGTGCTATTTCAATGATTTTTACAACAGAGAAGTTAAAGTTTTAAGCTGAGACGCTTAAAAAAAATGATGTAGTGTTAGAATGTTTTGAATACAGGGAGATAATGTTCGCCCAAGCTGTCAAAAGAAATTGTTAGTCCCTTATTTAGAATAGTGGCATATAGCTTTTAAAGGGAGCGGAGAGATCTCAAAGAAGCATTCAAAGTACATGTGGGTGGACAGTGGATGTTTGAATGGAAATGTTTACAGTCTGAATGGTGGTTGGCTTATCACATGTAAATCAACTGCTTCAGAGTCTCATGCACACTCTGACTAAATTTTTCTGTTTTAAAGCACCTTTCCTTCCCATATCACCAACTCTATGTGCAAGGAAACATATTCATGGGTAGATACAAAATGCAATAAAATAAAAAAACACACACATCAGTGATGCCTTTATTGAGCCAACTAAAAAACACAAAATTCATTATGCAAGCATTTGAAGTTCCACTAGTAGCTTTATCAGACAATTTTTAAAAGAAATATACATAAGACTAAATTATAATGTTAAGAGTCACATGCATACGTTTTGTCTTAGGGTGTTCTTCTGTTTTGAGTTAAGGTGGTCAAGAACAAAACTTCCCAAAATTTGGTCCTTCAGGTGATTTGAACTTCAGCTCCCAGAATTCCTGAGAGTTGGCTAAGCCGGCTAGGCTGGCTTTGCAGGCTTGAGGCTTCTGGAAGTTGAAGCCACAAAAACATGGAGGACCAAAGGGGCTGCAATTCGGGTAAACCTCGTGCTGTTTTCGGTGTCCAGTTTTCAACTGAAAACCAGCTTACTAATGCCTTGAAAGATCTCTCCAGCTACTACAAAGAGAACCACCTGAAGCCTAACCCTGCCAAGACACACGTGTGTGCTTTCCACCTACGTAACCGTGAAGGAAACTGAAGGTTACTTGGGAAGGCCAAGAGCTCCAACACTGTTTCCATCCTAAATACCTTGGTGTCACCTTAGACCGAACACTAACATATAGGAAACACTGCATGAACACCAAGCACAAAGTAGCTGCACGCAACAACATCCTGCGGAAACTGACTGGAAGTGCATGGGGTGCAGATCCACAAGTAATAAGAACATCAGCCCTGGCCTTGTCTTTCTCAACTGCGGAGTACGCCTGTCCTGTTTGGCACAAGTCTGCCCATGCAAAGCAGATGGACATAGCACTGAACGAAACATGTAGAATAATCACAGGATGCCTTAAACCTACACCTGTTGATAAACTCTATAAGCTAGCTTGCATTGCCCCCCCCCCCGACGTGCGATGGGAAGTTGCTGCTAACTGTGAGAGAAAAAAGGTTGAACATTGCGAAAGCCATCCACTGCATGACTATCACCCTCCTCCCACCAGACTCAAATCAAGGAAGGGCTTCATGAGAACCACCACTCCTCTTGATGTCTCCCCAGCAACAGCAAGGGTGTCCCTCTGGGCAGCTAAACCAGGCAATTCTAACTGGATGGCCCCCCACGAGAGTCTGCCTCCAGGGGCAAACCAAGAATGGGCAACTTGGAAGTCCCTAAATAGACTGAGAAGCAGAGTGGGCAGATCAAAAGACAACTTGGCAAGATGGCACTACCTGGAGGAATCTTCCACCTTGTGTGACTGTGGAGCTGAACAAACAACTCCTCATATGTATGCTTGCCCACAATGCCCTGCCTCATGCACGGAGGAGGAGTTGTTTAAAGCTACGGACAATGCGATTGCTGTTGCCCGCTTTTGGTCCAAAACTATTTAGCTGTTTGCGATTCCTTTATTTTATCACTTTTAAACTTATTTATTATGCAATGCTTTTGACACGGAATAAATAAATAAACTGGCCCTGATCCTTTTTTTCAGGAGCTGCCTGAATTCAGGAGGGCAAAATTTTGTTTTTCAATCTGACAGCCGAAGATCCATTTTTTCTCTGGGAAGATCCACCCCATTGGTGACAATGGAGAAATTTCTGAGCCCCCCTCCCCCCCTCCCCCGCTTTCTGTCACTTTTAGGGCTATCAGATAAAAAATAGCCACACCCGGAGGACAAATTTACCATTGCTATGTACCATGTATCACCTCATTTTTCAAATAAGGCAAAGACAAACCTCGTTTGGAGAAATCTTGCCAGGAAAGTCCATAATAGACTCACTTGGATCACCCTAAGTCAGAAATGACTTGTAGATATAACAACAAAAATGAAGGAATGTATATCTGAAGATATGCATATATTGTAAGCCGCCCTAAGTCCCCTGATGGGTGAGAAGGGTGGGGTAGAAGTGATGTAATAAATAAATAATAATTTAAAAAGTGCAATGAAAATGGGGAGGTGTGGGGTGGGGTGGGGGAGGAAGTGGCACAACTATGCCAAAAAGCTCGGTTCACCAAGATATGGTGAACTGTCCTGTCTTAGAGAAGGGAAAGACAGTGAGAGAAGACAGAACAGAAGCAGGCTTCTCTCACTTCTGGTATAAGAAAGCTAGTCCAGTTTAATCTAATTTCTTCTGAATAAGAGAGCTAATTCTTGGAGCTAAGAGTAAAAACAAATCACTCCCCTCCCTTGCACTAATCATATTGCTTTCTGTCACTATATTGGTCAATACAACAGAATTCTCTGTATTTTTTGTGTCTTTATGTATCTGAAGGCCTCTTCAGTGCTTCGGTAGGCAATATGTTATTACTACTGCCCCACAACCACCTTCTTATCCCTCCTTCCTCTTAAGTCCACAGCTAATTCCTACTGAATTTTTCTTGCAAACTGTTCTCGAGATTGCACTGCTGAAGCAGTTTTGTTGGTTCTAGTGAAAGTCTGGAGAAGATCTTTGGGAACTCGGGACTCATCTACATTGGCCAGTTATTGTGAACTCATCCAGCAGTCACATCCTCTGTCTCCAATCTGTTTTTGTACCTAACCGCTTCAGCCCAACTGACTGTTACCTTACCATCTCTATTGCCTTTGTCTTGGTTGGATAGACACAAAGATCTGGGAGAGTACCTATTGCTGATGTCATGTGACCAGTGAGAAGAAGGAGGCAATATCAGCATGGGGCATCTGCATTGGCCAGAGGATCTCCCAGATTTTTGCAGTTCTGAAGACAACATGGGCTCAATTCATCCTCTTTTACTTGTGCTGATGTACATGCAGGGGAAAGTGAATTGTAGTGGTTGTGGTGTATCTTGACTCGTCCACACTGTGCCCAAATTCAAATATTTCCTGACTTTCCTTAGTGCAGGGCTATGATGTTTTGACTTAGTTTACCCAAAGGATCAGAAGTCCCTGGATGTCATGTAGACAGTGAGGAATGACTTCATGGTCAGTGTGGGTTATTGAGTCAGTGGAGACAAACTCTTAGATGGACATGAAAAATATAGGGAAAGCATTGTTTTGACAAACATGGAGGTACATATAAAACCAGGCTATTTGTTCACACAAGCAATGAAACATGAAGCCAATACATCTTCAGATAGTGATGTTTGCAGTCTCTTAACACATTTTTTTGCCAATGGATGACTTCTATGAATGCTAAAACCAGGCTTGATCATCTGTGAGGCAGCTGTAAAGCTTCTTTTTTTCTTCTTTTTTTTTCAACCTTTTTTATTTGCAGTATATCAAGAATATTGCTTGTGCTTTGTATTTTCTGCAACTCACATCTGGTGTACATGAATTGGCAACCAGATTATGTTGGGAGTAGTTAAAGCAGCCCTGAGGCCAAAAGCTATTCAGAGCAATCCAGATTCAAATGAGAACTATTGGCTGAAAAGTAAACGGTGAGAATCGGTTAAAAACCAACTATAAAGTATGCGAAAGCATCAGATGGTACCAAAGTTATGATGAAAGAAAGTTGCAGTATTGGTTCAGAACAGTCTAGAATATGGTAAGTGAGTGATGAAAAGGCTATTGAATCGTGGTGAGTCAGACTGAACCTGTCTATGGGCATATGCCATGGCAATAGAAGCTGCAAAGAAATCTTTCTTTGTGGCCAATATTACATCTGCAAAGAACTGTCTGGTGGAGCTGTTTCAAGTGGTCAGAGAGTTGTTAAATCCCATCTCCCAAGACGGGATACCTGACCACTCGACAGCTCACTGTGAAGCATTTGCTCGGTTCTTTGTGGACAAAGTTGCTCTGATCCATTCCAATTTTGACACCATGTTAACGGCAGTCTCTGAGGATGTAACATGAACATCTGCTTGTCCAGTTTTGATGGATTAATTTCAACTGGTGCAGCTCAAGGATGTGGACAAGATCCTTGGAGGGGCGGGAGCATCCTAGATCCCCTGCCTATCCTGGCTGATAAAGGAAGCCAGAGGGAGTTTGGCAGAATAAAATTGCTGTTAAAAAAACCATTACTGGACCCCACTCAATTTGTCAACTATCAGCCAGTTTCTAATCTCCCTTACTTGGGCAAAGTCATGGAACATGTGGTGGCCTCACAACTCCAGGGATTCTTGGTAGACACTGATTTTCTAGATCCGACACAGTCTGGCTTCAGGCTGGGACATGGAACCACAACAGCCTTGGTCGCCATATTAGATGATCTATGATAGGAACTGGCCAGGGGGAGTGTGTCCCTGTTGGTTCTCCTGGACCTCTCAGCAGCCTTTGATACCATTGCCCCTGGCATCCTCCTGGGATGCCTCGCAGGTATGGGACTCAAAAGTACTGTTTTGCAGTGTCTCCGGTCCTTCCTGGGGTGGCAGGGTTGGTCCCTGAAGGTGTTTCTGGAGGATACTTGCTTGGCCCCGCAACCATTGTCTTGTGGGAGTCCCACAGGGCTCAGTATTGTTCCCCATGTTGTTTAATATTTACATGAAGCTGTTGGGAGAGATTATCCAGAGTTTCAGATTATGGTGTCATCCATATGCAGCTGACATTCAACTCTATCACTCCTTCCCACCTGTCACTAAGGAGGCTGTGCAGATCCTGATCTGATGCTTGATAGCTGTGTTGGACTGGATGAGGGTGAACAAAGTTAAATTGAATCCAGACAAGACAGAGTTCCTCCTGGTGAGTCATAAGACCGAACAGGGCATAGGGTTACAGCCTGTGCTGGATGGGGTTACATTCCACCTGAAGGCGCAGGTTCGCAGTTTGAGAATGATCCTAGATTAAAATTGTTGCTGGTTGTGAGGCCACCCTGAGTGAGAAGGCCAGGATACAAGTATGGGAAGTAAATAATAAAATATAAATGAGGCATACAAAAGACTTCAACAACTGTGACATATTGATGGGTTTCATGGTTACTCAGGTCAACTGTATCTGGAATGTAACTGACAACTATTTTGACCCTGAAATCTCAGAAAAGAATAATTCAAATAATCTTGGCAGTCTTGTTATCCATGCTCTAATTACATCACATAGTTTACTTATTTCTTGACTACCACAAAACTCTCTCAATGGAGCAATCCTTGATGAGTATCTGGGATCTTCCATTGGTGCAATATGTGTCAACTAAGCTGTGCAATATAGTGTACAGTATCAATATCATGTTACTCTTACCATATCAGAAGCATTTGAGTTCTGAGCTCCGTTGAGAGAGCTTTGTGGTAGTCAAGAAATAAGTAAGCCATGTGATTTAATTAGAGCATGGGCAACAAGATTGCCAAGATTATTTGAATTATCCTTTTCTATCTATACATTCAACATGTTGTCTGTTGCCGTGGACTTGTCAACTACATCTGGTTGGTTTTCTAATATGCCTCCATCAGTCATGAATATGTACACTGTGGTCAATTTGTATTCTTAAACATCCCTAGTCTAAAAAACAGCACTGTTAGACCATAAATAACTATGAAAATCAATCAGATGAAAACTAGAAATGGCATATCACAAGGCATGGTCACTACTGTTGATTTATTAATTGTTCTTAACATGACAAATCTTAGAACTATAATTCTATAATATTTTATAGCAGCTATAGCATTATTTGGATAGGAGAGAGGAGTAGGCTTCTATTCTTATCCAGTACATTCGGAATTATTTGCATTGTAATCCCCATGCTCAGTGGTATTTTAACCCATAATAATGTCATACATAATAATCATATCACAGTTAAATTATTCATCAAAAATATGGAAAAATGTAACACCATGAATGTTTCCTTTAAATATAAAAAGCCCTTTAAAATGACTTCCTCTGGGTCCATGATTTTATTGTGACAGAAGTATTGCCTATCTCATTTCAGTTTCTTGCTTTAAAGGCTTTCCTTCCTTTTCTAGAAACAGTTTGCAAACTGTAATGTGAAGGGTTTTACTCTGAAATGAAGCCTTTATTGTGATTTTGCGTAACAAATATATTTTTTAAAACTCTGGAATGCTTGGCTTCAGATGATTCACAACATGGCTGTAGAGCCTGCTTTGAGCAAAGAAAGTCTCTAAATATATAGATTTATCATATAATAATCCCTTCAAGAGCTCTGCTTTCTTGCTTGCTTGCTTTACTGTTCCATTATCCGGGCGGACTTCAAAAGGGGGGCCTAGACAGAGACGGATAGTCCATTTAATGTGTGTGTGTGTGCGGGGGGGGGGGGGGGGGAGTTGAAGAATGAAAACAATTTTTCCAATTTTCTCTGGTTATTTCCCCCCCCCCTCCCATATCATAAATGATGGTTGTTTCAATGATGGCACCCTGGGTGGGGTGGCGGTAATAACAGGAAAACAGGGGGAAATTGTTTAACTCCTTCAACTACCTCCCAATAAAATGGACTGTCCTTCTCTGTATAGTGCATTTTTGTGGCCTCCACCCAGATAATGGAACATTACCTTCCTTCCTTCCTTTCTTTCTTTCTTTCTTTCTTTCTTTCTTTCTTTCTTTCTTTCTTTCTTTCTTTTTTCTTCCTTCCTTCCTTCCTTCCTTCCTTCCTTCCTTCCTTCCTTCCTTCCTTCCTTTCGAGGGTAGACCAAATGAACACCATGGATCAACATTAACCTCTTAACACAACTGTTCCAATCCAGCAAGGGAGCACTGACCATTGCTTTTCTGAAAGTAGCATATACATGGTATACATATTTTTGTTGCAGAACTCTAAAAAGTATGGAATTTGGAATGATAGATTGGAAAATGTTTAAAAAGATAAATATTGGAACAAAATATTTTCTACCAATACTAATCATAGAGATTCTTCGAACAGTTGAGTAATTAATATCCGCTCTATCTATCTATCTATCTATCTATCTATCTATCTATCTATCTATCTATCTATCTATATTGCAGAAGAGCCCATAGAGACCATGTAGCCAGGGCCATTGCCAGAAAAAATTTCACCGGGGGGGGGGGGGGGGAGAAAAGGTTGAAACTTTTTTAGCGAATCATGAAGAGTAGTTCCATAGCGCAAAATAATTTAGAAATCTGGCTCCATCAATAAACTTCAGTGGACATAAACCTCAGTGGACACTCATGGGGATTTGGTTAACCAGGTAAAATTGATGAGTAAAACAGCTTTAAAAAACCTGAAAATTTTTGGGAGGGGGGGTTGAATCCCTCCCCCCTCGGCTACAGCCCTGCATGTAGCCATCACTGCACAGAGGAGCTCAATTGCCATTTTAAAATACTCAAGTCAAAAGGGGGCAACTTCATACCTGCAGCACTCAAATTATTTGAAGACAAACCACTAGCATAACTATTGTATTCACATGGCAGGAAAAGAGATTTGACTGAAAAGATTAGGAAGAACTTCATGAGAGTAAGAGCTGTTGGAAAGTGGCATAGGCTGCCTTAGAGTGTGGAGGAGGCTTTTCAGCAGAGGCTGTCTATTAGGAGTGATTGGACTGAATGACCCTTGGGGGGTCTCTTCCAGCTCTAGGATTCTATATCAGGAGTAGGCAATATGGAGTCTAATGGATACACTTTTTTTCTCCCATCCGCCATCTCATCCTAACCAGGGCTAATCCTGTTGGGATCCAAACGTTTTCCGTCTTTCCTTTACTTTCTGCCTCTGAAAGGGAAGAGGAAGGGGAGGAAGGGGCAGGGAGGTGACTTGGAGAGAACCCTCTCCCTCCCAGCCTGCCCACCTCACTCTGGCCTACCCTGCGGCCCCCAAATTAGGAAGTTTGTCCATGCCTGTTTTAGAGGCCAGGATTCTGTTCATCTCTTAACCATGGAAACTCACTAGTTGAACTTGGACAAACCACATATTTTCAGCCCCAGGGGAAAAAAATGATAGGCTCGCCTTAAGGTCACCATAAATCAGAAATGACTTGAAGACACAAAACAAAAACAAAATAAAGATACATTTATAATTTATTTATTTCAGACATTTATAACATGTCCTTCTCACCCCCAAAGGGGGAATCAGGGCGGCCTCACAATCAGCAATCATTAGATGCTAGAAAACATAATTTTAAAACAATTACAATTAAAACAACAATGAAACATTAATTAAAAGCATCCATGTGGACATACATTTCCATAGCACATGCAACTTGAAGTGCATGCAACTTGAAGAGCCAGCCCCTCTGAAGGAAGGGATTCCAGCTAGTGGGTATGACTTTCAAAGAGGTTTGATACTCAGAAACTCTCATTCTATAAATAATTTAATTTTCCCAGAAAGGAATGAAAAATATTGCTAAAAGAACAAGTAATAAATACTAACATCCAATCAGATTTTGAAGTTAAATTCCAATAGGGCACACAAATGTGTGCTCCTCTTCATTTCAGAAGCGGAATCTCTTACCTCTGATAATTAACTAGATTAATTTTTTTCTCTTCAGTGGATGGGTCCTTTCCCCCTTCCATCATCAATTTAGTGTGCTGGCCTTAAAATCTGCTGACTTGACTTATCATCCAAAATTCAAATGCATACTACTGCTCCTTGAGTTTATTAGCTGGTAATTCCCACAAGAAATGAAATTACTTGTTTGGTGGTCTGAGACAAGCAGTTTTCAAGGACAGAAACATCCATCACAAATTAAGCAACTCTGTCCATAATTTATGAAGTAATAGTCGGTTCCTAGATACACAACTGGAAGATAAATCACCTGTTCCTGGGAAACCAGGGACTCTGGTAGTTTGATTGTTTGGACATGTGTAGAACTGCTCAGTGTCACATTCACTTGCAAAAGGTGAGTCATGAGGAGCATGTTTAATTCATGATGAAGAAAAGGTTCTCTCAAATAAACAAAGCCACAACTACTAAACACTTTGTAGTGCTTTCTAGTAGGAAAAGCTTCTTTCAAGGAAATAAATATGTATATGTAAATATGTAAATAGTGAAATTAAGGGAGGATGGTCCCTGATGCTATAAAATCCTAGCCATATCATTAGAATAATGACTCACTAGAAAAGACAAAAAAGTTTGATAAGGAAGAAAACAATAGGAACAGGGAAAGGCTGCATTACAGATCAATAGACTTAATCAACTTACTTTCTAAAGTAGCTTATTGTCCTCATCACTGCTACATGCAATATGATTGCCTGCCTCTTTTTCCTAGAAAAAGGGTGGACATGATTGGATTTGGGATTATAAAATGTGATTATGTAGTCATCCCTCTCCATTACCAACCAAGTGAGTTGAGGGACAATGGCTAACAATCTGACAAGTGAGAGGACAGTCCTATTGCATATCTTGCCACCAATCATCTCTTCAGCATGATCCAATGGGAAGTAGTTGTCGTCAGATCACCCATGTTAGAGCAAGCATTTCTCTAGTAATTGCTAGTCTGTATATTTGCTGTTTTAGGATCCTACAAAGAAGGCTGGGAGCTTTTCTCTACTAGACTCTGGGTGGATGAGTATGGGACTGGTGGTTGTTCAGGTTCTTCTTTGCTAATTTACTCTTTGAGAGAGATCCACCTATTAACTCTATCCTTTAAAAATATCAATGACAAAAGAATCAGGTAAGCAAACTGGGAGTAGATTAGTTGTTCCTAATTGATCCCATTACAGCCAGTTAGCTTTCACCTTTCTCCATTTATAGCACTATAATTATAATTTGGCTGCCATAGACCACAAGTGCTGAGTTCAGGCACCTTTCCATCTCACATTGACCCACTTTGGACCAGTCTCCATGGAAGAAAAACCTGCTCTCATTTAAAAGTGGCTGAAGGATAAATCCAATAATACCTTTTGCATTAATTTTTATGCTGCATTAACTGCATATAGAGTTTATCAAGATTCTCTGGTGTTATAATGGACATGACTGTTTTGTACAGCTTTATTCATTCCAAGTTTCTGTCAAAGAAGAAATTGTCCACAGGCCAACAAATGACTTTCACATTCTCCAAAGTTAATGTCAACTGCATCCAATTATGCGGAATATATGGTCAGAAAATTTATAGAGAAGTTCTTGAAGCCTCCAGCTGTTTAGATATATGACAAAATGAACCTTCAATGAACCTCTAACTCCAGACAGCTCAATAAAAAACACACATTATAAAATGCAGTGCAATCCTTGACATTCCAGGACTGCTCTTAATTATCCAGAAGCACATGTAAATCTCTTGGGGAGGTGTGGGATAGAGACTGGGTATCTCAATTTACAATGGATGAAATATCATTTTCAATTATTTTTTACCAGTCAACTCTCACTTCAACCCTTTTTTAAAAGCATATTATGAATACTTTAATTACTAGCATATTGCAATTATTATTTCACTTTCAGAATGAATAAACCCTATATTAAAATTCTTTCATTTGATAAATTAAGGGCAGACTAATTTTATAACATTTGGCACTTAAATCCTAGCCAGCATGATTATCTCAAAAAAGCAGGAAATCACAGAAGGTTTTGCAGTATGTGAAGGTGTGTTATTTGAAATAGAGGTTTTAAAGCCAAAAACCATGTGTGGGATCCCTACTGAATCACATACAACACAGCTGGTGAAACCTGAATTCTTCACCCTTCTTCACTATTGAATGGGCCAGGCTGTAATATGGGGACTCCCAGATAACAGGGAAGAGATACCAGTGTTTTCAGTATCCCTTTTCAAATAGACAAAAAGCCCATTTACTACACTGTAAAGCAGAGCCCCCAGTGGCTCAGTGAGTTAAACTGCTGAGCTGTTGAAATTGCTGACCAAAATGTCACAGACACGACTAGACTTAATGTCAGGGGAAAACCTTTACCTTTACGTTTAAAGCAGTGGAAGTGTGGGAAACTAATTTGCTGGAAGCAGACCATAATTTTCCATAACAGTTGGGCAGGCCATTGTGTGATGTGATGTAGACTAGTTTGCTTATATAAGACAGCCTCACATCCCTATCTGCCTCTTTGATGTATTTTTACCCACACTCCTGTCTCCTTTTGGAGTGTCACTAGGTGTGGTCGCTTCAAGGCTGAGTAGGAATTTTTCCCGTCTTTTACTTTTTTTGGGCCTACCATACATTATTATGGAGATACAGAAAATTGGCTTGGAGCCATGTCAGTTTTAATAGATTTCCCAAGTAGATGCTGGCGGAGCTACAGATACAGTGATCCACCTATTGGCACATTTGGTGTTAAATGGGAATTTTAACCTTCTCCTGAATATCAGGCAATCTAGGGGTTGGGAAGAATCTCTTTTCCTTGGGGCTGGATTCTGAGTCTCTGCCCTCACCAAGGGCCAAAACAACTCAAGGGCCCTCTTGCCAGCCTTCCAGTATCTTAGTTGGACCTTTGAGCAATCACGTTGATCAGGGATTGCTCTCAGGGGCTTTGGTATTTAGCCCAGGGGAGGCTGGAAGCTCAATTCAGCGGTGACCTGCTTCAGCCACTCTTTCATCAGATTTGTTCCCCTAAATTTGACTAACCACCACCAAGAAACATTTCAATGTGTCAAGTTGCCCTTAGTTCATTCCACTTCTTTTGTCTGGTCTCTTGATTCCTCTGGTTTGTCAGCAAACATAGGAAGACAGTTACTTCTTTCTGGATTGAGAGCCAACATTAACAAACAGAACTGAGTGGTTGTGAAAGCCTTACAGAAGGTGGATAACCCCAGGCTGAGTTTACTGTATTCTTTGTGCTCTTGATCGAATTCTGAAGTTGTATTTGAGGTTGTTTTTGAGGTCTGTTTTGTCTATGTGAATTAAAATAATCATCCACAGTGAAATATAAGGCAGCTTTATGATGTTTTAGTCAAGGAAAGACAACTGTAGAAGCTAGTCTTGTCAGGCTATAGTGTGACCTTTATGTATACATCCCATGATTTATTGCTATTAGCAATATCTAAATTCCTCAAATTCACTAGGGACTACAATGTCCCATAGTCAGATATTTTCAGTGCTCTCTGTAGCAAATTGGACTGTCAAAGGAAAAAAGGATGCCCACTTTCACCAGCTCCTTTACACATCCCTAAATCAGGATCCAGCCCAACATACTGTCAGGTTCTTGTATCAGTGAGTGAACTGTACAAACCAATTGTGTATTGAAGTGATTAATAAACAAAAAACATGAATTATATCATCTGCAAATGAAAGAAATGTGCAGATGGTGCAGTGTGTCAGTAAATACATATATTATAGTTTGCATCTGCTTCAGTCAAAACATGAATACTAAACTAAAGCTTGCCTTCTCTGAAATAGAGGAAAGTTACTGTGGATATGTAAAATTGTCAGTCTAACTGTATTTCATAGCATTTCTCCAGCATTCTTATTATGTTTCTATTTTTTTTAAAAACTATCCTGCATGGAAGTATTCCAGTGTACTTTTTCCTAAACTGTGAAATTTTGAACCTATTTTGTTAATTGTTTTGCATGATTTTAAACAGATTTACACATCTGTGTCATATGCATTTTTTATGTGTGTGCATTGTTTTGTGTATGTTTACCCACTCAAAACATATTACAAGACATTAAAATTCACAGGACTTTTTTGGCATTGCATTATGGAAAAGAATGCTTTTTTCATCCCAAGTGGGCATCTCTTCCTCACAAACTTGCATAAAATCAAATTTCTGATGCAATTTAAAGGCAACTAACACAAACAGTGCTTTACCTATTTATCTGAAATTTATCCTTAGGCTTCAACTTTTAATGTGTGTACATTCCTGTTAATTCCATTCAATTCCCCCTCTTTTCTAAGTAACTAAAACTTTTTTAAAAAGTACTAAAACATGTGTTGTCGAAGGCTTTCATGGCCGGGATCACAGGGTTGTTGTATGTCTTTCGGGCTGTATGGCCATGTTCCAGAAGTATTCTCTCCTGACGTTTTGCCCACAGATGTGGGCGAAAGGTCAGGAGAGAATACTTCTGGAACATGGCCACACAGCCCGAAAGACATACAACAACCCAGTTCTAAAACATACTTTAAAATGTATACACAAGTGCTTTAAAAAAAAACCCTCAAATTTTGAGAGCTCTTTGCGTAAATAACAAATTTGGTATTCAGTGCTTCAATTAAAGCCCTGCATTGCTTTATCACCTATAGTAAGAAGGGTCTTGGAACTCTGCTTCTATGTCTACCCCAAAATAAAACACTTATAACCATTTTTAGATTTTACCATCATGATCAATCAATAAAACACTAAATGCTTCTAATAATTTAAGGAATATTTCTCAGGAATTTGGATTAGCCTAAAGTGGTTTGAGCAAAGAAGGCTTTATGAAACATACAAAGTAGTTTCCGAGTAAACTCCTGCCATAGACTATCGCAGTTTGTGTGCAGCACAAATTTTAAACATCTTTGGGTCCTTCCAGGCAGGCCCTAAATTTCAGGATCTGATCTCAGGTTTTCTGTTTATCCCAGATTATCTGGCAGTGTGGATTCATATAATCTAGTTTAAAGCAGAAACCCTGGAATCAGATCCTGAAATATAGGGCCTGTCTGGAAAGGCCCTTTGTCAGAAAATGATTTATTTTTGACCTGTTGTATTCTGAAAATGAATGGCATTGCAGAAAAAAAAATCTACTCCTGTTGGTATGAGCTTTGGGAGGAACAAATACATGTTGACAATTATTTTAAATGCTTTTATTGTGTCAGAAGTGACTTGAGAACATACTGCAAGTCACTTCTGGTGTGAGAGAATTAGCCATCTACAGAGACGTTGCCCAAGGAATGTCTGGATGTGTTACCATCCTGCTGGAAGGCTTCTCTCATGTTCCCGCAAGCTAGAGCTGACAGACGGGAGCTCACCCCATCTCACAGATTCAAACTGTCAACCTTCAGGTCAGCAACCCAACCTTCAGGCCAGCAGTCCAGCTAGCACAAGAGTTTTAATTCATTGCACCACCACGGCTTTCTGTTTGACATGGTAAAGATGGCTGAATATACAGGGATTCTATGACATTTCAGAGGACTCAAAGTTCTTTTCCTGAAATGGTGATTTGCTTTCTCCCCAATTCTTTTAAAAATTATATCAATTTTTCCCCAATTTTTTTAATTAAAAAAATCTCAAGGTCTTTCAGTTCAACTTGTAAGAAAATTTTCAAATTCTGGTAAGCCATTATTTTAAAAATGAACTGAACTTAATAATTACTCATTCCATTAGATAACTGTAGCAAATTAGGAGGTATAAAATCTGATTGCAACAAATACTTTTATAGTATAGATTTATTGTATAGAAATCTAAGATACATCACTTCAGCCAATTTACATTTCCTAAAAGAAAGTTTAATTGTGAAATTGCTGTTACTCACTAAATATAGAAATTTAGGATTTCTCTAATCAATATTCTGTAGATATAGAAACAGACTTCTGTACGTTGCTGAGAATGTTCAAGATCTGAAAAGGATCTTTTAGTTGTTGTAAACCAAGGGTTGTCAAACCAAGATCCGCTGGCCACATCTGATCCATCAAGGTTTTTCCCCCTTCACCGGCTATTTGCACTCACACTCAATTCACTCCACTTGCATTTACACCCCATTCAAACTGCTTGCATTTGTGCCCCACTCATGCCACAGCCGTTCATTGAGAAAGAGGGAAGAAAGAGGAAAGGAAGGAAGGAAGGAAGGAAGGAAGGAAGGAAGGGGAAGAGAGAGGGGAAGAAGGTAGGAGCGAAGGAAGGAAGGAGAAAAGGAAGGAAAGAGGGAAGGAAGAGAGGAAGAAATGGAATAAAGAAAGGTAGCTAGGAAACAGGGAAGGAAGAAAAGAAAGAGAGAAAGGTAGGTAGGTAGGTAGGAAAAAGAGAGGGAAAGAAATCAGAAAGTGTGGTATGTTGGTTTAAAATCTCTGACTGTGGCTTTGAACCCACTAGGTGACTTTAGGCAAGTCACACTCTCTCAGCCTCAGAGGAAGACAAAGGCAAATCCCATTTGAATAAGTCTATCAGAAAATTCTGTGATAGGGTGTACTTAGGGTCGCCATAAGTCTAAAATGACCTGAAGGCACATATCAACAACAACAACAATCAATTTGACTATATCAGCAGCCCAAAGCAGGCCCACACTTCCCATTGAAATATTGGTAATTTTTTTTATTAAAATGTTTCTTCATTTTAAGTATTGTATTGTCATTTCATTTTTTGCACTACAAATAAGATCTGTGCAGTGTGCATAGGAATTTACTCAATTTTTAAAAAACGATATTCCCCCCCTCAAGTTCTGAGAGACTGTTTACCATCCCTCTGTTTAAAAAGTTTGAGGATCCCTGTTTTAAAATGTAAAATGGCACACATAAATGTGGATTATTGACCCTGGAAGCTTGTACCTTCCATGTCCATGAGATGATTAAACTCCTCTGGGTTTCAGTCTGAATTTCAAATTAACAGAAATGCATAAATTTACTGTAATACAGAATAAAATTTTACCCTTCTTAACTTCAAATATTTTAAAGAAACTGCTAATTTTAGGAAAGTAATTTTATAGTGGAAAAGTACTGTAATTATTATTGTTCATGCTGAAGCTTCTTGTAGAGTTCTTTATTTTCAGTCCAATTTATCTAGCCTCTTGCCATCTAATTTTTTTAATCAAAAACATCTCTATGCTTCACAGGTTTTCCTGATTTATATCCTTGTTCTCCTTGGTGTCCCCAACATTTCCTAATTTAGTGGCATCTATTTACACAATGAATTATACTGTTAACTCATTTTCCAGAACAGTAATGAAGATGTAGGATAAGAACTGAAGACAAGCTGCCATCTTGGGCCCCTTCCACACAGCTGAATAAAATCCCACATTTTCTGCTTTGAACTGGAATACATGGCAGTGTGGACTCAGATAACCCAGTTCAAAGCATATATTGTGGGATTTTCTACCTTGATATTCTGGAATATATGTCTTTGTGGAAGGGCACTTGGACAACTAGTTAGCTACTTCCTTCTTTTTGACGTCATGTTGTTTATTCTTTCTTCAGTATCACTTTCCAGTATTTACTCAGTCTTTCCCAGTCCATATGTCCATAAGCTAAGTTATAGAAGCCAGTCAGGCAACACCCGGTACCTTCATTATATTGAAAAATGGCATAGATTGACAATGAAAGCTTCAAGCAATACAAGGAACACAATTTGTTAACTGAATCTTATATTTAGTCCCACATTAATGCTACCCTTGTCAAGTATCAGTAACAAAGAAATAGTGTAGTAAAGGGCAACCATATTGATCAAGAGATGGAACAGCTATTCTATGAGGAAAGGTCACAACTTTTGAAGTTTTGAGACATCTAATTGGGAGCCTAATAAAGATTTATAAATAATGTATAAAGTGGGGAAAAGGGATAGAGTCGAGCTTTCTTTCTTTTGTAATAGTAGAACCCATTTCATTCAGGACAGAAAAAAAGTCCTTAATAAAAGAGATAGAAAATATATTCTCAGTTATTCATTTCTAGGCTGAATTTCCAAACAGCTGGGAAACCCTAGGGATATAATTCTTCACTAAGTTTGTTTTTCTGAAAGGTAACAATAAATAATGTCAGCAATTTTCTTCCTTCTGCAAGAAAGTCTTTGAAAACTGATTTTTGAAGGCTTTTTGCAATTCAGGATTTACTTTGTACAAAATTCACATGTAGTTGTTTTGCACAAGAAACAACACTTTTTGGCAAGGAAAATATTCAGTACAGAAATATTGATTCCTATTCAGAAAATGCTGTCTTCTATGCAAATCAGCAAAGTCCAAATTTTATGCAGAACAAATCTCCAATTTCAGCTTTTATAAATAATAATCAGAAAACGTATTTTTTTTGTTCTGCAATTAATGTTTCTGAAATTAAAAGAGACTTGGTATTAAGTTAATCAGTGAGAAAGCACACATCATTTCCATTAAGTTTTTTAGGAGAATGTTTAATAAAAGAAATTCCATCTGCATGTCTTAGTCTGTTATTAAGTTGCTACTGTAGGCGCTTCTAGGAAGCAAAGTCACTGTCTTTCACTCACCCTGAAGTGAAATCCTTATACATGGATCAGGTCTTCTGTAAATGGATGCATAACCAATTGCTGTTATGCATAGTGACTCTGTTGCTACTATGACAGGCAGCTATTGATCCTGTTATTGATTTTCTAGACATTTACAGCAGTCTTGATACACTGAAGTTCTTAGATGGGAAAGTCTCTATGCACTAAGGCAAAATACTGTGTTCTGGTAAATTACTTAGCTTTCCATATTGCCACAGAAAAACCTTGCCTTCATCAG
Organism: Anolis carolinensis; assembly: GCF_035594765.1. NCBI lineage: Eukaryota > Metazoa > Chordata > Lepidosauria > Squamata > Anolidae > Anolis > Anolis carolinensis. The sequence continues at coordinate 254,819,832 of NC_085842.1, read as the reverse complement.
ATACTGTATTAAACTTTCTTGAAATCTGTACAGACACATGCATGCTAGTGATGTATTTTGATGTATTTTGGGCTCGAGTGCCACCGGTATACTGATGACACACAGCTCACTCTGAGGATGGAGGGCTGGCCAGACTCCGTACCCAATAGTTTCCATCAGTGCCTTGAGGCCGTTACTGGATGGTTGCATGCCAGCAGGTTGAGGGTGAATCCAATGAAGACGGAGATCCTTTGGCTGGGCCATCCGGTTGGAGGGAGATCCAGCTGCCTACCCTCGATGGTGAAACACTACATCCGTCATCTTCTGAAAAAAGTCTTGGTGTCTTATTGGACCCTCTGCTCACAATGGAGGCCCAGGTCTCTGCTGTGAGCAGATCCGCGTTTTTCCATCTACATCAGGCTAGGCGACTGGCTCCCTACCTATCTAGGAACAACCTGGCTACAGTGATCCAGGCGATGGTCATCTCGAGGTTCGACTACTGTAACGCCCTCTACATTGGCCTTCCTCTGTCAGTGATCCGGAAACTGAAGCTGGTGCAAAATGCGGCTGCTCGTCTTCTCGCCGGGGTGCTGGCGTGGTGGCGTATCACCCCAATTCTACAACAGCTGCACTGGCTACCGATTGAGTACCGGATTACTTTCAAGATACTGGTACTAACCTTTAAGGCCTTACATGGTTTGGGGCCGGCGTACCTGAGGGTCCGCTTATCCCCCTACCAACCCCAGAGAATACTTCGGTCCGAAGACCAAAATTTGCTTGAAGTCCCTAACATATGGACTTATCATTTGTCTTCTACTAGGCAAAGAGCCTTCTCAATTGTAGCCCCTCATTTATGGAATGCCTTGCCTGTTGAAACTCAAACTATCTGATACCTACTTGCCTTTCAGAAAGCCTGCAAAACCTTTCTCTTCCGACAAGCTTTCGATGGGTGAAAAACTCGGGGCTATGTCTGTTTTTATTGTTGTTTTTATTGTTGTTTTTATTGTTTTTTGTTAGGTTTTACAATGTACTGAGTCATGCACTGCTAATTCTATTGGGAATGCTGATTGATTGTATATGGGGAATCATTTGGGGAATGTGTTTGGGCCTACTCCAGGTGATTGTCAATGATGCAATCCTGAGTTTGGGTTGGGTCAATTAGTTGGTAACCAATCAAGGATTACTATATGGGAATGTATTGTATATAAGGAACCATGTTCAGTGTATTTTCCTTCCTCCTTTTCCTTTCGATGTTGTGAAGTCTATATGCAATTAAACCTGTCTACAAGGACAAGATACTGCGAACTGTGGTGAGTCTGTAATATCATCTAGACTAGGGGAAAGACAGTAGTAAAAACTGACAATGGCCGGGCATGTGCTCAAGTGTCTACTATGGAAGCAGACTGGAAGACTGAAAGTACTGAGCAGGTGTAAGCTACTGGAAGGCGCTGAGACTCTGCAAGTATAAAGTTAAGTCTTATCATTGTTATTTTAAAGCTAAGTGTATTGTTTTAATCTATTTCTGTAAACCGCTCCAAGCCAAACTGGGAGTAGCGGTATACAAGTCTAATAAATAAATAAATACATATTCAAATGGAAAACAAGTGTTTTGTATTCTTGGTGACACAAGGTACTGTAATTTGGAATCTACCCTTTCATATCTTTTATTCAAGTTAAGAAGTGAGTGTGTGTGCTTATGTGTATAAGTTTTAATGGGCATGAGAACCAGCATAATGAAGTGATTTGATTATTGTATTATGACTCTGGAAACTGGGATTTCAATCTAAACTCAGCCACGGAAATCCACTGAATGATCTTGGGCAAGTAATGCTCCTCAGACTCAGAGGAAGGCAAAGCCCCTCCCCCCTAAAAAAACCAGATATTTCCAAGAAGATTCCGTGATAGTTTGATTTTACATAAAGACCAAGGAGGCTTCCTTGCAAAGAGGCAGCTAAACCAAAATGTGAGAGCAAACCATAATTTATTAGAGTTTGGTGAACAAAACCTTAACAGAGAAGTGACGCTTTTATTTCTAGATGCAGAGAAAGCCTTTGATAATGTCTGCTGGGAGTTTATAGAAAAAGTATTGGCTTGCTATGGGGTGGGTCAGCAATTTAAAAGTGTGGTTAGTGCCATTTACTCAAAACAAAAAGCTAAACCAAGGATATATGCCCAAATGTCAAATTATATTGAGATCCAAAAAGGAACAAGACAAGGGTGCCCTTTGTCACCTTTGCTTATCATACGGGTGTTAGAAATATTAAACATTAGAATTAGGGAAGACAGCTGTATTAAAGAGATGAAAATAAAAAGACAAGAATATGCTGACAATATGGTATGTATTATAGAAGACACTTTAAAAAGCATTCAAAGCTTGATGTAACCTATGTATGGGAATATGGCAGGATTTAAAATAACCAAAAATATGACAAAAAGCAATATTGAAAAATTGGAGAATTTATCAGCTTGTAAGGTAGCCTCAAAAGTAAATTATCTAGGATTATGGCTAATCAACAAAAATTGCTAACTATTTCAAATTAATTGTGAAAAAATATGGAAGGGGATTAAAAAAAATTGGAAAGATGGCAAAGCATTCAATTAATGTGGGTGGGGAGAATAGTGATGATAAAAATGATGATCTTACCCAAAATGCTGTTTTTATTCCAAAATCTGCCCGTTAATTAAGGGAGTGAGAATTCTCGAACATTGGAGGAAGGATTTGACTAAATGTATATGGAATGGAAAAAAGGTAGAATTAAGTATTAAAAACCTAATAGATGCTAAAGAGAGGGGGCTTAATGCTGCCATACTTTAGGTATTATTATGAAGCAGTAGGCTTCACTTGGTTAAAAGAGTGGGCTAGATTAGAAAATTAAGCTTTAATCAGAAAGATATAACCTAAGAGTTGGCTTGCATGCGTATCTATGGTATGGAAAAGATAGAATTAATAGAGATTTCCACAGAAATCCCATGTCTATTAGTGTTTTGGAAAACATATAAGTTGGGGTGGAATAAAACCCTGTTATGGCTATGACCCCCTGGAAGCAATGTTAAATCCAATTTTTAACAAGGAAATAAGAACCTATAGGAAGTAATTAGAGAAAAAGAGCACTGGAGTCTAAAAGGAAGAGAAGAGTTAGGGATAAATGATTGGCTTCATTACCACCAATTATATGATATATTTTAAAAAGATAATAAAGTAGGATTCGCTAAAAGAAAATCAGAATTGGAAAATATTTTAATGAAGAGAAAAAAAAGGATTAATTTCCAGATTATATTGGTACATATTAGAATGCAACCTAGAAGATAATATAATAAAAACAGTAATGATCTTGTGGGCTAAAGATTTTGGAAAAAATATTGAGTTAGATGATTGGGAATATTTATGGGAAAAAGGATTTAAATTCTCAATAGCAGGATCTGTTAGAGAGAACATGTACAAAATGTTTTATAGAAGCTATGTAACACCGGAGGTAATAGCTATTTATTTATTTATTTATTTCCATCATTTATATGCCGCCCTTCTCACCTGAAGGGACTTAGGGCGGCTCACAATCTGGCAAATTCAATGCCGGTATACAGTACAAAAATAAACATAGCAATTAAAACAATCAATTTAAAACAATCCAATAAATACATTTAAAAAGTATAATAAAATACTTAATAGCTAAAATAGACAAATCTCACTGGGGGGAATTGTTGGAGATATAAAGTACAGAAGGTTACGTTTTTCATGCCTGGTGGACCTGTAAGTTGGTACAAACAAAAAGTGATTAAAGAAACAAATATGATTACTAAAAAGGTCAAGAAACATCTAGAGATGTGCCTCTTAGTGCTATTTAGTCAAAAAAGTCAGTAACGAAGATGTAGAAATCTGTCAATACAGTTTTGTTGCAACAGGAATAATAATAGCAAAATTTTCCAAAGGAGAAAAAGAGCTATTGCTTAAGGACTAGAGAGAAAAATTATGAGAATATATCCAAACGGCCAAGCTATCCAATGGCATTCAGGGAGGAAGCAATGAAGATTTTGTTAAGAAATGGAGGATTGCTTTTGGATACCTAGAAAAGAAGAGAAAAATAGATTTCAAAGCAGTCACAAGGGGAAATTATTAATGTAGGGTAAGGGTAGGGGTTTTTAGACATTAGTTTCACACTGGGTGGCTCCAGAAGTCATGGGTGGTGGGTGGTGGTTCACAGGTGGGAGGAGGGGGGGGGGGTTGGGGGAATGGCATACCTGTATTATGTGAATTCAATTATCTTTAAATGTTTTTCTTTCTCATATTCTGTATGCCATTAATTCACTTAATAAAAACATATAATAAAACAGTCAAGAGAGAGAGAGAGAGAGAGAGAGGGAGAGAGAGAGAATGTGTTCAAGCATATAAATACTTGCTTCTTCATGTGCATATTTTATTTTTCCCAAAGGAAGGAATGGGTTTCATCCTGTATGAAGGAAAAAACAAACCAGACAGAACTGGATATAGACTGGACACTGAGATGGGAAAAGGAGAATGTTTTCATGTGCACATTTGTGGGTGTGGGTATGTGGATCCATTTACACATGTCTTAGGTTGTAGTAAGATGGAGTAGGAAGATCTGATCTATCAGAACTTCAGTAACTATTATTTTCCTGTGTTGTCGAAGGCTTTCATGGCCAGAATCACAGGGTTGTTGTATGTCTTTCGGGCTGTGTGGCCATGTTCCAGAAGCATTCTCTCCTGACGTTTCGCCCACATCTATGGCAGGCATCCTCAGAGGTTGTGAGGTATGGATACCTCACAACCTCTGAGGATGCCTGCCATAGATGTGGGCGAAACGTCAGGAGAGAATGCTTCTGGAACATGGCCACACAGCCCGAAAGACATACAACAACCCTATTATTTTCCTAATTGTTTTCCAAATACAAAATTGCTGTGGGACAGGAATGAAATATTATTTCATTCCTGATGCTGGCAATATGAGCAACCAAAAGGCCACAGGAATACCCTCAGGCTGCCTTGGAACAACTCCAGAGTATTTTAACACACTTTATTCAGGGAAGTGCTTTAATCTATGAACCTTTATGCTATCAACGTAATTGTTACAATGAGTGCTAAAAAACTGATTTACATATTGATATCCCAGACTAACATGACTATGTCTTAGAATTTTGAAAAGAGACACTCACACATTTTAAGTTTGATTAAGGAAAACAACAATACTCAGCTCCTTTCTCTTTTGTTTTTATATTTTGCATATTACTCTTTTAAATACAACTACTTGTAATTTTAGTTTGCATACATTCCATGGTGAAGAAAAGCTCTCAATGACAAGCATAAGAACTCCTATTATAGTCTAGTTGAGAAATGAATGTAATATGTTCACTTTAATTTAATGGAAACTGCATTCATATTTAGAAAGCAATAATAATGAATATAGGCAGGGCAGGGCATAATCTTAGTTTTACTTATGTTTAGCATCTTCAGTTTCCACTGCAATGCAGCTCAACCTGTAGATTTATCACACTGTAAAAGGGCAGGATCCAAGTGTACTTGCAACAGCCAATTCCGAAGATCAGCTGGTGCAAGATATCCATACTGCCACAACAATTGCTCACAAAACACCTTCAGATGAGACCAAAACCATGGTGCCTTGTGCTATGGTAGGGAGAACAAGAACTTATTTGTTGCTTGGGGAATTGTATTACTGCACTAGAGATATAAATGGAGCCTAGGGATATAATGAGGGAAGTCCTGAAGTATTCTGAGGGATGCGACTATTTTTTACAGATATAAGCCACCCAACATTATTTTCCCCCTACATGTTTCCTTAAAAAAGTGTTTTATTTCTGGACCCAATCTAGAAATGATTGAAAGTAACAAAAACACTGGGTCCAGTGATGCAGTTAATAATAATAATAATAATAATAATAATAATAATAATAATAATACTTTATTTATACCCCGCCACCATCTCCCCAACGGGTACTCAGGGCGGCTAACATGGGGCCATGCCCAGAGCAATACAATATAATAAAATATAAAAACAGCATATCATAGCACAATTAAAAGTAATACAATAGATGATAATAGACATTACATCAAGAAATCAAAAAAACAGTAAAACAAGGGCAGGCCGCACGAACACAAAGATAAAAACCCAGAGTGAGAGGGACAGAGGGGTACTCCACTGTGGACAGGGACATATGAAAGTGGGACAGTCTAGAGGATAGATGTTCAGGGGGGGGGGGGAGTAACACAGAAATATATAACAGAAATTACTCACCGAAAGTTGAACATCCTACCACACTTACTTCACATATTCAACAAGGTTTTCTCACTGCTCTTTCTGCTAAATTGATGTTGACAAAAGACAGTAGTAGAAAAACATTTATCCCACTTGTGCACTTATGCAATCATTAGGACCGGTACTAGCATAATACATAAAGCTTGAAAGTTTATTTTTATGTTTTCCAGATCTCTTCCATAATGGCTAATGGTTTTGGGGAGTCATAGTTATTAACGTAGACTTTTCCAGTTCTGATGGTGGGCTCTTTTCTATATATACAATTCTAAAACACTATACATGCTGCTCCCCATGACTACAACCCCCTTTTTATCAGTGGAAGAGCCAAGCAATCAGTAAAAATATATTCGTGCACACTGCTTTTAAGGAACAATTTGCTTTTAAAACAATTTGCCACAGAGGGGTGTAGTGCAGAAAGTGGAGATCATATTATTAAGTCCATAGGAAATCATGTTCCCATTTTTTCCTTAATATAGATGAAAGATGATAAAACCTCCTAATGGACTATACAAGAGAGGTCAAGCCAGAAGAATCCATTTTTAGAATACTTAAACATGTTTCTCCTTCTCCTCATTTCTCACCAAGTATGTCATTAACTTTCAAGTTCACACTTAACATCTAGCCAAGTAACTTAAATTTTAGCTTAACAGAAATAAGGGGAAATGTATGCTATTATGAATTTACTTTCCTTACTTTTCTTGTTCAAGATAGATGGACTTCACCAACTACACATCAATAACATATGTATTCCGTTGGATATTCTCTGTAATGTTTAAGAAGATTCTAAAGGATTTCCAGTGCTGGCATAGTGGCAAAATAGAGATTGATGGATCCGCTCATCGGCCACCAGCTCTTATTTGAGACTCCAAGTGACCCTAAGGGCAAGTGGTTCATCTGGCTTCTCATAAATTTGCCAAGGTGAAGTGCTGATGCCTCTGGAGATTCCTTAGCAAGGCATTTGATTGGGGAAAGCTGTGAAACAGTGGAAGCCTCTCGCAGGGTTACAGTCTTTCTGGAAAATAGAGAGAGATAGAAGAGAAATACACACACTCTCAATCAAAGCAGCTATTCCCAGTTAGAATTGCCAACTGACCAACCAATCAACCCTATTAACACCACCTCCCCTTAAGATTTCCTGGCTACTAAAGATTATTTAAATTAACAGAAGAAAAAGGGAATGGAAAAGAACGGAGAAGAAACAACGAACGCCTAATTACTTCTAATTACTGGCAAGTACCTGATAAGATTGTTTTAATGAGTAAGGGACTGTTATCTTATTACCCATGAAATAAGAATCTAACAGATAAACAAAAGAAAGTTGGAATCAATAAATTACTGAAACATAAGTGTGTCTGTTCAGAAAAGTTAACAATTGAAGAAGAAAGAGGAAAATAAAAGGAGGAGAGAGTTAAATTTTATAAACGGAATGGCAAGTATAATATCTCTTGTTAATAAATAATTGTAAAACTAAATTTAATATAACTTGAATATAACACATTCCTTCTATATCTTTTTTCTATAAACATTCTTCGAGTACTGTAGCTTGTTTATAATAGAAAGCTTGCAGGAGTACAACATCCAGTGGACAAAAAAAGAAAGAAAGAAAAATAGAAGGATGGCAGTGCCTGCACATCTTAATTAATTAATCCAAACATTTAGTATGATGAAGACAATCAATCGAAAGAGACAGTAAAAATGGACTAAATTTATGAAATTTATGAAGCAACAACTTGAAATTCTAAATGAATTGACCAAAGAAGCTAATAGTAAATTGGATAAATTAAACAACATCTTAATTAACACCAAAATAATTAGTTCTAAGATGGATGATCTAGTTTCTGAAAATTAGCAACTGAAAATGCAACAGCAAGATCAAAAGAAAGGGCCAAATAAGACAGCTAAGACTCACAACTAGGAGGAATTGAAGAAATCCAAAAGGAACAATTGCAGTATGGACCCCAGATAGAAACTCAGCAACAAAATGTACAGTCGGAACAGGAGAAGCCTCAAATTAAACTGAGAGATACTACTGAAAAGGTCCAGAGTCGGATGATGATGATAAATCAATTTTTTTGTGAAAGAAATCAAGGAGACATGGTTGGATCAGACCTTCGAAACTAACTCTGAACATGTTACAGGAAATAGGCAGCTCAAAGAAGAGACTGCAATGGCTATAAAGAAGAGTGAGAGGAACTCCATTCTTAAATGGCAATTGGAAGACCTTATAAAAATGGATGACAAGAAAATGATATTTTTGAAAGATTATCGATAATTGAACTACAAGTTTTTGAAATGATAGAAAGGGATAATCAAAGTTTGGCTGTATTAGAGAATAAGAATGGGATTTTAACTTGTTGATTCAAAATATGATTATTACTTTATATATATATACTAGCTGTGCCCAGCCACGCGTTGCTGTGGCAAAGTGGTGGTGGTATTGGTTAAAAATTGTTGTGGAATTTTTCTTTGATGTTATTTGTATTTTTTAATTAATTTTATTGTAACTTATCTTTTTTATTTATTATATTTTATTATTTTCTTGTATTATTGTTAGTTATTTTCTGTTATTATAGTATTTTATTGTATTAATTTTTAGTGTTTTTAATTATTTTAGTGTTTTTTATTATTATTGTATTATTTGTATTTATTTTATTTTTATTCTTTCATTATTATTTGTGTTTTTATTATTTTATTTTATTATTTGTATGTATTATATTTTATTATTTGATTATATTATTTTTATTTATGTTTTTTTAATTGTATTATTTTATTTTGTTTTTTATTTGTTTTTTGTATTTATTTTATTATTTTTGTTTCTGTTTGTATTGGGTTGCTCTGAGTTCTGTGGTCTGCCTGGTCATGTTCCAAATGTATTCTCTCCTGATATTTCGCCTGCATGAATGGCAGGCATCCTCAGAGGTTGTGAAATGTGTTGCAACGAAAGCAAGTGGGGTTTATATATCTGTGGAATGACCAGGGTGGAAGAAAGAACTGTTGTCTGCTTTAGGCAAGTGTGAATGTTGGAATTGGCACTAAATAGCCTTGTAGCTTCAAAGCCTGGATGGTTCCTGCCTGCCTGGAATGAACAAAATGTGGCTCCCAGTATTAAAAAAATCTGTGAAATCAGGACAGTTAACTAAAGAACAGCACTGAGCAATCAGGGAATTCCAGACATAATGTACTGAGGGCCAGCTAACATCTCCCAAGAAAGGATTCCTCTCCGAAGCAGAAAGCAGCCAGGCCTTGAAGGTGCAAGGGCATTCAATGGCAATCAAGGTGGCCAAGGGGAACATTCACAGTCACCTGAGACAGATCAGAGTCATCCCATCCTGGATATCATTGGTGAGATAGAAATAAACATCCCACTTGTCTGTTTTCAATCAGATCTCATAATCTCTGAGGATGCCTGGCATAGACATGGATGGCCGTTTGGCAGCAGAGAGGGTCGAGAGGGAATGAGAGGTTTAATAGGCTTTTCGTGAATCCCTTTTTATTATCCAACATATTCAGTTATCCAATGTTCTTCCGGGGTGTTTATGTTGGATAAGTGGGAATCTACTGTATATCTTATATTATCTGCTTAAAACTGGATTATATGAGGCTCCTTCTACAGAGCTGAATAAAATGCACACTGGATTATATGGCAGTGTGGACTCAAGATAATCCAGTTCAAAGCAGATAATATAAGATTATAAATGGGTTATATAGCTGTGTGGAAGGGTCTTGAGTCTACACTGCCATATAATCCAGTGCAAATTAGATAATCTGTATTTTATAGGCAGTGGGGAAGAGAGAGTGAGGCCTGAGTAGGTTGCTAGGTGACCAAGTGGGCGGGGCTTAGTCTTCTAACTGGCAGCAATTGGCTAAAGACAAATTATTCCTCTCCCTCTAATTAGGATTTTATTTTTATTTTATTTTTGTTGTCGGAACGTAGGGGCAAGGATGGTGGATTGTGCTGCCAAATTTCCAGGTTCTGGGGCTTGTACTTTTGTTGTTTAGTGGCAGGGGAGGACACCATTTGTCTTTTATATATATAGATTAGACACTATAGATTAACCCCTCATATAAGAAATATTGGTTAATATTGGCCTAGTACCTGCTAAGTAAATTTGGATTATTTGTATAGAAATATATAAAGTTTATGTAGAGGAAAAAAGAGGAGGAAGAATGATAGTGATATATAGTATATTTTGTGTAAATAAATACTAACCTTTTAACAAACAGATTAATTTAATTATTTTTTTGGATTAAGTTTTGGATTAAGTTTGGCAATGAACAAAACTGAACAAGAGAGTTAAAAGAAATAATCTAACAGGAACAATCAAGAACTTTTAAGAAGAAAAAAGGAGAATAAGACAAGAAATATGGAACAAGACAGAAAACAAAATAAGGTTGTTCAGGTAGATAAGAATATTAGGTTTATTAGAAGATAAGAATATTAGGTTTATTAGGTTTATCCCCCTCTTTGATATGGAGGAAATATCGAACTGGCAAAACTTTAGTAACACAAGTAATGCGTATTTGGGCAGCAGAGAGCAAGAATTGGATGTAACACCAAAAAAGTTATATAATGTTTTTCCCCTTGCCCTCCCTCTTATCAATATACTAGATGTTGTTATGATTTAATTTACTAATACTAACACCTACCCATTCTCTTTTTCCTACCATACTCTCTGTAAAAAATATTTGGAAAGAACGAATTAAAAAATTACACACCAAAATTACACACCAAAAAGTTTTAAAACATTCTTCTTTAAAATTTAGCAAGGGAAAAGGAGTATATATGGGCATCTTTACAACATTACAATATTGTATGTCCTATAGCCTGGATGCTGAAGTTTTTCAAACTTGGTACCCACCTCCTCCTTTCTTGCTCCCATGGTTTGTCTACACTGGACAGAACATATAAAGTATTGCACACTTCAGATCGATTCCAGTTGTTTGTAGATGATGTCTTGTTTGTGTGAACAGAAAATGATCTCAAAAGTTTCTCCAAGTCTCCCAAATTGCTGGGATTCAAATTCTATCAGTTTTACAATCCCTTGCTATTGACTATGCTGCCTGGTTTCCTCACCCTTGAAATTTAGTAATAGTGAAGTATTTCAGCAGAAGTCACACCACAAATACAAAAGATAAAGGCATCAGGAGCTTAGGAGAACTCTACAGTTTGGAGAAGTAATTTTTTTTCAAAAGCATAAAAATGGCAGGGAAATGAAGGAGGCAGGCAATGCAAATAGAGTGTATTTAGTGGTAGACTTCACATGTCAGGATATCCCAGGCAGCTCTATCACTTCACATTAAGTATAACATGAGCTAACCCTTGAAATAGTTGATATTCTTCCTTCCCTGTTTAGTGAGATCATACTTGTATAAGTATTTAAAAAACGCTAAACAAGAAACACAGTAAAAGAAGGTGTTATGTTAAACTGTATTTTGTTATAGCCATAATGTAACATGCTATACCTTCAACATTGGAATAACTAGTTATTTAAACATAAACAGATTTTGGATTTGAATTTATTCAATATACATGTCTGTATTCCAGGCTGGAAACATATAGACCATTCTTCAATGGCAAAAGCTTTTGTGGAGTTCCATGTTAAGCCACACAATTTTTGTGAGTTTACTGGAGCTATAACGAACATATCTGATTCAACAGTGTAGGTTACACTGTACAACCATGGACATCAAAAGAAGATTTACAACCAACTTCGTGACTATGGAAGGTATTCAAAATCTGTAATGGGGGAGGGATGTAAAAAAAGCCTCTTGAGGCTATTCAAGTTTTTAGACTTTCCTGTAAAAAAGCAGATTTTTATGAACTAGATGTAAGTAAATGAAAAGGTTAAGTGGCCATTATGATGAAATTTTGATAATAGACATTCAATGCATCATTTTCAGGCTCAATGACCTTTCACAAGTTCCATTTCACATCATTTATGCAGTCTTTTGGAAGCTCTCTGAAGATTTATTTCTTTTTTAAAAGTATTTTTCAGCCTGGAGCTGTGAGGTTCTACAAGACTTGTTGCATTATTCTTGTCCTATGTAATGGGCCTTGAAATTAAAACATACATACATTTTACAGTATAATAAACAATTTGGCCTCAAGACATTAATGCTCACAATTTAAAACTCATCATGGAGCAAAACATGATGAAAATTAATTCCTGTGTACCTAGAAGATTATTAATAGGTACATATCTATAATGGTTATGAGATTACAGAAATGTGAGACTACTATTTAAAGTGTGCTAATGAAATAATAGGAGCCCCGGTGGTCAGTATATCTTACTTTTATACCTGTAACCATAGGAAACTAGAGTCTTGCAGCCCCATTGCTTAGCAATGATCCATGCCAATGTTTCAGGAGGACACAAATATATCATGTAAATCTTTGATGGTAGAGTATAATTCCAAACATATTTGAGGTTTTTGGTTTTTTTAAAAAAATCCCTATTCATGTATTATCTAAATATGCAAGGAAGGTGGTGCACTGGCCCTTTCTATTGATTTCAAATTATGAAATCACACAATTAGGAACTCTGAAAAATCAGGGTAGTGTGTCAAACCCGCAAGGCATTCAGAAGGGCATCCCAATCAGACCTTAGCTTTCCAAATGATGTTTCTTTAAACTGGATTCTATAACATTAATATAGGGCTAGTAAAGTGATATGTGCTACATCATGAAAGATTACTCCTTTACATAGTTTCAAGAGAGATCCAATGAAGGTGTATATGAGTATGGGGGATGTTAGCAAAATGACTGACTCCAGTTCAGAGCTACCTTTGTTCTTTTATATGTTCCTTTTTTGTCATCAACTTCAACTCATGGCAACCCTATGAATGTGAGATCTCCAAGTCACTCTATTATCAGCAGTCCTGCTTAGGACATGTGGACTCGGCAGCCTCATTTTCTTTTCCCTCAGAACAGCTATTTATCTCTATTTACATTTCTAAACTATATACAAGTTCACACTCACTTGTGTCAGCATGGTCTGTCATAAAAGAAAAATAAACCATGGTGTCTAAGACATTTATATTCTTGCTATAGTGTTAGTGAAAATGGAGCCCATGTTGGTAAGAGAAAGGATCTCTGCTTTCATCCAGGCTATGATAAAAAGATATTATCAATTGTCCAGACACACACACACTCTCTCTCTCTCTGTCTCTCTGTCTCTCTCTCTCTCTCTCTCTCTCTCTCTCACACACACACACACACACACACATATAAATCTGGTAAATGGCAAAGAACCATTTAATAGGCCCAAAGGCATCCATTGTTCCAAATCTTGTTAGGTCAGACAAGGCCTATCTTAGAATATTCATTTGTTGGCCTACTATAAGGTCCTGATTAGGACTGAAATATGAATGAACTTTCTACAAAAGGCAATGGCTCCACCAAGACATATCCTTCCCAAGTATCTTCCACACATTCACCTGAAATTTCTTATTTTATTTATGTTATTCTATTCATTTATAGACCGCTTTTCTCACCCCTAGGGGGACTCAAAGCGGTGTACAGAATTATACATGGCAAAGATTCAATGCTTCACATCCATATAAACATATAAAAACATTACACATCTAAAAATGATCATATACAACCATAAATTAAACCATTAAAACAATATATAACAGCAGCATAATGATAAAACATTAAAACATTAAGCAGTAAGACTTTTAGAGATTGCATCACTCCCATGATTTTCTTTAGCTGCTTGTGGTGTTATTGATCGAATGCCTGTTTACACAGCCAAGTTTTGAGCTGCTTCCTAAATGCCAGGAGGGCAATCTGATCTCGCTGGGGAGAGGGTTCCACAGCCGGGGGGCCATTGCCGAGAAGGTCCTGTCTCTCATCCCCATCAAACACACCTGTGAAGGCAGCGAGATTGAAAGTAGGACCTCCCCAGCTGATCTTAACACTCTAACTGGTTCATAAAGGGAGATGCGTTCAGACAGGTAAGCTGGAACGGAACCGTATAGGGCTTTATAGGCTAAAGCCAGTCCTTTGCTGGGTAGAAAATTGGCAGCCAGTGCAGCTGACACAACAGGGGAGTTGTGTGCTACTGGTGCTCCACTCAAGTAAGGAACCTGGCTGCTGCCAGCTGAACTAATTGAACCTTCCAAACAGTCTTCAAAGGCAACCCTATGTAAAGCACATTGAAATAGTCCAAACGAGTCCGTCACAGTAGCCAAGCACCAATTCAGGACCTGAACAGCCTCCTTAGCAGCAGGTGGAAAGGAGTAATAGAGTGGAATGTAATCTGCGTACGGATGACATCCAACTCCACAACTCTGGTTAATCTCTCCCAGCAGCTTTATGTAGATGTTCAACAACACAGGGGGCAGTACTGATCTCTGTGGGACACCACAAGACAATGGTTGCAGGGTTGAGCAGGTGTCCCCCAGTAACACCTTCTGGAAATAGTCCTTCAGGAAGGACTAGAGCCACTGCAGAACAGTGCCCCCATTCCCATGAGGCGTCCCAGAAGGATACTGTGGTCTACGGTATCAAAGGCAGCTGAGAGGTCAGCAGAACCAACAGGGACACACTCCCCCTGTTCAGTGTCTGGCGGAAATCATCCACTAAGGCAACCAAAGCTGTTTCAGCTCCATTCTCCGGCCTAAAGCCAGACTATGATGGATCTAGATAATCAGTGTCTACCAAGAACCCCTGGAGTTGCGAGGCCACCACCATTCCAAGACTTTGCCCAGATAGGGGAGATTGGACACTGGCCAAAAGTTCTCTAATTGAATGTGGTCCAGTGATGGTTTTTTTCAACAGCGGTTTGATAGCAGCCTCCTTTAGAATCTTGCCTTCTTGTAAGGAGGCATTAACCACCACTTTTACTCATCTGATGAAGGTGATGCAATTATCGATGTTATCGTATCTAGACTGCAATAAGAAATCCAGATCACATAAAAAGGAAGTTAATGTTGCAGGCAAAGGAACCATTTGGCTCCTGAAAATCTCACCCACCTGTATGCTCTTGAGCAGTGCAAGAACAAATAGGGCTTTGGCATCTACAAGCAGAGGGAGTATATGGAGATGCATCCAGTACCAGTGACTGATTCACACAGGTGACCGATTCACACTGAAGAATATTTAATTGGCTATGGGGACCAGGCATTAGCATGGGATATATACACTATGGTTCTATACTATGGTATGGCACAGGTTACTCTTTAGGGACAGTCAGGTAGGTGATGCTTTACCTCTAGTAGGACAACAGAGGAGTTATGTTAATATCCCATATGGGGATGTTCTATTGGACAAAACGCTGATCACACTGGATACGACAAAAAAAGAGATAATATAGTGATGTTTTCCCCTATTATACTAAGAGTTGGAAAAAAGAAAAAGAAGTGGCGCCAGAAAGATCTTTCCTTAGGTATCTCTGAGAAATGAGCAGCCAGCTCCCAATATGTGGGATCAATTCATTAGACCACATCACAGGATCAGGATCACTCAAAAAGTCAGGTAAGATTTTAGAGTGTTCTAGCCAGTTTAAAGAGATCTCCTTTTATAAGTGGTGTGTGGAAAAACTAGAGAGGTGGAATCATGATCCTTTTTTGGCTCTAAAATTCCTCCTTTGAACTAGATTATCTTAAGAATTCAGCCAAGGTACTGTAATAATGAAGAAAAAGCAGATGCTGGTCTTCCAAACGAAATAGACAAGACTTGCATAATTCAATTAAATATTGTACAAACCACTGGGAATCAAAACTATCCAAATATTGTCTGCATCTTTCTCTATATGACAGTTTGTACAAATAGACAAGGTAGGGGGCATAGCTTGGTGTTAATCTCCCATGTTGTTGCTTTATTATAACATTTATTGTAACATCATCCATAATTTTATTAACATCAAGTGTTCACAGAGGTTACCCAATAGCAGGCCTACCTCTGATTGCTTTTTTAGAAGTAAATTGCTAAACACAGCAGTATGTGAGTCAACAGCTCAGGTATGTGTTTTGGCAGGAGGAGGGGATATTTGTGGGAATAAATTCAATTGTCATCTTTGATCACAAAAAATGTTGACTAAAGCCTTGCCTGGCAAAATTGGCTAATCAAATAAAATGGAGCAGTAAGCTTCTTTCACTTGTGAACTCCTGACAGAATAGCTGTGGGAAAAGGAGTACCTTGGAGGCACATAAACCTAATTAATTTATTTCTACACACACAAATCTTTTTTATTGATAGAGAGTAGTCACACCCTTTCAACTCTCATAATATTATGCAGGACCACAAGTAAATGATTTCCCCCCCTTAAAATGTAAAGTAGCTTTATCTGTGCCCTCAGATGAAAATGACCCAGGCAGGTCCCAGACAGATAAATGTATACAGGAACGTGTAAAAGGATAACACCTATAAATTCCACACAATGGAAATGAAAGGATGTTAGCTTCTTCCTATTTGTTATTTCCCAGTACCCAAAAGGAATATGCACAGGATTTTATTGTCTTTTAATCTTCACACCTTTGCTGTCAACTTTTAATTGATAAATTTACCACCAAGTATCTAGTAAGCATTAAGTGCAGCTCCATACTAGAAATGATAATTTTGCGACCTTCTAGATTAGTGGTTCTCAACCTATGGGTCCCCAGATGTCTTTCATTCTTTTTTTTATCTCTCAGCCCACAACCATGAAGTCGGAGGGTCCTTCCAGACAGGCCAAAAAATGCAGGACCTGTCATGCTTTTACTTGATGTATCCAAACGATACCAGAGGTAAAAGCGAACTAATTCAGAACAAAGCAGGGTTTCCTTGTTTTGTTTTAAATTAATTACAGACTTGGTAAGATCGGATCTTAGGTAAGATCCGGACCTTACCAGGTGTGAGCCCTGTGTAGATTGGGCCTGGGAACTGCATCACACAATCCCCAGGTTTATTTCCTTTCTATTGAGAATCCTTCTAAATCAGTGGTTCCCAACCTGTGGGCCACAGCCCACTAGTGGGCCGTGAGACCTAAAATTAGGTCCACGAGATATGTGGGGAAAATCAGCTCTAGATTATTAAATATGGTTTTCTGTGGGCGAGCAGATTATGACTACTGGATGGCATATGTTCTGTATCAGAAACTAGAGCTGATATGGTCTATCGAATACTATTTTCTGAATCAGCACCCTAAATAACCATAATTGAATCTAAAGTTGACCAAAAACTGATTCGTAACCCTTTTGGTACTGTTGGAGAGTGGTCTCCACTCAAAGTGGTCCTTGGTCAAGTGATCCTTGGTCAAGTGGTCCCTTGTCAAATAAAGGTTGGGAACCACTATTCTAAATTCATTTGCAAAACATTTTGATGACACCTTTATGAGATATATTAATTTTAGTGGAGTGGATTATTAATCTAAATTATCACCATCAATGGGATGAGAAATGGAATTAGAAAACCTCTTGCATTCTTTGATGGTGTGATATTCACCCACCAATATACCTAAGCATATTTTCAGGTAATGGGATAGATTAATGCCTCAGTAGAAAGTGTATTTTCTTATAAATTTATAGTGAATAAAAGCCAAAGAGTGAATCATGAAATTAATCTAAATTTTTAATGATTCTTGGGGAACATCTTGGAATACCACATTTATTTTTAAAGAAGAGCTTCTCTAATTTACTGTTTCAACTAAATCTCAAATAATAAAACTAATGTATTCACACCCTTGCCTCCAGGGATTAAAATGTGAAAAGCAATATTGTACTTGAATATTGGCTTGGTTTGTCTAAGAACTAAAGTCAAAGAACACCTGAAGCTGCATATAATACTTGAATTATTAGTTAAATAACTTCAGTTTTAATTATTGCTAAAGTAGCTCTCATTCAAATCTTTGGAAGAAATGAATTCTGATTCTACTCCATTTCCTCATCCTTTGGAATCTATAAGAAAAAAAAAGATGAGCAACGCAATCCTATTTGTAGAGTTGTGTTTGTTTTTTGTTTTGTTTTGTTTTTCATTTTTTGTTTTTCAGAAATTTATCTCACTGAAAATAATGGCCTTATTTATTCCTAAATGCAGTGGCATTAGACTCTGGCTGCATCTATGCTATAGAATTAACACAGTTTGAAATGACATTATCTATAATTACTCAATCCAATGGGGTCATGGAATTTATAGTTTGGTAAGACACTAGCCCTCTTTGGCAGAGAAGTGTCAATGCTGGTTAGTGTTAAGATGGGAGTCTGCCAATAATTGCCAGGTGCTATAGGCTAGATTTCAGAGGAATGAACTGGCAAGACTACCTCTGAAGAATTCTAGCCTGAGAAAACTCTATGAAATCCATAGGGTCATCATAGGTTGGCATTACTTGAAGGCACACACAAACATGAATACGCACGTATGCCTTGTGTTCTAGACCTAAATATCAGGGAGGCACCTGAGCCTGTCTGAATATGGAAGCAATGCAGGGTCAGCCCTGGTTAGTATTTGGATGGGAGTTCATCGAAGTATACCAGGTGCTGTAGGCTATAATTCAGAGGAAAGCAATGACTAAGGAAACCCATAACTTGATATGTGACAAACCAGCTGTTGTCCAATGTCAGCAGGGCAATGATGTCATTTGAAGTTTAAAGAAGCTTACAAAGATGTTGAACCAGTTGGGAAAAAAGACTTCAAAAAGCATTGGGAGGAACTTCCTTATGGGAAGAGCTGTTTGACAATAGAATACCACATTCCACCACATATGTTGCATTTTCCTCTTTTTCCTCTTCAACAAAAAGAGGTGTGTGACTATTATGCAGTGGAAATGGGTGAGGCCTATTGGACCTCTCCTGGCTGGCAACTAAAGGTTTTGCTTGCCCACATGCAATGGGGGGCTGTTATTTGGGGAGGCCCCTGTCCTCCCCACCATAGCTATACCCCTGTAAGATGTTAATGTAGGTTGTTGTAATTTTACATGTCTCATTTTATACTTTTGTACTGTTTTTACCTGCTGTATGTGATATGTGAACCCTATGAGTGCCTTTTAAGCCACCACAAGTCACAAGTTCAGTTAGATGGTGGCAGGATATAAATAAAGTTAATTATTATTATTCATCACCTTGAATGACTTTGACCCTATCTATACTGCCATAAACTGCAGTTTGAACTGCATTATATGGACAGTACAGACATATAGGATGGATCTACACTGCCCTATAATCCAGTTTCAGAATGATGATGATGATGATGATGATGATGATGGTGATGATGATGATGATGATGATGATGATGATGATGATGATGATGATGATGATGGCAATGATGATCTTATTTCTTACCAGTGTCTCATCGTGGCTCGAGGTAGGTTATAGAGTAATTAAAACATCTAAACATTGTAAAATTTCTACAAATATACATATTTAAAAAGATGGGAATTTAAAATTCATGTTTAAAAACTGGTTGTGTGGGCTGCCAGAAAAGATAGGTCTTTAAATGGTTTTAAAATTGCAACAACTGATTTAGCTGTTGGGGCTCTTCCGGCAGATCATTCCACTGTCTAGTGAATTAACTGCATTGATCTGAATTATAGGGCAATGTAGATTGATATAACAGAGTTCAATGCAGTTCATCCACATCTGAAACTAGATTATAGAGCAGAGTAGATCCAGCTATAAAGCAGACTAAACAGCATTGAACTCTATCCACCTTTAAAAGTTTGGGGGGAAAAAACTGGAGTAAATTCCCTGACACTTTGTCATTAGATTCACTAACCACAATTCTAAGAAACCATTGGGTTCTTCCTCCTGGGTACACTTAATTCTCAATGAGTTAGTGAAAATGTTTCAAAATAAACATTAGTGCATTTTTTGCTGCAAATGTTAAAAATGAAGAAAGCTTGTATTTTAAAAAAAATCAATATTCCTAGTAGAAAATTAATCCAAAAACATCATATGATTATTTTGTGGGAAAAGACCAAACGACTGCAATAATTGAGATGTGAATTTCTTTAAGTTCTAATCACTGACTGTTGTGATGGAGTCTTTGAGTAGTGATGCTACTAGGAGTACTAGAAGGGGAAGAAAGACTACTCGTGAGCAAGACTCCGATGAGGAGCGACAAAGGAAGCAGATCCGGGAGAGACTTACGGAGCCTACTGACAATGACTCAGTTGAGGACGAGGATGGGGTTGAGAATCAGGAGGATGGGATGACAAGTTCAGAGGATGAGATAATGGACTGGACTAAGGTGCGGGAGATCCAGGACATCTTTAGAGAACCCACAAGTAGTGACACGTTTGAAGGCTGGCACAGTGGGGATCCGGCTGAATCTTGGGGAGTTATGGGTTTGGATAAAAGATGGACAGATTGGAGGGATCAGCAAGGGGCTTCAGCTGAAAGGAGGTCTGGTGGGGCATTGTCTGATTCCAGTTCTGAGGAGGAATTGTGAATAAAAGTGGGTTGGGAAATGGGGCCCCTTTGCAGTTGGCAAGGTGTTGATGGGTATTTGTGTGTCCTTGAGAGCTGTTTGGGAAGACGTGTTTGTGAAGTCTGCTGTGGACGTAAATTTAATCCAGATTATTCTTGGCTATGGGGGCTGGAACTGTGAGGGTTTTCTATGGACTGCCTTGTGTTGATCTTGTGCATTAGCTGCTGTGCTGCATTCTACGCCTTGCCTCTGTGTATGACCAGGACTGGATTCTCGTGTTTGCTGCCTTCTCCTGCTCTGACCTGGATTGGATTCAACGACGACAATACTGTGTTTGACAGACTTCGCCGGACGTCTTCGCCCCCCCCCCCCCCCCCCGCTGTTCGTCTCTTCCTTCCTGCTGGCGTCCTGCTGAGAATTGGAGTGCTTTTCCTAATGTTTTGCAAAGTTTGGAGTTTGATCCGAATTATACTCCGGTTAAATCCGGGTTATTTTCCAGGGTTTGGGGTTTTGCTTTAACTGTGGGAAATACTGTGCTTCACACTGAAGATTAAGTGTTTTGAGCTTTTTTGAATATGTTTTTGGGCTCTTTTTGTTGTGAACTAATAAACTCTACTTTTTACTAAAGGCTGGTCTGGCGCTTTAAGGGATCTGTCTCGCAACACTGACTAATTATATAGTATAGTATCTCTACAGTTAGAAGGAACATATCAAGCAAAATATAAAAATGACTTTTCCCAGCTTCATTCAGCTTGTCTTTGAGATTAAATATGAATTAAAAATGAATTCAGGTTTTGTATAAAAACATAGGTTTCAATTATGATTTAAGAAGTATGTTTTTCTTTATATTTGTACAATAAAAAAAACCCTGAAAGAATTTAGATAAAGAATGCAATCTTTACTGATAAACTCCCAGAATTTTGCAATAACTTTCCCCCATTTCTGCATAAATACTTAGCTCTTTTGCAAGCTCCTATGCAGCTTACAAAAGAAAACATGCACTAATAAAAACAAAACAAGTAGAAGTGATTCAAAATGTAAAGAAAATGAAGAAATGTTGTATGCTTTACATAGGATTCAATATGATACATTAACATTGTCATTATGTGGTGAATGATAACGGCTTTACAGGCCAAGAAGTGGGATTGGATATCCATGGATTCCCTTTGCTCAAACACTCAACTCTCTACCTCTTGTAAAATCCTATTTCAGTGAGCTCTGGCTTTCAGGAGCAGCTTTATGGAATGGCTTCTTTGTATCCAAAGAAGTGGGTTTAAATCTCTGTAAAAATAAAAACCAGTGTTGCTGCATTACTTTTATCCCTTCCCTTTTTGATAGTAGAATACAGTGGCAGGAAAGTCCTAACCAATAAATGACTCTTCTTCTTCCTCTTCTTCCTCCTCCTCCTCTTCTTCCTCTTCCTCCTCTTCTTCCTCTTCCTCTTCTTCCTCCTCTTCTACTTCCTCTTCTTCTTCCTCCTCCTCCTCTTCTTCTTCCTCTTCTTCCTCTTCCTCCTCCTCCCCCCCACCATGGATCAAAGAGGGAAACAACCACATATTAAAATACAAGATAAACCATCAGTTAAGAAGCGTATAACACACAAATCAGATATAACAGTTTAAAAGAGCACATACAATCAACAGGTATTAAAACAATCAGTGCACAATTGAAAACTTATAATTTAAAATTCATATTGACAAATAGTCAGATCCAAATTTAAAAAAATCATGGGAGAAGAATATATAATGAAAATTATTCAAGTAATGTGAGTTCAGCAAAACTGTTAGCAACTTGTGAAATCACCGAACTCTCCTATCCAGGCTTCCACATTCCCTATATTGAATCCTCTTCTCCCTCTCCTTTAATTTCATTTAAGCATTATATTGGCACTGATGTTAATCCCAGTTAAGGGTAATAATCACCATCTCCATTTAACAAGAACTTGATACTTTTGTGCACTGTGCTTTCAAATCCTCTTTAAATGGAAGCACTGACTAATTTTATGCATGGTGACTAACAGTGCCAATGTAATGTCTGACTACTGTTCCAGTTTGAGAGAGGAATTTGCTCCAGGGCGACAGTGTCTGGGTTCTGATCTCTTAATTGAAATGAAAGGAAAACATTCAATCGGCTCTGACATTATGCCTATTGCCTACATCAGGCCAAGTACAGTTTAGGCTTATCAGAAGTAGTAACAGTTTCACTGAAATTAGTAACTTACACAAGCATGATAAACCATAATGTGGAGTTTGTGAACAAATTCTTTATTCACACACTTTCCCTTCTTAAGAAAGAAAACATAGTTTGACATTACATCTGAACCAGGAGAACAGGGTTGGAAGACCATGCGTTTGCCTGTTAACCAAACTCAGAAACCCAACTGGAATCTTGTGTCGAATCAGACCAAAGTCCTATGAGGTTTGCCAGGCTAGATTATACATTGGATATTCCTTGCCTTATAAAAACACTGTGAAATTTATGGGGTGCCTATAAGTTGACAGGTCACTTGAAGGGACATGTACACATATAACTCCCTTGCTGAAAAATACCTCCTAGATATCAGCCTATTTCTGGTCAGAATTCAATGTGCTGATTATGATCAATGAATATACAGCTTGGTCCAGGCCATTGTTGTGTGCTTTTAAGTAATTTCTGATTCCCAGAGATCCTATCGTGCAGTTTTCTAGGCAAGATTTGTTCAGATTGGGCTTGGTGTTGCCTTTCTATGAAGCTGAGGAATTCTGACTGGATATTTGAATCCTGGTCTCATAGTGTTAAACTGTTATACAATGTTAACTTTCTATGAACCTGAAGATCTTCAGGTACCAGCATTCTCTCATGCCCACCATCACAGGAATGTCTGGTGAGCACCCAGGAGAGAGCTTTCTCTGTGACTGTAATCAGACTATGTACCTATCTTCCAATAGAGGCTTGGAACCCGTCAAACCCATAACATAGTTTGAAACTGCATTATTTGACAGTTATATTGTATTATAAGTAGTTTGAAACTGCATTTTATGGTCAGTGTTGGCTCATATAATGAATGCAGTTAAATGCACCAACCATATAATGACAATATAGATGGGGACTTAGTTGCCCCTGTTCTACTCTCTTTCCACTAGTAGCTGAAGACCTGTTTATTCAGGCAGGTTACTTTTTTTTTTTTTGCTAACCCACAAAGACAGTTCTTCAGCTTGTAATTGATTGCTGATTCTTAATGTGTAAGAAGGTTTAATGTTTTTCATTTGTTCTAAATTGATGCATTTAAGTACTGTACATTGTTTTTAAAGTTTTAAAAAAATGTACTACAGATAGTTTTAGCTATATTGTTTAAACAGAGTGTGGCTATATTGTTTAAACAAAGATGCAAGGCACTAGGGGTCCCATATTAGAAAAAAACCAGACTATTAAATAAATATATAAACAAATGGTTTGAAGATGTTGGTTCCCCAATTGAAATTACATCCCACTCAAGTCGCAATTAGCAATAGAGGGATGCCTTCATGAACCCCATTTCCACACAACATTTTCCCCATAAGTAGTGGAGAACTAAGAGGGGAATGGACAGGTTGCTTATCTGTAACCATTTTTCTTCAAGTGTACTCTGTGAATTCACACTAATGGAGAGACTGCACCTGTACGGGATCCAACAGAAACTCTTCCAAGCTAAAAGTTTGAAATTTGGCACTAACCCCGCCCCTTTCCCTGGAGGGCATAAAGGCCGCCCTCGGTGCTTGCACCCCGGTTCCTACGCCGCAAAGGTGACGAGAAATGGAGAGATTTACATGTGGGGAAGGAAGGGTGGGATTGTGTGAATTCACAGAGTACACTCAAAGAAATATGGTTACAGGTAAGCAACCTGTCCTTTTTCTTCATGTACTCTGTGAATGCACATTAATGGAGATTAGCAAGCTGAGTTGTAGGATGGTGGGACAGAGCAAACCCGACAACGAGTTGAGTGTCCAAAACTATTATTTTATTAGGCACAAAGTGCAAACAAGTGCAATGAGGAAGAGGTCGAGAATCGACCTAGTGTAGAAAAACATATTGCAAAGGCAACACAACCCTCGATACCATGTAAATTCGGTATAGGAGGGGAAGCTAAAGGAAACATGTCAAGTGAATACCCTTAGGGAGAAAAAACAGATCACAACAACATCCCCTCGGTATCAAATATACTCATAGTGCAGATAGAGTAAACCAGCATTTCACAGTAAACAGACTGTAAAGGTAAACAGCCCCCAAACAAGTAAAGGGGGGTAAGTAAGGTGTACATAAGCATTATGGCCTCAATAAAGTGGCATGAGCCAGTGATAACGTAAAGGCAGTAGATCTCCCTTTGAATAAGAGAAGAAATGCTATGATAAGCAGGCGGACAAAATTGACCTAGCGAAGGCCGAGTCCCTGAGGTTTCTTGAGTCCATTCTGTAGTGGGATACAAAGGTAGAAGGGGTGGACCAGATTGCCGCTCGACAAATGGAGTCAAGGGGAATGCCCTTTAAGAAAGCAGTAGAAGCTGAAAGACCCGTTGTTGACCGAGGGCGAATTGAGGGAGGCAGAGGGTGCTTAGCCAGTTCGTAAGCTAGTTCAATAGTTTGGGCAATCCAGTGTGAAAGTCTCTGGGGAGAAAATGGATTGCCTAGCTTGTCGGCAGTATATGCGATAAAAAGCTTGGGAGTCTTATGCGTATGCTTAGTCCTTTCCTTGTAGAAGAGAAGGGCCCTCTTAACATCGAGGAGGTGAAGTCTCCGCTCGACCGAGGAAGACGGGTTGGGGAAGAAGGCGGGTTGCACAATGTCCTGATTAAGGTGGAAAGCAGACACCATCTTAGGAAGGAAGGTAATGTCCAGACGGACATCCGCCCGTTCATGATGGAACCGCAGGTAGGGTTTGTCCACTCTGAGGACAGCCAGCTCAGATGGCTTCTGGGCTGAGGTGATCGCCACCAGAAAGGTGACCTTCCAAGAAAGAAGGTGGAGATCAATGGACGCCATTGGCTCGAACGGCGGGGAAGTCAGTTGAGACAGGACAAGCTCGAGACTCCAACCGGGAGTCGGAGGGTGGACCGGAGAATGAAGGTTGTTGTATCCTCGAAGAAACGTCTTCATGAGGTGACTCAAAAATAGAGAAGGTTGTCCGTGGCGTTGAAAATGCCAGGAAAGGGCAGCCAGGTAGGATTTCATCGAGGCCAGAGACAACTGTCGATCTGCGAGGGTAAGAAGGAAGTCTAAGACCAACGGGACCAATGTGGAAGAAGGGTCGACACCACAGAGTCGAAGGAAGGCCTGGAACGTCACGATCTTATAAGCGTAAGCTCTTGATGTCACCGGTTTATGAGCTGCCTGGAGGATTGCCTGAAGACCCGGGGGGAGAGAACTCAGGAAAGAATTCTCCAAGCTGTCAAGTGTAGGGATGGAATGTCCGGGTGGAGAACCTGCCCTCCCTGAGAGGTGAGGAGATGAGGAACCGTCGGGAGAGAGCGGAAGACTCCTGAGCACATCTGCAGGAGGGTCGGGTACCATGGTTGGCGAGGCCAAGCAGGGGCTATGAGGATTGCCAACGCCGGCATCAGGAGAAGCCTCTCCAGTACCCTCAGTATCAGAGGGAAGGGAGGAAAAAGATAGACGGGTTCGGTGGACCAATCTAGGAGAAGGGCATCCCCAAGGCAGCCCGGGGCCGCATCTGGAGATAGTCTTGCCCTGAAGCGGGGAAGCTGGGTGTTGGTGGGGGAGGCAAAGAGATCCCAGACAGCCTCCTTACCGCCAGACAGGTTCCTGGCTCTTCAACAACACCTATTGCTCCTCTTACGCAATCCCCAGTCTTTGAAGACACAGTGGAGAATCTCGGGATCAAGGCGCCACTTGTGGGGGGAGGTCGCGATCCTGCTGAGTGAATCCGCTAGGGTGTTTTGGGTGCCCAGAAGTTGGACTGCCAATAGGGATATGTCCTATGCACCATAGCCAGATCTCTGACGAGAGGAACATTAGTTTCTTCAAGCCCGTACCTCCCTGTTTGTTGATGTAATACTTGGCAACGGCATTGTCCGTCTGGAGAAGTACTGTTTTGCGGGGGAGGAGGCGGGCAAAGGCTCGAAGAGCTTTGAAGATTGCTAAGAGTTCTAGAAAGTTTATGTGTTGGGTCCTTTCTTGAGGGGACCAAAGATCTCTGACTGTGAGATTGCCCATGTGAGCCCCCCATGCGAAGTTGGAGGCGTCAGTCGTAATTGTGATCGATGGGAGCGATGGGTGAAAGTGTAGGCCCTTGCAGACGTTTGTTGGGCTTTGCCACCACCGAAGGGAGTGACGAACTCGGTTCGGTACCATGAGGAACATGGAGCTGGAGTGGAGGAGAGGTTTGAAAGAGTCTATAAACCATCTCTGGAGAAGTCTGAGGCGAAGCCTGGCGAAAGGCGCGACCATAACCGTAGACGCCATGTGACCCAGGAAGACCTTAACGGAGCGGGCTTGGACCCTGTGATTGAGTAAAAGGAGCAATAGGTGTTGTTGAAGAGCCAGGAACCTGTCTGGCGGTAAGGAGGCTGTCTGGGAGACAGAGTTGAAGAGGGCCCCGATGAAGCGTATTTTTCTTGACAGGGTTAGATGTGCCTTCTCGGTGTTCCGCTGAAGTCCGAACGAGTGGAGCAGAGATAGAGTATGGGATACATGATCTTCTAGAGATGATGGGTCGGGAGCGACAATCATCCAATCGTCCAGGTAAGGAAAGACCATAATGCCTTGTTTTCTTAGGTGGGCTGCTACTACTGCGACCACCTTGGTGAAGACTCGAGGAGCGGTGACAAAACCGAAGGGCACAACTGCAAACTAGTACGATTGACCGAGGACTTTGAAGGAAACGAAGCGTCTGTGAGAGCGACGTATTGCTACGTGGAAATAAGCGTCCCTTAAATCTATAGAGGCGAAATAGTCTCCTCGTTGAAGCATCGGGAGGATGGAATCGACAGAGACCATCCATAACTTTGAGGGGAGGATGAACAAGTTCAGAGCTCGTAAGTCTAGGATGGGGCGAAGCCCTCCACCCTTTTTGGGAACAGTGAAGTATCTTGAGAAAAAACCTTGAGAGTCCTGGTCAGATGGAGATGGTTGAATGGCACCCTTGGCAAGGAGGGAGTCGACCTCGGTACAGATTTCCGGTGACAGGTCAGTGAAGAGTACCTGGCCCATAGGAGGAAGGCTTTCAAATTCCAAGCCGTAACCATCTGGGACAATGCGGACAACCCAGGCATCTGAGATGATAGATGCCCATTCGTGGTAGAAGGGAGCTAGACGGTCCCGGAAGTGGCAGGGGGGTAATCTCGGACCGAGGTTCGACAGAGATGTGGAGGCAGCAGCGGTACCAAAGGTAGAGGCGGTACCTGTAGATCGGGCATCAGGCACAACGTTGGGTATGGTAGGTAGTGGTGGCACCTCAACCTCTATTCTTAGGAGCCTGGTGCTGATGGTGAGGCTGCTGCTGCTGGCCCTGCTGGCTGGAGCTGGATGAATTAAAAATTCTGCAAGTAAATAGAAATCTAAAAACATAATAGAAATTGGTGTATGCTGGGGTGTCTTCTTTATGGATTTTTCTGTGTATGGTTGCAAACTGAGGGGGTGAAAATTGAGACTTTGCAGTAAAACCAATCAATTTTTCTTGTCAATTTTTTAAAGTATTGACATGTGTGGCAATCTTCATTTTTCTGCATTAAAGTAACACATGGCTGTATTTGACTGAAGTTTTTGGCACTGCAAGCCTATAGAAGTGCCAAGAATATAAATCATAATTCCCAATTCTCAGCTGCCTTTTCTGTTTATCTAATGCTGCTAAGTGTATGTAATATCCAGGCCTGCATAGATAACAGTTAATTATTGGTACCATCTACTCCTTTAATTAGGGCTAAGAGTTTTGACAACACAAACAAGTTAATGAGACAGAAGGATGTAAGAAAACAAAGGCTTCTCTTTTGTTGCAACAAATGAATAGTAACTCCCCAAAAGCTAATGTTTAAGCATGCATTGGTGAGCAAGTATCTTGCTTTTAATCTCTGGAAGAAAATCAATGTGTTGCTTACAGATGCAATTCTGATAACTCCCAAAGTTATATCCAAAGATATTATGTGGAAGTTGTAACCAGTACAGAGTTCAAGGATCTATTACAATAAATGATGTTATCAGAGGGATCTTGCAAGTGACTGCTTCTCTAGACCTTTTCAATACATCTTAGTGCACTGTATGTGGCAGACACATGGCTTCACTGAGAAAGGAGAGGTATAGTGGGTCAAATCCATTGCCCTGATTACAGCTCCCTCTCGGTGATGCTGTCCCCATCACATGGGGGGGGGGGGTGAAGAGTTGCCGTCCTGGCGATGCCACAGCACAACACAGGACGCCTCCAGTGTTGTGGGGAAAGCATACAGCAATGCTTTCACTCCAGTTGGGGGAGAAGTTTTGACCAAAAGTCACACAACATCATATGATGGCTGACACGGGGCTCCGTCCATTAGACAGGGTGAAAGCACTAAATTCTCCCCATCTGATGAGGTCCATAGTCTACTACATTGTGTTGTGCAGATGGGTTGGAAAATCTACACAGTGTAGTCCAAACTGATGGTCCAATATAGGTGGAAACAAACAATTTTCCTGTATTCTTGAATGATGCAATGGTAACAAGGCCAGCATGATGTAGTTGTTTAGAGCTTGACTATCCACTACATCACATAGGGCTAAACACGAGAGAACTCCCATGTTGCCATACCAAGCACTCTCACGCTCTCCCCATGTTATCTCCCTCATGGATCCGGGTGATGTGGGGCATGGGGTGCCAGATTCACCATGCCCCTATATGAACCAGAGTGCCACTGCCCACCTGATGAGGTCATCAGAGTCTAAAGACCAGGGTTTGACTCCCCACTAATCTACAGAAACCCATTGGGTGACCTTGAACAAATCACACTCTCTGAGTCTGAGAGTAAGACAAAGGAGACACATCTCTGAACAATTCTTGACAAGGACACTTTTTAAGAAGGTTCTCATAAGTCGTAAATGAATTGAAGGCACACAGTAGCAACAACAAGAACAACAACAGCAGGGCAAGTTATCTAAAACATTACCTTTTGGATCACCAATAACACTAACAAATAATTATTTTTCAAAGAGATAATTGACTAAAGTATATAAAAAAGAGAGAGATAACCTCTGCAGGTGGCATTCATTTTTCCTTATTACTATATTGTTCTGAAATTATTTATAATTTATTTACTACATTTATATCCCACCCTTCTCACCCCGAAGGGGACTCAGAGCAGCTTACAAATCATATGTACATACAATATATTATTAGCATAGCACAATATTATCATTAAATTACTATATTGTACTATATCACCATACTGTAATATTATTAGTAATATTACATTTAATATATAATATATAATTAGTATTATTATATTGAATTATTATTAGTATAATATTGTATTACATTATAATACAATTATCAATGTATGTTGCATTTACACAATTTATATTATTCCCTGCTGTTGAAGGTGTTTGAGTTTCCATGATACTGAGCATGCTGTTTTGTTCTCAGCAAACCCAGATGCCTTGCATAACTAAAATGTACCCTGACAAAATAAGCATTGTGCAAAACATGCATGATGAGGCCATTATTAATGGGGGACAAGATGATCAACAACAGGGACTAGGGCAGAGACAAATGGATATTATATTGCCTTATCTCTGTTCTGCACATCTCCTGTTGTTCCAACACAAACTACGGCTATTATACAAATTGTTCATCAAAGTCAAGAGATGGGGGAAACTGAAGAAATAATCACATGGTCAAACACATCCCACCTACTGGGACTCTAAACATGCTAATTATTAGGTAGAATGATCGCTTTTTTATTTAAATTAAATAAAGACAGCTATTTCCAAGCAGTGAAATTTTTAGATAGACACAGAATGATTCATGACTGGATAATGACACTAAAGATTTGTTCAATAATAAAATTTGTGGAGCATGTTAATTTAATGTTTAGTGCAAAGTTTAGTTATCAAGATTTATAGCATCCTTTAGCAAGGATGGAAAACAAATACCATATGCTAAAACTTCTTCATTAAATGCTATTAGGTTAAATTGTCTCTTGGAATTATTTGTGAGCTTTCATTTGAAAAACAGCAGGTTTGAACGAAGCAGATGAAAAGACATATTACCTCATATAATAAAAGGAAAGGAAATTGCCATAGCCAAGAAAAAAAGAAACTAGAAAAAGAAGGCAATAAAACCTAGTAAACAGAGATGATAATGATAAATGATAGCTTAAAAATATAGTCTACCCTTGATCCAATGCTTCTCTTTGAAATGTTAATCCATATGCATTGCCATTCATTAAGCATAAGGCCTCTGGATTTTTCTTTGCCTCTGAAAGTGTGTCATTATTTTCAAGGTACTTCACTGCCACTATGAGATATACACCCCAATTGTGATATCCTTAGGAAAAAAATGCAGTTAATAAGCAGGAAATAGGCAATATAGCACAGCTATGTAAAGTTATTCTAAGAAAGTTGAGGAAAAGATTTTAATTTTTGGTAAACATATTGACTCATATTCATCCTTATCTTGTCAGGACTATTTCTAAAGCTCTGGAGAGCATGGCTTTGAGAGGGAACTGAAGAAAGAGAGAAGAAAATAGATGTGGATGGTAGAATTCATGGAGACTACAACCACCTCAAACTCAAAATATGATGTGTTAATTGAGAACTTGCTTGTGTGCTCCAGGCTTTAAAATACCATATACCAAGTCAGATATAGACAGGAGAGAAGGCCTTTTAGGAGTGTCAGTATCTTGCCTGGGCTTCTTGCACACTGTTTTGAGGGCATGCTTAACTACAAAAGAAGCTTTATAAATGTTAACTTGAATGTATATTTTGCTCCTTTAATAATCCCTTCTCTGTGATGTCTCATTTTCTATGAAGAGGAAATTATTTTGCTTGGAGTAACATTGAATCTTGTGAATCTCCATCTGTATTCTAAAGTGACAGTAATTATTTTAGAGTGTGAATATAGTAATTTGAGCTTGTTAGTAACTAGTTTACAGAAGTGTGAAGGCAGAGAATGTGTTAGACTGAACCTGGTTTAATTTGAGATGAAGCCAATTCACCTCCCATTCCCTACATAAAATGTGGCACAAATACAGTTTAAGCACTGTATACCTGCCAACATTTTACAGATGAAAACTGGGATGTGTGTGTCCAGCAACATCATGATGTGACAAACAATATTAAATAAAAAACACATAAATGCACACTGGCTGCGGCAATCCGCTTTTGACTGAGCCTACTGATAGAAAAAGATTCCAACTCTCCTCTCTTCTCCTCTTGATGGTTGAGTGAAAACTACTTGCGCATTTTGAACTCACTTTGCAATGACCAAAGTCAGCCAAAGAGAAAGAAGAGAGAAACTGGTACATTTCAGAAGCAAATGGAAAGGTTGGGTGGCAGATTTTTTTTGTCAAACTGGGATATTTGAAGGTTATGGCAATAGCCATTGTCAGAACCCTGACTGCTAAATGCAGCAAAAAAAGATGCTCTTGGTTTGCCATTCATAGAAGAACATTCCTGCTATCCTTCTTAAGAAGAATAAATTCAACCTAATAACTGAGGTACACTAAAATGTATTTGGTAACTTATTTCTCAATTGTGTTATGAGAAAAAATAAATCAAGAATTATTTCCAACTTGAACTCCTTAGAGAAACAGTGGCCTATGAATGTAATAAATAAAGGTTAAGTGTTCGAGTCAAAACATCTACTTGTTCAATTGTGATATAAGGCTGGCCAAAAATAAACACTGCCACCCATCTTTGAGCCCTGTTACATAATTTTACTGTTATATTCCATTTTAACTACAATGACAATGTACTACAAAATCCTGGAATTCGTAGCTTGGAAAAGCACTTGGGACTTCATCCCACAAAAGTAGGAAAGTGGGGGGAATCGTAGTTTTGCCGTTGTGCTTCAGGAAGCTCCATTGTGAAATTAAATAAATAGTTATCCTACCCCTATTAAATGCTTTCCAGCATTCTGCTTTCTTTAGAAATTATTATCCATTTGATGTACCATCACATGGGAGAGATATCTTTTCTCCCACTGTCCCCTCCCACGTTTTCTTTATTTTTTTTTCTAAAAAAAACCTCGGTCTTTGTACTTCTGGAAGTTTTTGTTTATGCACAATCACATAAATGAGAGTTCTGAACTTTGTGAACATGCACATTTGAAACATAAAGGCTTCAGCTTGCTGGCAAGTTTTCCAATTGTTACTGAAGTTGTAAAGTACTTATTATGGAGTCAATTTCCCTTCTCTTGTCAAAAAATGTCCTATATATGTTGTTAAGGATGGAAATACAACGAGTGCTTAGGAAAAATAGGTACCTCTTTCAAATGATTTTGTTGCTAAAAAGGATGGTTGAAAGACATGGCTGTAGTATGGACATTGTGATAGGACAGACTGATTTTCTCTCCTGGTTTGGCAGAATTTCTGAGCCTAGAAGGCGATGGGTGAGACTTCACATTTGTCGGATGTAGTGAAGGGAGGAGGTTCTGTCCCTTTGGGACAAAGAGATGTGGACGTCCAACTTTCAGATGCCAAGGGACATGTTATCTTAAACCATATCTTGAGCAACAGGCAACAATAATGAGAGAGCCCATCAGCATTTATTATTTTGCCCATCTCTTCATGGGGAAAAGAAAATGAAGTTGCTTGGCTATCGAGTTCTGAATCATTGGTTTAAAGAACACTTAAAAATGGGGATTGACTTGGAACCCACAAAACGACTATTCATTGTCTGATGGGCTCTGTCAGTGGCCATTTCATAAGTGTTCATAAATGTGGTGAAAACCACATGTGATGAAGTTCTAGTGCTCCCTAGTTGAGAATTTGGAATACACCTTCCTAAACTGCAAATCATAGGAGTCTATAAGATCATATCATAGCTCTATAATTATGTAGTGTGAAAGTGACCATTCTTTATGACATTGCAAAAGATTTGTTGCTAAGCAAGAAATGGCAAGAAATTTTGAAATTATTATACTTGCTATAATGAAAGTGTCCAGCATAGTTAAATGTCAAGTTGAATTGGCTGGAAACCTGCCTAACAATATTAAATTATCTCCATATTGTTCACCACAAAATAAATATATTTGCATGCAGTAGGTACCCGGTGGAACTGGAGTTTGGTTCCTGGACCTCATGTGACAACAAAATCCATGGATACTCAAGT
Organism: Anolis carolinensis; assembly: GCF_035594765.1. Classification (NCBI taxonomy): domain Eukaryota; kingdom Metazoa; phylum Chordata; class Lepidosauria; order Squamata; family Anolidae; genus Anolis; species Anolis carolinensis. The sequence goes on along the minus strand of NC_085842.1, from coordinate 254,785,951 downwards.
CCCATTATATATATATATATGGTATCCCTTATATCAGAGTTTCTCAAACTGTGCTCCTCCAGATGTTTTGGTAAACTGACTATAATTTCTAGGAGCTGAAGTCCAAAACACCTGGAGCAGTTTGAGAAACACTGCCATATATAAAGTAATGGTGAACCACTCAAGTGTCAGAGAGAACTTGAGCATCAGTGAAATGGCAGGAGACTACAGAAGAGTATGTCTACACATATTTGGCATGTGGTAACATCAGCCCCCATCTTGACCCCCTATCTGTTCCTTGGTGGTAAGTAAATAAGTTTAATCTAATTAGGACTACCTATCATATTCAGATTCAAAATCAAAAGAAAGCAAAAATGGCTGATTAATCAATCCATCCATGTAAAAGACCAAGTATTACGAAGTGACTGCACTTGAATAGTTGTATGGCCAGCCATGATTGTAACATGTATCTCAGCTTTAATAGATAGATGTCAAAAAAAAGTGAAGCATGCCCCTCCCTCTCACAATACAAATAATATTCAATTTGTTCAGTGCAAATGGGTGAGAATGTTATTCTGTATTTAAATGATTTTGATCAAGAGGGTGGAAAGAGAGATTGTTTTAGAAAAAGAATATGGCAGAAAGAAAACCTAACACATTAGTTCTTACATATTAGTTCTTTCCTATTAAATTTTTTAAAGCTTTCATTCAGAACTTTCCATGGAGATCTTCTGCCTCCAAAATTAATCAGACAATGTTTTTTAAAGAAAGTATATTGCTGAATCTACTTTTCAAGAAACATATCAGTACACACACACATATATGGTGTGTGTGTGTGTGTGTGTGTGTGTGTGTGTGTGTGTGTGTGTATATATATCGTAAAAAATATGGATATAAATATGGTAAGTAAATAAATAAATAAATACATGCACACATGCACACACACACGTGTGTATGTGTGTGTTGTGTGTGTGTGTGAGAGAGAGAGAGAGAGAGAGAGAGAAGAGAGAGAGAGAGAGGTGTTATCAGTAGTTTTATTAGGGATCAAACAGGTAATGTTGTTATGGTAACTAACAGTACTAGTAGCTACCAAAAATGTGTGAAGAATTATCAGAAAGGTGTGACAATGATTAAACTTATATGATGACTTTTAAAAGAAAGGCTATCTAGACTTGCCATTGTTTCCAACTCACAGTAAGCATTTTTCAATTTCATTGGTTTTTTTGGGTCCCAAGTAGTGACATGTAATGTAGGTTTATGACACATAAAAGATGGTTTATTGGATACTTGACATTTGTTTGATTTACCATGATCAAAGTTGACTTGCTCCATCAGAGGAAGGAAGATGTATATCCATGGGCTGCTTTTTTTAGCCTTTCCAGAAGATGACAGAGCAAACATATAATGCCAGTGCTGCCATTATTGTGTTGTATTATTTGAACTGTGGACTGTTAGGAACTTTTGACTGTTTTATGTTTTATATAGTTTTGTAAATCACTGACATCATGTACCAGCCAGATTTTGATTTCTTAAAAGGATTAAGTTCTTAAAAGGATTAAGAATCTCCCTTTCTTTCCACCCTCTTGATCAAAATCATTTAAATACAGAATAACATTCTCACCCATTTGCACTGAACAAATTGAATATTATTTGTATTGTGAGAGGGAGGGGCATGCTTCACTTTTTTATTTGACATCTAGCTATTAAAGCTGAGATACATGTTACAATCATGTATGGCCGTACAACTATTCAAGTGCAGTCACTTCATAATACTTGGTCTTTTACATGGATGGATGGATTAATCAGCCATTTTTGCTTTCTTTTGCTTTTGAATCTGAATATGATAGGTAGTCCTAATTAGATTGAACTCATTTACTTACCACCAAGGAACAGATAGGGGGTCAAGATGGGGGCTGATGTTACCACATGCCAAATATGTGTAGACATACTCTTCTGTAGTCTCCTGAAAATTATATATTCTTGGCTCCAGTAACACTTCTAGGCAGATAACAGCCTCGTCATATATTATATGTCCATGATACCTACAGAAGAAACTCCCCTGAAGATTTTATGGCATGAGCTAAACTGGTTTTTAATAAGTTATTCAGATATTTAGATACTAGACTATTTAAGGCTTTAAAGGTTTCCTTGACATTCCAGCAACTTGGGATTGTAAGTAAACAGGAAGACACTGTTCCATCTAATATGACTCTTTCTAAGCGTGTTATTTCAAGTCTTTCTTGCTGCATCATATGCAGTCTTCCAAGCTATTTTCAGTGGCTTCCAATGCATTGCAAATAACAGTCACAATTCAGAGTGATATTTTAGTATGAAAACTATAGTCTTATCACTTGCACAGTTATAACTGACAAACATGAAGAACCCACATGGGTTCCAAGTAGCTTGCTTGTGTATGTGTGTGTGATAATCCTTTTTGAGACAGGATACCTCTGTTTGTACTGACATACTTCTCCCCAAGCTAAAAAAAAAGGATTACATCAATTCTTGTGATATCTCACAGTTCAGTTCCCTTATAGTAATCCCCCCCCCAAATGAATCTGATAACAGAGAAATGAGTGGGGTCATCAGTCCTTCTTTGTCTTCCACACCCAATTTAAGTGAAATACCATACTTTATACTATTAAAACCTTTTAATAGGTCAAGGACAATAAACAGGTTCAAATCTTTCCTGTCTATTACTTAACATCTATCGAAGACTAGGGCCATTTCAGTGTCAAAACAAGGTGGAATTAAGTCCAATTGATCTATTTCATCCAAGATCATCGGGAGTTAAGTTGTTATCACCCTTTCCAAGACTGAATGCAAAAGGGGGATAGTAGTGCTATAATAGTATAGTGTGACAAGGAAATAAATCATCATTAGCCAAGATAGTCAAATTGTACAAGTAATCAGGTGTGCCTTCCAAAGATTTTACCCATATATTAAATTCCATCAGCTTTGTTCCTAAAAATCTAAGAATCAGAAAATCATTCTTCCAGTTATGCCTCCACTTTTCCAAGTTTGAATTTGCTTTGTCCTTTTCATTTGCTAATTTACTATTTCTTTTTTATCATACAAAAGTATGCATTTCTGTTCATGCTCCATCTCACACATACATTTTACTACCATTTGCCCAATATAGACATCATAAAGCAATTTTTGTTAATATTTTGTATGCTACTTTCATTAATATATTCATTTCTAGATGATTTCTTGATCAGAGAACTGCATTATAAAATTTAGAGATGTGCAGATACTAAAGGATAGCTAGTATCTTTTAATGTGTATAAGCTTGAGCAGTGTAAATGAAGTAGGTCCCTGCTCCTTAAAGAATGATTTAATTGTTCCAGTACTGTACATCAACCTCCCTGATACTCATTTTTGTTTTTGAAAACAGGTCTTATCTATGTGAAAACACATTCTGGAAGCCCTGGGCTATTAGAAACTACTGTGTGTAGATTCAAACATGCATGGTAAGTCAACCTTTATCTTCTTTTACTGAATCTTTGGGAAAGTAGAAAAATAAATGGAAATGAATTCTGGAAACCCAGGTAGGAGAATCTAAGAGCATTTTATTGGTTATGTTTGGGTTTAGAAAAGAATAATTAAGTTGTGGACAGATATTTTAATCAGAGTTCTATTGTGCAGTATGAATTTCCTGTAGCCCCATCAGTCATGACCGCCTTTTTAAAATCACTGTTCTCTTCTTTAGGAAAAAAAAATGTAATTTATTAAAATTCCACCTTTGTTCATGTCTGAGCCAAGGAAAATTCAGCCTCTGTACTGCTGTTCTTAAAATCATTGAGGGCTTCCAAGTGCCCCATTTTCATCTCATCTAGCTAAGCCCTTAAGAGAAGAGACAAGGGCAATTAAGCAGATCTCTGTATCTAGCAAATTATTATTTCATAAGCTTTACAATACAGTGCTATGGTTAGGTTGCTTTGGATGCTTTAATTTTCAATTTCCATAATTCAATAAGCAGGTTTTTTGTTCTAGAAAAAGGGGTGGTATTCATTGTTCTTAATCAATGTGTTTTACTATATTACTTTCTTTTATGATCCTATCACAGCATGTAGAGCACTTAATCAATGAAAGAATAGAAAAAAATGTGTAAACTTTCACTGACCTGTGCTTGTGTTTCAGAATAGCATCAATAACTCACAGTGAATTACAGTGCAAACATCTATTAATACTTTCAACGCTACAGGAGATAACTGGTTTCATTTGCCTACAAACAACATAATTTATTTAACGATGAGATTCCTACAGGAAATAGTGTAACAAATCTGTACAGCAAAACCGTTAAAATATCTCTTAATTATAAATACATCGGTGAAGACGGATCAAAATAATAATTACAGAAACAGTCTAATAATTTTACAAGCTCATACTTTTAAGTAATTCAAAAATAACACCAGTGTTTCAAGTATACTTATAAATAATTCCGAAACAGCATCAATGCACCTAGCTAAAGGATTAATCCACTTATACAGTTGTAGTCACACAAGTACCTTCTCTGAAATTGCCATACAGGAATAAATATGTTGAGTCTTTTGTATTGACATTTCACAATGCAATCCTTCCTAATGACAAGAGGCATTAGTGGGCAACAATTCTATCAAAAATGAACAGATAACTGTATGTTGTGTCTCACTAAAATAGTAGAATGAAGTAGTAATACTGTACACAGAAAATGTACAAACTTTAAAGTTGATGTTGAAGATGAAGACACTGAAATAGTTAAAAGGTTTATATAATTTATATACTATACTTTAGTTCAGTCACAATCATAATAGGGACTACAAAAACATTCAAAATCCATAAAACAAAAAAACTTTTAATGGGTCAACAAAACTGCACAAAATACATTGTACAAACTTTTGAAGCTCCACTAGCTTTTCCATTAGACGAAAATGTTAAAAATCTACAGGAGAGAGGGAAATGAAGCTTGGAGTCACAGGACTACAATTTGGCAGATGCTGCTTTTGTTGTTGGTTAAGATGGTCTACAGCAGTAGTGTCAAACTTGTGGCCCTCTGGGTGTTTTGGACATCAGCTCCCAGAATTCTTGACCATCGGAAAAGCTGGCTAGGGCTTCTGGGAATTGGAGTCCCAAACATCTGGAGGGCTACAAGTTTGACACCTCTGGTCTAGAGGGATACAAATGGTCATATTGGCATTGGGAGACAAAAAGTAATAAAATCCAGACAATAAATTCCAACTCCGTTTAAAACATAAAAAGTAATTTCCCTTGAGAGCTAGGCTACTTCTGTCCTGGATTAGACTACCTGCCCTTTTCTTATGCAGAGAACATTGAATTTCTGAAGAAGCCTCTCTACCATTACATCTTGAAAAAATCTTTTAGATTTGATTTAGGCAAAACCCACCAAATGCATTCCCAGTGAAAAAGATGTACCTTTGTTGGAGGTACACTAAGAAGTGCTTAAGAAGTGCAGTTTCTTGAGTCTTTCATGTATAGGGTTGCTACAAATCAAAATTCACTTCATGGCACAAAACAACAAGAAAATTTTGTGTGGTTATTACACTGATTGTTGCAGAAACATGAATAGTAGTGAGAACAGGAATCCATAGACTTGTGTTGAAGACTACATTGTGTTGATCGGTTTGTGCCTTGCAGGCATACATTTGGAGGTCTTTTATATTATGAATGTCATGTCAAAAACTATTTAAGATTTCTGGATTAAAACCCGGAACTCATCCACAACACATAATTAAGATGCTATATTACTCAGTAACTGCCAAAGCAGTATCCTATGATATTCCGGTGTTTGTAGATTTATGAGCTGTCTGGCTGAGGATTTTAAACATCCATTCTAAACTGAAATTCCCAGGATTCTATAGTATATTATGAAACCATATCACTTTAATTATATAATATTCTATAGTTATGTAGTGTGAAAAAGCCCTCCATTTCTTTGCAGTGTGTAGCAATACAGTCAAGACCAGACATATAGTTACTGCTGATTAGGAGAAACTACATGTGTTCTGTAGCCAAACCACAAGAGAAAATGGTTTTCATATTTTACAATCTATAAGAGGAAGTAGTTTCCAGGTGGCTATTCAAAGTACCAATACCTTTAAGTGTCTCTCACAATATAAGACACACACAAACACAGGAAAACCTGTCTCCCTACCAAACACTATATCCCAATTCCTTTTTTCCAAGTATTCAGAACAACAATAATTTGTCCCCGAGCACGAAATTTTATGCTTCAGCTATTACATGTCTAAAATGGAGCTCACTTTTCCTGTGGAATAGCAAGAACATAACAAAGGGACCTCTCTTCAGGTTTTTTTTCTTTTAAAAAACCATACAGATGTCACTGGAATCAAATCTACATGGGACTACAAATGGTACAAAGTCCCAGTTGTAACCCTCCTGTGACTTGTGACATTTACTACTTTCTGGAATAGTCCCAAATCTTCTAATTGCCAGAAAGTTATAATTCAGGACAAACATAACACAAGGTTTTAACTGAAGCTTTTTAAAATTAACTACAGACGGTCCTCAAATTTCAAACAAGGCAGGTTTTATCTGTGCCCCTGTTCAGAAGATTTCACCTCACTTTCTGTCCCTGCAATCATTGGATTTTGAAAAAAAAATGTCTTGTTGTGGAAACAAGGCAATTGAAAAATCTTTTCCCCATGATAACCATTTCAGGAGTGAATTTCCCTTCTGAGGGGTAGATTTTTCTCATTTCCTGTTGTCTCATTCCCATTCTTATCTATGGGTCACTTGTAAAATGGATGTTTGTAACTCACTGGCTGCCTGTATTTTGTCACTATCAGATTAGAATCAGGCCTGACTGAGTCAGAGAGAAGGGCAAGCATAATGTTTTTTTTTTTAAATCATCCTGTTTGTTTGTGAGCATTGCTTTTTAACATACATGAGCACTTTCCTGCTTTTCCTACTTATTCTCACACATTTAGAGGCTACATACAAATAGTCCTTCACTTCACTTGAATAATTAACCAAAAGAGAGAGGATCTGGGTTTAAACAAAATATAATTTTAGCAGGGGAACAGGAAGAAGGAAAATCGAAATGGAGAACTACCTGCCTATCTGGGGCAAGCAGAAAGTTAACTGTTGTTTGGAATTAAAATAGAGCAAAGGCCAAACATATGAGAAAGCAGTATTCTCCATGAGCCTGGAGAGGATTTTAATCTCCTTATTAGCAGTGTTTTTGCTGTGGATAGCTTCTGTGCAACATTGTAGTGAATGTGTTTATGTATGTATATATAGAGTGTGAGAGAGGCAGACTAAAATGAAACAAGGCTAGATGGACTAGTGGGAACAAAACCTTGAGAAAGAGAAGTTGAAAAGATCTGGCCTTCAGGAATTATCAGGGAAAATTCTTAAAAATGGACTATAAAAATATCTTATCGACTGATTATGGTTAAATCAGAAGAGTTTTTGAACCTAAGAATTGTAGATGGAAAATATATTTTATCTAATACATAAAGAGAGATAGTGTGATAATGATAAATGATATAAATAATAACCTACTGACAATTTAAATGAAAATCAGAGAACTTTCATTGTGGATATTAATAATAAATAATTTAAGAAAATATTTAATGTGTAATAATCAGTTTTGAAAAATTAAGATCAATTTCTATTGAAGAACTGGAAAGATATATGAAGACCAGGAGACAATGTGAGAAGACATAAGAAGATACAACCAATGGACTTAAAATTAAAATTGATAGAATCCTCAATACTTTATGAAATTTGTCAAAAGAAATAATAATAATAATAATAATAATAATAATAATAATAATAATAATAAAACTTTATTTATAACCCGCCACCATCTCCCCAATGGGGACTCGGGGCGGCTTACATGGGGCCATGCCCAGACACGATACAATATAACAAAATAAAACAATATATCATAACACAATATAATAGTACAAAATAATCATATACATTACAACGCAAATCAGAGCAGACAGGGCGGGCCACATGAACATTTAATTAAAAACTCGGGAGAGAGAGGCATATAAATAAAGAGAACAGGGGTATAAGACGGAACAGTCCAAACAGTCCAAAGGATAGAATCCCAGGGGAGTAATCAAGAGGTATATAACATTTACTCCCCGAAGGCACATCGAAAAAGCCACGTTTTTAGATCTTTCTTAAAAGCCAATAAGGTGGGGGCTTGCCTGATCTCAGAGGGCAATGAATTCCACAGTCGGGGGGCCACAGCAGAAAAGGCCCTCTCTCTCGTTCCCACTAGACGGGCCTGGGATAGAGGCAGTGGCGAAAGAAGGGCCTCCCCGGATGAGCGGAGGGATCGAATAGGTTTATAATAGGAGATACGGTCACGAAGGTAGGTGGGTCCCAAACCGTTTAGGGCCTTATAAATGATGGTATTCACCTTGAATTGGGACCGGAAGGTGAACGGCAGCCAGTGGAGCTCTTTGAACAGGGGAGTAGATCTCTCCCTGTAGCTCGCCCCTGTAATTAATCTGGCCGCCGAGCGCTGAACCAATTGTAGTTTCCGGGCCGTCTTCAAGGGAAGCCCCACGTAGAGCGCATTACAGTAGTCCAGTCTAGAGGTAACTAAGGCATGCACCACCGTGGTCAAGTCAGACTTCACGAGGTATGGTCGCAGTTGGCGCACAAGTTTGAGTTGTGCGAAGGCCCTCCCGGCCACCGCCGACACCTGAGCCTCAAGCGTCAGCGCTGAGTCCAGGAGGACCCCCAAACTGCGGACCTGTGATTTCAGGGGGAGTGCAACCCCGTCCAGGACAGGTTGCCACCCAATACCCCGATCCGACGCGCGACTGACCAGGAGGGCCTCTGTCTTGTCAGGATTGATCCTCAGCTTGTTCCTCCTCATCCAGTCCGCCACAGCGGCCAGGCACTGGTTCAGCACCCGAGGGGCTTCCTTGGAGTCAGATGGGAACGAGTAGTGGATTTGCGTGTCATCTGCGTAGAGATGGCAACGCCCTCCAAAACTCCGGATGACCTCTCCCAGCGGTTTCATGTAGATGTTGAATAGCATGGGGGATAGAATAGACCCCTGCGGGACCCCACAGGTCAATGGCCAGGGGTCCGAGCAGGAGTCCCCCAGCTTCACCATCTGGGAACGACCCCCCAAGAAGGACCGGAGCCACTGCAGCACAGTGCCACCAAGCCCCATCCCAGAGAGCCTCCCCAGAAGGATACCATGGTCGATGGTATCGAAAGCCGCTGAGATGTCCAAGAGAACCAGCAGGGTCACACTCCCCCTGTCCAGCTCTCTGCGGAGGTCATCCACCAAGGCGACCAAAGCCGTCTCGGTACTGTGCCCAGGCCTGAAGCCAGACTGCGAGCGGTCCAGAAAATCAGTGTCATCGAGAAACTCCTGGAGCTGCTTGGCAACCACCCGCTCCAGAACCTTGCCCAAAAACGGGAGGTTGGAGATTGGTCTGTAGTTGTTACAAATAGATGGATCAAGCGAAGGCTTTTTTAATAGTGGTTTTACTACCGCCTGCTTAAAGCAGGATGGAACTGACCCCTGAACCAAAGAGGCATTTATTATGGTCACAAACCAATCCAACAACCCATCTTTGGCCAGCTTGACCAACCAGGAGGGGCAAGGATCCAGAGCGCAGGTGGTCGCCCTCACAGACCCGAGAATCCCCTCCACGTCATCAGGAAGAACAAGCCGGAAAGAATCCCATAAGATCGAACAGACAGGTACCTCGGTTACCTCCTCTGGAGCTACAATTAAACTGGAGTCTAGCTCAAGGCATATCTGAGCAACTTTGCCTGCAAAATGGTGAGCGAAATCGCTGCACCTAGTTGCCGAGTCATCGGGAAGCCCCTGTGCCTCAGGAGGCCGTAGGAGCTCCCCAACAACTCGGAACAACTCTGATGGCCTATTGGCCGCAGACGCTATGCGGGCAGTCGTGAAAGCTTTCCTGGCTGCTCGCAAAGCCACGGAGTAAGCCCTAATAGCGGCTTTAGCCCGTGCTCGGTCAGACACATCCCGAGATTTCCTCCAGATGCACTCTAGTCCCCTCCGCTCACGCTTCATCACGGCCAGCTCCTCAGTGAACCAAGGAGTCGACGTGGCTCTACGGAGCGAGAGGGGACGTTCGGGAGCGATCATGTCCAATGCCCTTGCCAACTCCCTGTTATAGCGATCAGCCAGGGCATCGACAGGATCGCCAGTCTCCAAGACAGGAAGATCCCCAAGAGACCTCAGAAGTCCATCCGGATCCATCAGTCTCCTGGGGCGGACCATCTTAATGGGTCCACCACCCCTGCGGAGGTTAGAAGAAACGGCGATACTTAAACAGATCAGATGATGGTCAGACCATGACAATGGAAGAATATTTTGCTCTTCCACTCTGACTGTCCCACCGTCCACAACAAAAACAAGGTCCAAGGTGTGTCCTGCCTGATGTGTGGGCCCAGATATAATTTGAGACAGCCCCATGGTTGTCATGGCAGCCATGAAATCCTGAGCTGCTCCTGTCAATGTGGTCTCAGCATGAATGTTAAAGTCTCCCAACACTATCAGTTGTTGGGAGACAAGAGCCGCATTGGAGACCACTTCTGCTAGCTCAGACAGAGAGACTGCTGGGTCGCGGGGTGGACGGTACACCAGCAGAATCCCCAAGCTGTCTCGGGCTCCCACCTTCAGGAAAACACACTCGAACCTCGGAGATTGCGGAACGGCGCATCTGATCAGGGCGATGGACTGCCTAAAGATCACCGCAGCTCCTCCTCCCCGCCCCCCAACCCTGGCCTGTTGATGCACCCCGAAACCTGGAGGACACAGCTGGGTGAGATTCACACCTCCCAGCTCATCCAGCCACGTCTCGGTGATGCATGCCAGATCCGCCCCCTCATCCAGGACCAAATCCTGGATGATAGCTGTTTTATCGTTGACGGATCTGGCGTTCAAAAGCAGGACCTTGAGGTTGGGGGGTCTGTCCTGAAGACTACCGCACCTAGACCTCTCCAGGGTCGCAAAAACTCTGTTGCGCTTCTCCCCGGGTCGATAGTGACCGTGCTTTCTCCTCCCCCATATCACCTCAATGGGGCCACCTCCATGAAAGCCTTCTTCCCCCTGATGGATAAACTGGGTGGAATTGCCAGTTGCCGGGACTAGTCAGCTGTCCTGGCAAGGAGAGCCTCCAAGGGTACTTGTTTGTTTAGAGAAGGAGCTTCTCTCCACTAATGGGAGAGAGGGGTCAGTTGATTTATCATCAACATGAATGGGAAGGTGACTAAACAAGACTGGAGTCTTGTTGTGGGATTCGGAGATAGAGTAAGCATGACTTAGAATTGGGGATTCTTGAACGTCAATACTCAGCCCGATGTGCAAGGGGCGAATCAGTGGGTCTACCAGAACCCTCCTGAGAGTGATGCCCCATAGTTGCAGTTTGGGCCCACATAAAAACAATTTTTCCCTTAATATTTTATCTTCCAAGCCAATGATAAGACGCAAAGAGCGGTTCCAGGATTGGTATTCTCTACAAAGCCAGTCGATTGTCTTGATTCTCACTTCCGACCAGCTTATGGATAAAATTTGAGCAAGAGATACCTGGACTGCTCGCTTAGAAGTCCACCTGCCTCTGTTCAATAACGAGTCTGAAACTTCCACTGCAACCTTGTTTGTTCGTAATAGATGTTGAGAGTTGCAGGAAGTCTCCAAAGATTGTCCGGCCAATTCAGGGGGCAGCACAGTGTTAGACTTCTGCAGGACATTGTTGGTTTCCTTCCCATCCCCCCTCCCCAGAGCCATTCCCCCAGATAAAAGCCCACCCTCCTCTCTAGTCCCTCTAAGGCCTGGACGACGACCACCTTCTGCTCCTTGAGCTTAATTTCTCCATGGCCTTCCGGAGTGTTTAGTTCCTCATTTGAGTTAATAAGCCTGGTTGGTATAGTTGTTATAGTGTCTGTAGGAGAAGGGTATTTCACAATCAGGGAAATTCCCTTGAAGAGATGGTCGAGCTTCGCGTTCAGTATTTCCAGCTGCTGCAGGACAGTACCGAACGATTTCCCCAACAGATCACATAAGTGCGAGAGTTCATTATTGCCCGGAGTTTCCTTCCAACTCATTTCTTATTACCTTCTCAGAAAGCCTTCCTATAGTATGCCACTCTGCTCTTTCAAAATTAGCACCTCAATCCTATAGTCTCTTTCTGTCAAGCTTTCACTCAGCAGTATATCCACCAACATACACAGACCATCAATTCACATTCTAAACCCTCAATTACCCATCAGTAAACTCACGGTACTCTCAAACCTAAGTGATCGCTTCCTATGACATTAATACCAGGTTAAAACCCGCTACCTATCACGGTCAATACAGTTTCCCTGCATAGAGATAAAAGTTTCTCACAATAGAGACAAAGACTTAGTTTTAACCATGATAATTTTATAAAAAAAACTCCCCATACCTCAACAACCCTCACCCTCCTTGTTTTCTCCTTGTGACATATTAGACATTTGTAAAAATGCAACTAACCAATAACTAATCTATTATCCCCATTTTTTCCTTTTCCTTCCCTTGTCCCCCACCCCCACTCTCCTAATAAATGTTTAATAAAAAATATTTGGAGAAAAAAAGAACACACCTGCAGAACTTATCTTTTTCATAACTTGGGGACTGCTTGTACTAAAGATTATGAACAGGTCTCCAGTTGACTTGATCAGTCTGGCATTCAGGAAATAACTATTGATTGGGAACATGTTTTACATTGCACTACTTGAAGCTTTTCAAACACAGGACAAAAAAAGAGGACTTTTCTCAGTAATATAGGATATACTGCCACTCTAGATGATGCCACATTCTATGATAGTGAATTCCATTATATCCTTTTTTAAGAAGTGCCAAAATATGTTGTCTGCTAATTTTATAAAATGACCTAAAATCTATATCTCATCCATCCATCCATTTTTTGCATATATGCATTATTTTAATAGAAGCCAGTAGCATTTTCTTTTAGCTAATCAGCCTTTACACAGATAAAAACCCAGAAACATATTAGCTTTTTCTCCCATGAACATTATTCCTATTAGAAATGCAATTCATCACTAACTTCATTCTCAAAGCAAGTACTTATAGTAATCTTTTCCCCAATGTGGGGAAGTCTTTGAAAACTATGGAGTTTTGGAAGATTACTCACGATTTTGGACTTATTCTGTGCAAAATTAGTTTGTGAATTCTGCTATGATATGCACAAAAACGTTGTGCAGAATAAATCCCCAACAATAGCATTTTCTACAAAGACATTTTTCTGCACAGCAAATATTATTTTTGCACATAAAATACCATACACAACATATTTTGCACAGAATTAGTCAATATGAAGATCTCATTAGTCCAGTATTATCCTTGTAAATATTCTCAACAATCAATAAACACTTTTTCAACTAATTTTAAATACTCTCATTGTCCCTAATTCCAACGGCTCATTTTATTTTATGATGAGGGTTTTGAAGACCATCTTTTTTAAAAAGCAATGGAAACACTCTGGTGCTTCACAGTTCTGCATTTATGTAATGCAACAGTCAATTTGTAGTCATCTGGTATTTTTTCCTGGAAAAAGATAATAATGCCAAATTCTTGTTTCTTTAAATATTTACACCACATGTGTTGAATTCAAGCCTTGGTGGCCAAATCCAGCCCTCCATATCATTTTATGTGGCCTTCCAGATGCTGGATTACAACTCTCATATTACTCATTATTAGACATAATGACTATAGCTGATGGGAGTTATATGGTCACATCTGGAAGGCAGCATTTTGTTCTGTTTACTCAGGATATCAGGGTTTGGATTTAAAAACAAGGCTTTTGATATGATGCATGATTATTTAAATTTCCTTTCACCTTTCTCTAACCTCAGAGTCACAAGTGCTGTTGAGTTGAAATTCCCATTATTTCCAATCTACATAGAAAATAATCAGAAGTGATGGGAATTGTTGTTCAATGACATCTGGGGACACAAATTGGGTAAATACTAAAGAGACCTGACCACAATGTGTACATATCTATATCTATATATAGTTGGCCCTCTGTATAAACAGATTCTTCATCCATGTTGTCATGGACAACAAATTGAACATAAGCAAACAGTGTGATGCTGCATCAAAAGGAGTATAGTGTCTGAGGAAAATCAAGGTACCCTTGTATTGTGCTTTGGTCAGACCTAATCTGAAATACTGTGTTCAGTTCTGGCACCACAATTTTAAAGAGATGGTAACAAGCTGGAACATGTCCAGAGGAGGGCAACTAAAATGATCAAAAGTCTGGAGACCATGCCCTATTAGGAGTGTGTTTAATAGCTTGGTATGTTTAGCCTGCAGAAGAAAGGTTGAGAGGAGACGTGATAGCCATGTATAAATATGTAAAAGGATGTCATAAGAAGGAGGGAGCAAGCTTAATTTCTGATGCCCTGGAGACTAGGACTCAGAACAATGGGTTCAAATTACAGGAAAGGATATTCCACCTGAACATTAAGTACTTCCTGACTGTAAAAGTTATTCAGCAATGGAACTCTCTGCCTCGGAGTGTGGTAGAGGCTTCCTCTTTGGAGGCTTTTAAACAGAGGCTGTATGGCCATTTGTCAGGGGTGCTTTGAATGTGTTTTTCATACATGGCAAAGGGTTGGACTGGATGGCCCATGCGGTCTCTCCCAGCTAAGATTCTATAATTCTATATCATAAGGAATATGAAGTCTTATGTTTATTCCCATGAATTTCGTTTGGAATAAATACAAAAAGACCCTGAAACATGGGAAAACATTTAAGAACTGAAATAATTGTTATTATCTTCTTTTGGAAAAAGCCAAGTGACTACAATTCAGCCTTTCTCACTGCGAGGAAACTTAACCCCCCCCCCCCCAGTTTTATTGTTAAAGAACATCTAATTTCTTTCTGTTGTAATTTCTTTCTGTTGAATACATTTTCCTTCTGTTTCACATAAGCTTTTCAGCGATATAATTAACCATACATCCCAGAGAACAGTGATGACATTTAACATGTTTGTCAGCTAAAATTACTTTGCATTTTCCCTTAAGAATCAGCAAGTAGCTCTTCTCATCATACCCACTCTTATCAGTAAGGCATTTTTGTCTACAACCTTTGTTCCCCATATAGCAGATATAAATTGTAGGTATTTCTCCCTTGAGATATTTTGAAACATCTGTTTTTACTTAAAATGATCAGTTCAATCAGAATGTTACTTCATTTTCAGTGATTGTTCAAATTCATCACTAGGGTTAACAGACCTGAATACAAACTATTGACAAATATTGCACATGGAATGTAAATATCTCTTTCTTTTTCTTCCCAGTATGCCACTATTCTCCTTTTGACACAGTTTATTTCCTCTTTGCTCTTCTCATTTTCTTCTTTAATCTTCTCCCTTTCTTCCATTGCCAGCATGTTGTCAGAAGAAGATCAGTACATGGGTCTAAGCTGTCTTCCTGCAGAGTGATTATACTATTCTACTAGATCAGGGGTTGTGTGTGGCAAGTTGTCCACCTCTGTTGTATGCTATGAAAATGCTATACAAAGATGGGTGTTCTTGCAAGTCCAAAGACAATAGCAGGTTAGGTCAGTGTTTTGCCTCCAACTTAAAAATGTAGAGTCTTTTCCATGAAAATAATATTATGCCTTAGCACTAATGCAGTTCATACACAGCAGTTCCTGAATAATGTAAATTACATAATTATACAGCTTTCAAAATTGCATCAAATTTATACAGTATCTTGTTTTAGTTTCCAAGATTCATCCAGGGAGTTGCCTACAATCTGGAAATCAACCAGGGGGCTATTAGATATCAGATGTTCACATTGACTTTAATTATATACTTGGTGATTCTGGACAATTGAAGATGAAATTTGTATGCTTTCGGGGGTATGTCCAATCTATTCTATATTCATTTCTAATTACATCTTTACAAAGATACACTAAAGAAGAAAAACATAAATGTCTGCATTTATATCCAAATATATCAATATCTGTCGACTTGGGGGCCAAACTCTATAAAAGTAAAAATCACACATCAATGGAATTTCATAACAAATTATTACTGTATGTTTGGATGTTAATTAGCGAACATGAACATTTCTTAAGTTGTAAGTTATGTGGAACTTACGAAGCGATATGCAAATAAATAGCATACAAACTTGATAGGTTAAATCAGTTCTGCTCAACCTCACATAGTTCCACATAACTATGTGAGGTTGAGCAGAACTGATTTAACCTATCAAGTTTGTATGCTATTTATTTGCATATCGCTTCACTCATGTATTTATTGGCTGCATACATTACTGGCTACAGTTTGGCTATACAGCTTCCATTCAAATAGTTTGGCCAGTATGTAACCCAAGAAGTCAAATGCAGAACAACATCTCATTTTTATTTTTTTTAAACAAGAACAATAATTTTGTTTATTGTCAGGAGAATAACAAAGCTTTCATTTTTATAGACTGAACCAGGAAGGAAAAAGAAAGCCTTTTTAGTCACAAGTACACCACCACAACTCACAGGACTTTATTGTATGAATGCTATTCTACAGCATTCTTATGATCATAGATAGTGGATACATACCAGGATAAACACCTTTGTTATCACAACATACTTCATTCATACAATTGCACCAAATCATCACTCCATGATCCCATCATTTTAGTCCTACATATTACAAATGTACATGATTCCATTTCATGAAATGAGATTCAGGAAAATTTGGCAATCTGGTGGCCAGACCCCTAAAAATGGACTGGTCAGGGGGCAGCTGAAGGCTCAGCCAGAATGGACCATGTGGTGCCAGATCTTTAGGCTTTATTCGGGAGATACAGCAGCTTTGTGATTGACAAGAAAAGCTACATGTGGGTTTTCTCCCCATTAGCCTTGCCAGAGCCAATCAGAAGAAAAAAGCTAGTCTATATAGACCAAGGTGAGCTCCTTCATTTTTGTATAGCATCCTGGCATTTGAAAAACAGAGATTGTGCAATAGCTAGCTCTGTGTTCTATCTCAGTGCCATCACTGCTTAGATTGCCTTTTGAAAATTCCAGTCTTTTTCTTCTACATTATATCATTGCATTTTCTTAGGAAATATCTTCCTTATAATCCTTCTTTTATTTTACTAATTTTACTAGGGAGGTGTGGGTGGGTATGCATTGGGGGGGGGCTGTGAGTTTTAAAAGGGCATTTTTATGTGTTTGTTTATTTTTTTAAAAAAATACTTTAACTTGACAGAGTGTGAGAGAGGTTTAAGGAAGGGAAGGATAGCCTAACACCCTTAAGTCCCCACTGGAAGATTTTTTTAAAAAAATTTCAATCCTTCCCTTCTGACATCTGTACTCTGTCCAGTGCCTTCCTCCCCCTTTCAAAAAAATTTAAAATTTCCAAAAAAGCTCATTTTTCTAATTCACCTCTCTAACTCTCTGCTATTCCCTCCCCAGCCCTACCTTCTGGCTTGTGTGTACTCCTGCACCAGTTCAGCAGCCTTCCTCCCCAAAAATATTTAAAACGTACAAAAAGAGCCTTTTCTTCTTTGTTAGTTTCTCTTTAATTCTCTCTTATTTTTCTGTGGCTTCTGTGTGTGTGCTGTGAAAACCCCTTCTCACAAGAAGACCCCCAAATTAAAAAAAATACCAAAAAAACCCTTTGTTACTCTCTTCTTCTGTCTTTACCCTACCTTTCAACTTTGTGTGTGTTTTCAAAAGTACTGCACAGATACATGAACTTCTTGCACATATATAATAAATAAACTGAAATTTCCTAAAAATCCATAGATGACCCAAACATTCTGAAACTTGGGGGGGTTGCAGTTTTAAATGTGTCCTCCACATGTGGCTATTTATATCCTGATAGCCATAAAAATGACAGAAAGAGGAGCCTTGCAAGTTCTCCCATTGTCACCAATGGGCCGAATCTTCCCAAAATGTAAACAGAACTTCCGGCTGCTGGATAATGGAATGGTATTTTCCCCCTCCCAATTTTGGGAATTTCCCAGTAAATGGAATGGGGACAGCAGAAAATAGGACTGAAAATGACATGTTTTTGGCATCTCGCACACTCCTACTACATATTCTCATAACTCTGCCTTCCTATGATTAAGCTGCTCATATTTTACTTTTTAAAGCAATTTCACAGTTTCACCAATAGTTAATGAAATAAGGGGAGAATATAACTGAAGCATATTTAAAAAACCCAAAACAGACAGCTTGAGAATAATTGGGGGGGAGAGGAGGAAAATCCTGCTTGTGATGTCACTTTATTACTGACATGCTGCCATAGAAACTGAACGGACCCATCACACAAGATAAGTGATGGGAATATTGTGGGGTAGCATGCAGTTAATGGATTTTGTCTGTCAATAGTGTGATACAGGTTACTTGATGGGAGGAGGAAGACTGGCAGCAGGATGTGCACAGTTCCAGTTGAGCTGGTGATGTTCCTGCATTAATACTTATTTGCTTGCCTCGTGCAATAAAGTGTTTAGTTGATGGTGTACATTCAATGTAGGGAGAAACAAGTTGTACACTTAGAAAGCATTTGATACATTGCTATAATTGCGGATAAAGACTTTTTATTTCTACTATCTATTTGGCACAGGTAGCTGGGATGCCTCCACTCTTGATGGTTATAAATAGCTTGGTATTACTTTTAGCAGAGATGTTCTACTTGATTGAACACGGATCTCACTGGAACTCATCTTGTGTCAGGACCCAGGCTGCAGAGCACCAATAACCATGCGCAGAGACCAGATTCTATCTAATATCTTTATTAAAGAAATATATAAAGTCAATA
The DNA here is from genome assembly GCF_035594765.1 of Anolis carolinensis. Taxonomy (NCBI): domain Eukaryota; kingdom Metazoa; phylum Chordata; class Lepidosauria; order Squamata; family Anolidae; genus Anolis; species Anolis carolinensis. The sequence goes on along the minus strand of NC_085842.1, from coordinate 254,767,178 downwards.
AAAACAAGTGAAGAATATAGTTCAGAAGCAGACCTTTCAGGAAAGGCCAAATATAGTCCAGGAAAATATTGTCCAATATAAGATATTAGAGTTCAAAGTTATAATCCATTAACCGAAACACACACTTTGCCAAGCAATAGTGTGGGGAGATGACAAGGTCTTATAGTCCATTGAAGCTTGACAACAAGGCTGGAACATAAGCTTGATTCTTGGCTGGATCAAAGACTTGAAATGTGGCAACATGAAGCATGAAACAAGGTCCGTGGCAAAACGTGAGACAAGGCAAGACTTGAAACTAGATCCGGGAAGCAGGGAACAAGGAATACGAAGTCCACACACGATCTCTCTCTCAAGCTGATCAATTGACTCCGCAAGGTTCCCCTTGCGGCAAAACCCCTATATAGGGTCTTGTTTTCCCGCCAACAGAACACTTTCCCTGGAGAACAAGAAGCGAAACCCAACTCTGTCCAGATGCATGACTCCTTAGAATTTCCCAAGGGAAGCAGACCTAATCAGCTAGTTGTTTGGCAGCGATTCTGAGACTCCGGCGATTAGCCTCCCTGACTCCTCTATCTCTATTATAATTGTCCTTTCGGGAAAACGGGGGAGAATTCTGCCCAAGGCTTGTTTGGTTAACTTCCTGAGGGCAAACATCCTCCAGGTGGAGAGGCTCCGATTCAAGCTGAACCGGTGGAAATCCCATGTTTTCCTCCTCGTCTGCCACAATAGCACTAGGAACGGGACTACAAGGCCCATGAGACATCACATCTTGGTAATGTTATATAGATCAACATTTTGAAGAAAACAGACCATGTTGATCACATGGACTCTTGGGAAGTAATAAACAAGAGAGGCAGGATCAGAAAGAACTATTTATGTCACAGGAATTATTTCAGCTTCACATATCTTTAGCTGGGTCTTAAAATAAAGCAAAACTCTCACTGTATGAACCTGTGCATAATATTTTAAAGATCTCTTGGACAGGTTCTGGGATTATCCTCATTTTAAAAAACAGAAGCTTTGCAACATGTTTTACTGCCACTCTGTAAGGTAGGTCATAGGGAGCTGCATATAAAAAAAGAAGGAACTGAAGCTGACATAACCAGATGTGCTCAAATGGACCTATTAAGGATTTTACTGCATGAAGAGTCAAACCAATTGCTGGTTTACCTCCTCCTAACAATTAACCATCCATCATTATCAACAGACAAAACTCATGTTGTCTCTAAAGTGATGTCCAGGATTTATATTCTCCTTTCCCACGCTACTGCATTCTACTACCCTTAAGCCAGTATTTTTAAAAACTTCCAGTAGTATTTCCTCTTTTTTATTCACCATACCAAGAATTGCAAAAAATATGTTTTTTAAAACTACAGAGTCATGGAAGTTCACCTCCAGAAGGGTGGAGGGAGGTTATGCAGAAATATGAGTGCAGGATCATGGACCAGCAAATTGGTGAAGTTGTGTGAAAGGAGAGATGTGTGATAGTGAGACTGCTCATGATACTTTTTCCTCAATTGGAGATTGCATGCTTGCTGTAGAAGAGTGGCTTTGTGCAATAAACTGTAACATATTAGCTATACCACATAGAATTTTCCCAGCTCACATTAGTTAACATGAGAAAAATATAGTTTTACCTTTGTATTAATTTCTAGCAAGGATGTACATTTTCAATTCATTCCTACATCTAAGAATTGAGATTTAAAAGATTTCCTTCTCTTTCTACATTAGATCATGGGAGATTTGCATACATTTGATGATGCTTTGCATTTTGGAATTCTTTTTATGTTGAGGGGGTTTGCACTGCTTAACATGTGGGCATCATAACTTTAGACATGAGCTATGTGTCTAATGTATCTCTTCCAATGATGGATATGAACCCAAAACAACTCATTTTGCAGCCCATTGTCGCCTAATTTCCCACCCTAAAAACCCGGTTTAAATACATTTCTCTCATCAATAAGACATGTTTTTGGGAAAATGGCAAATCAGATCATCCACAACAAGGAAATTTCACTATGCTACAGTGTTTCCACCTCCTCCAGCTAATTTTCAATTCATCCAGTTGTTTTCCCACCAAGTCTTTGCCATTCTCCCTATAGGAAAAATACTGCTGACTACAGCACTAGCTAAAGGCATGGCAGAGCTCAATTGCTCAATCCCTTAATTGCTATATCTTCCTCTTTGCTGCCCACCTGCTGGCCTCATAAAGTGCTGCTGCCATAGTTTAAATAAGACAATGCAGCAAAGCTTATACACTTATCCTCCTGTCCTTCAGATGCCCCACTGACACCCTCATAAAGTACTGGAAGAAGCTAGCAGCTGGCTCAGTTTATAGAGATAGAAATGACTTTATTTCTTGTGCTTTATGAGGCCAGAAGGAAGGTTGTAGAAAAGAAGAGGAGCAGAAGTAGTGAAGGATCGCTATTCTGCTGCTTTCTGCTGCTACTGGCAGTAGTGGCGGCATTCCTTCCCCTCTCCCATCGGTTGGTGGAGACAGGTAGAGTGGCAGCAATGTTAACCAGAATAACCAGAATTTATTTAGAGGAGATGGGGATACAAACCATGACAATGTGATCCACTGAGAGTCAGAGGAAGGTGACAGTAACCCACTGATTGTGTTCATGCATGACAGAGAAGGAATTATAAACCTGTTTTTTTTCTGAGTCCTAATTGATAATGAGAATAATAAAATAGTTTTGCATTTCATACCTTTTAGACTAGAGGTTCCCAAATTTATTCGGTCAGAAAAAAATACTCAACACCCCCGTGGAAATCTACCATTTTTAAGTAAACAAAGAGAAAGATGCAGTGACAAATTTTCATTCTTTTAAGTATCTGTATTCCTACTTGCCTCCTACAACATGGTAAAGAAAGATGTTGTAAATAAGACACTCTGAATATTGAAATTATAAAAATATTTATTAAAATAAATCATAGTCACATTTTCAGTTAGACACAGAAGATAACGAGGATAACATTAAAATAAAAATTAAAAATAACATTAAAATAATCCTAAAAGAAAAGGATGAATGTGGTGTACTGCTATCAATTAATTTTCAGCTCTGTTTGTGTCAGCAGCATGAATTACAATTTTAAATGCTTATTTCACTTTCATTGTTACTAACTGCATGTCACATAATTAAGAAATAATCTGTATTGAGTTTCATATGTCTCTTATTTATAGTATTGTATTGTAAACAGGTCATCACATGAAAATATTCCTGTCAATGCATGCCGGACTTCCTAATAATGTGCAACATGCTCACTAGACTTGACCACTGATAGATTATAATTTGCATTGTGTATGTAATCACTGCGACTTTTACATATGAAACATGTACCAATGTTTTTTTCAGATTTTTTTCCTCTTCTTTCTGTTTTTCTTGCCCCCTTACTTTTATTCATTCCCCCCCCCCCCCAAAAAAAAACTTCACCTTAGGCTACTACCACTCCTCTGGACCAGTCCAGCACCACCCAGAAGGCAATATCACCCACTTTGGGAAGCACTGTTTTTGACACTCAGAACACTTATCCTGTAGTGATGAAAAACTGTACATCTTTTCCACAAACATTGTGCGCTTTCCCCAGAAAACTGTGCAGTTGTCTGTAAACCACACATCTCCTGAGAACTATACAGTCTTTTCTGACATTTGTGCAATTCTTAATGTGCAGTATACAATTTTGGAGCAGCCACGTATGTATTTTGTAGAAGACTGCTCTTTTTTTATCATAAAACAACAATATTGTACAAGAAAAATCATTGCACAAGAAAAACTTTTGCATAAAGTTTTGCACAAAAAATAGACACATGGTTTTACTGTGCAAGATTAACATTATTAACATTTTTGTAATAAAGAATAACAATCCTGTATAAATATTTACACAATAAAAATGTTGCATAGAAAACAGCAATGTTGTACAACAAAACCCTGTATCTCTCTATTGCTACTTTATTTCTTGCTTTATTTTCAGGGTGTTTTTTTTTTTTTTGTAACATTTGGGTAGAAAGTAGAGTAGAAAAGGCAGAAGTCACAATGTCAAATGCATCACTACCTTGTTTGTGTAGGGCAGGGATATAAAAATCTTCAAGAGGCCATTTGTAATTGAAAGACTGTTTAAATGTAACTAATATTGCCCTGGCCTTCCATTTGACATATGTGGTGTAGGGATATAATATGCAATTTATTTTTGTATTTTCCTAAGTACATCCTGGAAAACAATGAAAATGAATAGGTTTTTTAAATAGGAAAACTGAAGTAAAATGACTGAGAATGTATAATCTTTTGTGTTTTTTCTTGTTGCTGCTTTTCTGCAAGGGTGCATAATTTTTCAAAATCTTGTGCAGTTATGTTCTGATGAGAACAAAAACAATAAAGATTTTTTTCTTGCCATATAGATTTTCCAAAGGTTTATGAAATTCATATCAATCTCCAGTAAATAAATTAATGGATTGCACCCCTTTCTCTGATGATGTTATCAGAGGCCCTCTTAATGCTGCCATGTCTAGAGAAAGTATATTTGATAGTGACTCAGGGAGGTACTTTGTCCATAATGCATTCCATATTAAGGAATGACAGCCTTCCATCTTAGGGCCCTTCTATACTGGCCCCAAACCCACAACCCATTATGGATTAACCTGAGGCATCTAAAATGATGCCTCAGGTTAACCTGGACTACTCCAAGGTAAACTGGAGATTCCCAGTTTATTTTGGATTAATAAAACACCTCAATGGATACCAAAAGGTCCAGATCTGTTGAGGTACTGGGCCTGTGATCCTGGGGGTCAATCCTCACATCCATCCTGGTTCTTTGGCCTCCTAGAACCTGAAGGAGTGGGTGGGCAGAGAGAACTGCCAGCAGGCCCCTCCAGTAAGTTTATTTGGGGAAAGAATGGGGGCTGGGGGATGGCATCTAGCCACCCCCGAAGGAAAGCCCAGAGTTGTGGGAGGGGGTGGGAACAGAAACCCGGGAGGAAGTGGGTTATTTAACATGCTTCCTCCTGGGTTTCTGCCTTGTGTAGAAGGGTCCCTAGAGACAGGATGGGCACCCATGGTAAAACAGTTCCATCAAATAACACAAAATTAGCTATTCTTATGGGCATCCCGGCCCCTGATTTTTAGGGATTCTTTTCTGAAATCTGGCTATTTTGTTGTCTGATTTATTATTGAATTGTGTATTGATTTATTTTACAAACTGTGATTTTTAAATTTTATTACAAAAGCTAACCAATCAATTATTTCAATAAATAGAGCATAGACTATAGTTAAGTCCCACCAGTAAGTAGGTTCAGCAATACAATTTAAAGGAGCATGAATCAAAATAATGTATCCTTCAATTTCAAAACAGTCAGTACAATTCCACACTTTTCTGCTATTATTTAAGAGGATGTTCACATTTAATAGAGATTCCATCTTTTTTTATTCTTTAAACAGGAAGAAAAATCTAATGGTTGACAACTGAGCTGTACCTAGGCAGCTTTGGTGCTTACCTTCTGCAGATACAAATATATAAACATTGATCAGAACAGTTATTCATTTATTGTTGCAAAGACTCTTAAAAGCTGTCTGGATCATTTAAAAATTCCAAATTGGCATAGGTTAAAGTCTTCTTGTTCATACAGAACAGGAGTATAAGACCTCAGATGTTAGTAGTGGCAATATTCTGTTCAATGGTGGCCAATAAATTAGCCAATAAATCTTCCAATATAATGTAACCAGTAAATTTTACCTAACAGTGCCTTCCTCAAGGTCTTTCATCAGGAGTTGTAAAGTATGTCACAAAGAAACTGTCATGCATTTACTTTGTCAGAAACCTGGAATAGATCCTGAAGGAGATCCAATTTTAATCCCCCCTCTTTGTTTTCAAGTATGCCTATACAGGTTGAGCATCCCTTACCTGAAATTCCAAAATACTCCAAAATTGTCCACATAGGTGTCTGAGATGCTCACATCCTTGCTTTCTTTGATTCAATGTTTGGAAATTTTGCTTCTTGCACAAAATTATTAAATATAAATTGTAATATAAATTGAATAATAATAATAATAATCATCATCATCATCATCATCGTCATCATCATCTTCATTTGTATACCACCCTGTCTCCCCAAAGAAACTCAGGGCGGTTTCCAACATGTAAGGCAAACATTCAATTACCAGGGAAAAAAAACCATACAGACCATACATCGAAATAGACATATTCAACAATATAACACAGCATAATTACCGTAACAATAAAAATATCACCCTAAAATATCAAAGACCTGTTAAAACACACTAAAAGTAAAAATAAAATAATAAAAAGCCCTCTTCAAGCTGGAAAATGTAATTTAGGACAGAGCCTTTTGAATTCTCTTGCATAGGGCCCCTTGCCTTCCCAAACTACATTTCTCAGAATTCTGTGCTTTCTCTGTCTCTTTCCCAGCAAACTCTGTTTCCTTTCTGCTGCTTCCCTCTCCCAATGGCAAGAGGCCATTAATTCAAAGAGGAATGGAAGCCTTTTTGACTTTGCTTTGCTTGCTTGCACTGAAAATGAAACTGACTTTGGGAGATTTCTGAAGTTTTGATTCTTATGTTTTTGGCATGGTTCATGTCCACATGTTGGACATTGCATCATAAGTACAAATTAAATGAATTTGATCAAACTTACAAGGGCTAACGATAATTTAGCACAGTCCTAATATTTATCCGTGTGGTTGGAAAATGCAGCCTAAAAGAAAACATGTTAATACAATAAAGGCTGAGCAGGCATGCCTTTGTTATTTGTGGGATTCCTTAGCATTCTCAGACTAGTTGCAAATACATTTTTATCCATTAATACTGAGGAATAATGGATATTGACAATCATAAAAAGAAAACATTAGAAAGAAGCAAAATAGTAGGAGAGAACTCATCTCTTTCCATACACTGGAAAAAATACAGCAATACCAGTCAGGGACTTCAGCATTGATGAAGAACATTGCTTTCCATTGTAATGATGGATCTTAATATTCATAGCCCTTTCCTTCCTTACATAGCCTATAACTGCCAATGTATTGTCATTAAAATACCATTGTTGTTATTTTAATTCCTTTGTATTTCATATGTATCATACTGCACAGTGTGTCTGGGACATAAATAGTATTGATAGCAGTTCAATAGCAATAAGCTCCCTAATAATTGTCAACAAATTTGATTTTGAGCAAAAGATCTTTGTTTCCAAGATCAGATCTGATCCTCAATCATTAAAGTTCTGATAAGCTGCTACTGAATTTTTAAAGCACCTAATTAAAGGCACACCTTGAATTATCCATGTTTAACGGCAGCTCATGAATAATTTAATCCTTGGTTTCATTGGCAAAACCTAATTTTGAACCTCAATGAAACTTTAAACCTCAATACACCTTCCAAGGTCTTTAAAAATATTTTTATGACCCATTATAATCTGCAGTTGTTTATTAATATTGCAAAAATTGAAAAGCGAAATAAGTTGAGAAGACAACTGTGAAATAGATTTGGCCTTACAGGCAAATAATAGAGATATTCTTTAATATATATTCCTGGAATCAATATTGAAGTGACCAGACTACAGGACTCATAATTTCTTATCCAACCTTCATTCAGTTAACACCAAGTGTTATCATATGGCCTGTCTGCTAATCCGAGTTAAAGATGACTGCCAATAGCCTCAAAAGCATGCCCCTTCTCTCTTCTTGCTTAATTGTGCTTCATTAATCAGAAGTTGCAAATTTCATTTCAAAAGTTAACAGCATGTTAGTGTACAATGTGACTTATTGCTGCAGATGTATAGTAATTGCAAAAACAACAAAAATAGTTAGTAGCCGCACTAATGAGACTGTCAGGCTTAAGGAATACCATTTAAAACAATGTGTGAGAGGAGCCAAATTAGTGGGAGGCAGAGCATTTTTCACCCACTGCAGATTGGGCATACGTTACTCTCAAAGTTGTATATCACATTGCTGACAAGCAAACAAGTTTCCTGCTGAATTGCAAGTTAATGTATTGGAATCTTATCCACACAGATCTCATCAAGATATCAGGACAGTTAAAATAGTTGTAACTGTGGTCAAATAAAAGAGAATGTCTCTTATGAAACAACAACAACTGATAAAAGCCTACACAAATAGCACAAATATACCATGTCCAGTATGGGCTGTCAGAAAGAAATCAGATCTAGTTAGTAGAAATCATATATTGTATTGCAAATGTTCTAAATTTAAAAGAATCCAGTACAGTTGAACTACTATATCAATAGAGTTTATATCCACAGATTCCTTCATCCATGGTTTAAAATATTTTTAAAATCCCAAAAGCAAATATTGATTTTGACATTTTATGTAAGGGACATATTTTTTGCCACATCATTTCACATAATGGTACTTTGGGGATCTATGAGGGGCTCTGGAACCAACCCCCAAGAAATACTGAGGGCTCACTGTATAACCGGAATTATAAAGACCTTTAAAACTCTTTACGGCCAGGGCCCATCGTACCTTAGGGACTGTCTCTCCTTCTCCCATCATTGGAGGTCGCAACGACCATCCCAACCGGGTCCTAGCGAAGTCCTGTTATGGTTGAGCCTTATGGCTCCGATACTGGGAGACGTGGTCGTAAGACTCCTCAAGAGTCAGACTCTCTTGAGGAGCGAGAAAGGAAACGGCTGCGGGACTTATTTGCAGAACCAACAGACGAAGACTCCTTTGAGGGTTTTACCGAGGGAATGGAGGAAGAGATGGTTAGTTCTGAGGAGGATGACATGGAATGGACTCGTGTGAGGGAGGATTTGGGTGTCACCGGCAATGATAGTGTGGGAGGCGACTGGCGAGTTGCAGGATCGGACCCGTGGACGAGCTGGAGGGATGGAATGGGATCCACAGCTGGGGATGCTGTGGGGCGTAGTCAAAGGTGTTTTAGCTCTGATGAGGATGATGATGATGAGGCACCTGGAATTAGGGTAACAGCTGATAGCGATGAGGAGTTGTGAACTGGCATAAAATGGAGTTTAGAATCCAGGGCTAATTGCGTTGGGCAAGGTAATCTGGACGAACGCTTGGGCTCTTGTTGGGAACTTCCTGAAGACGGGTGTGATTTGTTTGCTGAATACGTAAGTTACCAAGGTCACTGGGCATAGACGGCGGGAGGAACTGTGTGGGCTTTTTCTGTGCAACTTGTGTTTAATCTTGATAGCTTGGACCTCCGTCGTCTTTTTGACGGACATTAATTGCCTACTCTGGAATGACGCTGGACTGACTGACTGACTACGACCTCGGACTATCCCTTCTGTGGCTATCGGTGGAACTTGTGAACTAAAGACGTCTGTACCTGGCTTTCGACCTCGGACCGGATTGGGACCCTGCTGACCGTTGCTACCCTGATTGATGTGCCTGGATCCGGATTTCGCTCGTTGCACGGAGGAGTAACAACCTTAGTTACTCATTTGTAGCTTTTGAGTAGTAGAGAGGAATCTGCTGCCAGTTATTTATGTTTCTTTGAATCTTTGTTTATCAACTTTTGTTTGTTTAAATTGCCAGGCTGAAGTAAGCATTTTTGGTTTAACCCGGATTAAACTCCTGTTTAATCCGGTTTATCTTTTGAACCGCTTTTAGTATCAGCGGAGTCTTTTTGTATCTTTTCACACTGAAGGCAAGTGTTTGCCTAGTCTTTTGTTTTTTACGGGCATTTTTAGTTCTGTAACTTTAATAAACTGTGTTGAACTTTATTTGGTGGCGTTCTGTCTATGACAAGTCCACTTGGAAAGGACCAGACGCAGAGCTTTTTCTATTTCTGCCCCTGCCTTATGGAATGCCTTGCCGCCCTATATGAGAGCCATGCGTGAGTTAGGGCCTTTTACGCTAGCACTCAAGACCTGGCTCTTTACTAGAGCTTTTAATATATGTTAATTTTATCAATATTTGTATGTATGTATTTTTATCATTTACAATTTTATCTTGTAAATCGCCTAGAGCATCGTGGATGGAGGGCGATTAATAAGTAATTAAATGTCAAAGACAGAACGCCACAAGATAAAAGATAACAAAGTTTATTGGAGTTACAGAACCAAAAACCGTAAAAGAACCGTAAAAGACAAGGGCTAGGCAAACACTGGCCTTAAAAGTAAAAAGAGACAAGAAAAACGTTCAAAAGATAAACCGGATTAAACCGGAGTTTAATCCGGGTTAAATCAAAACAGCTTGCTTCAGCCTGGGAATAAACAAACAGAAGCTGGTGAACAAAAAGTTCAAAGGAATGCAACTAATTGGCAGCAGATGCTTCTCTGCTGCCAAGAGCTATGTTTGAGTAACTTAGAGGTTACTCCTCCACACAGCAGGCAATTTCCCAATACAAACACAGCAGACGAGGGCAGAAGCAGTCAGCGAAGTCCCAATCCGTCCCGAAGGTCGTAAGGCAGATGCAGACGTTTGTAGTTCACCAGTTCCAACGATAGACACAGGTAGGAGAATCCGAGGCCGTAGTCAGTCAGTCCGTAAGTCCAGAGTAAGCAGATGGCGTCCGTCAAGAAGACGACGGAAGGTCAAGGCTATTAAGATTAAGCAGAGGTTGCACAACAAAACCCCACACAATTCCTCCTGCCGTCTGAGCCCAATGTCCAGGATAACTTACGTAGTCAGCAAACGAATCACACCCGTCTTCAGGAAAACTTCCCACACAGATCCCAAGCGTTCGTCCAGATTACCTTGCCCAACGCAATTTGCTATTGCTCCCAAACCCCATTTTATGCCAGTTACAAGTCCTCATCGCTATCAGCTGTTCTCCTTAGCCCGGGCGTTTCCTCATCACTTTCCTCATCAGAACTGGAACACCTTTGACTACGCCCCACAGCATCCCCAGCTGTGGATCCCGTCCCATCCCTCCAGCTTGTCCACGGGTCTAATCCTGAAGGTCCCCAATCGCCTTCCATACTATCATTGCCAGTGGCACCCAAATCCTCCCTTACACGAGTCCATTCCATGTCATCCTCTTCCGAGCTAACCATCTCTTCCTCCATTCTCTCAGTAAACCCCTCAAAAGAATCCTCGTCAGATGGTTCTGCAAAGATATCTCGCAGCCGCTTCCTTTCTCGCTCCTCGAGAGTATCTGACTCTCGAGGAGTCTTACGCCCACGTCTCCCAGTAGTAGAGCTCAACCATAACACTAAATGATGATGATGATGATAAAGGACTATAATCTCAGACAATACCTATTTTCAATTGATCTTATGGAGGCCATTTCAAAGGACACATCAGACTACTGGGATTTGCCCTCAAGCAAGGTCTGGCTTATCCCATCTATGTTATCATTTGTCTGGTAAGACAAGATTTTTGAAATGGTATAATACTGAAAAGGTATTCCCAGATTGGCACTTAGATCTGTGCAGAGCTCAAGTGCTAGAAGGAAATGATTCATTGGGGCCAATGCAGGGTAGGCTCCCTTAAGCAATGGGGTTTGGAAAGCCTCCCTAGCAAGAAACTGCCAATCAAACAGGCGGTTGTTTTATGTACCAGAATGTTGCACATGCAGAGGAAGAGGTCTTGCTTTTAATGAATTCTACATTAGAATAAAATAAAATAATTGTATTGTCATTGTACATCATAAAACAAAATTAAATGTCATCCCCAATACACATTGTATATGAACAACCATCCTTTCACATTCTGATCACTATTGCACATCCCCTAATGCCACATCAATGTGCAACAATAGTTTTCAATATTGTCACAGTTCTGGGATAAAAGCTATTTCTCAGCCTATTTGTACTTGTCTTTATCATCTTATACTGTCTGCCAGATAGTATTAATTCAAAAAAAGAATATCCAGGATGAGATGGATCCTGAAGAATATTCTGAACATTCTTAAGGTAGCGAGAATAATAAAGTTCTTCCAAAGAGGGGGAGGACAATCAATAATTTTCTGGGCAATGGTCCTCTGGGGCACCTTCCTATCTGCCACTGTGCAATTAGCAAATTATATGCAGATGGAATGGGTTAGAAGACTCTCTATAGTACAGTGGTAGAAAGTCACCAGCAGTTTTTCATTGAATTGTTGGATCCTTAAAAGTCTCAGATAATACAAATCCCAGATCCATAAATTTAGACACTAGTCTATGTGGAAGGATTATTAAATGCAGAACTAAAGTCTGCAAAAAGCATCCTCACAACCACTTAGGAAGTGTCAGTGCAGATTTTAGTTAGATTTTTTTTTAGCTTATGCTATTATCTGTATCCTTTTCCTTTATGTCTGGGCTAGGGCACAAGATGATGAAACTTGAGGCACTTTTTCCAGTCTTTTCATGTAGATGTTGAAAATTATGGAGGGTGTGACAGAACCTTGAGGAATTCCATTGGTCAAAGGCCAAACAGAAGAGCAATAATCCCACATGATATTTTCTGGAATCTTTATTTTGGGTTTGACTGGTATCAGCAAAACAGTTCCCCAGCCATCCCCAAAGTAGTTTTGTTTTTTTGTTTTTTCGTGTCAGGAGCAACCTGAGTCGCTTCTGGTGTGAGAGAATTGGCTGCCTGCAAAGATGTTACCCAGGGGACGCCCAAATGTTTTGATGTTTTTACCATCCTTGTGGGAGGCTTCTCTCGTGTCCCCGCATGGAGCTGGAGGTGATAGAGGGAGCTCATTCGCGCTCTCCCAGGGTGGGATTCGAACCTGGCAGCTTTCAGGTCAGCAACCCAATCTTCAAGTCACAAGGCTTTACCCCTCTACGCCACCAGGGGCTCCCCAAAGTAGCTGACTCATACTATGGCAGATGGTACTGAAAGCTTCTGAGAAGTTCAGTAGAACCAACAGGACAAAGTTAATCTTTCAGGGTGGACAAGAAAGTTTGAGTCCCCTCCAAAAAAGCTAATCATGGGTCTGGATAAACAAACAATTAGAGGGGCAGAGATTTGAAAAGAAGATATATGTTAGATTTTGCAGTTTAGATAAAACCCAGCCTTTTTCCCATACCATAAGTCACTTTGTTTTGTATGAAAGAAGGAAGTCCATACTTAATGCAACTATTTTGAAAAGAAGGACTTTTTAAAATAATACAAAACATAAGATGAGATCCTTAATGGGAAAAGATTTTTTTAAAGAAGTAATTAAATTATATATAAAATTTGTTGAATAATTACAAATCAGACATTTTGGAAAAGCTGAAATTAATTCCATAAATAGTTTCTACTGATATTGTTTTTAAGAGAATACTCAGTGTTTTCCACTCCTATTAAGGTATAGAGCACTGAACAACTGCCTCCCTGGTCCTTTAAGCTGATAGAAATCTGATTGCAATTGGGACTATTTCTTGCCACCTGTCTTGAGTTGAAATTAATGGAACTCAGCATTTTCTTTCACATCTGTATTATTCCTAACTTTTTAATGCTAACAAGAATGAGGATGTTGGAAGGAACTTTTTGTCCCCAATCATGTAAATACTTTATTTGTCTTTTAAATATATTGACTGATTACTATTCATATATTTTACAACTTCTTGCATACATTGCTCTTCTTTTTTTACTCTGCATTACTTTGGATATTCTGTGTATGTTGTAGCTAAGCCTAAACTGGTTAATACATAATTTAAAGAATGTGCCAAAACCATCCACAGCATAAAAAGAAAGGGGGTGGGAGAGAGAGAGAGAGAGAGAGAGAGAGAGAGAGAGAGAGAGAGAGAGAGAGAGAGAGAGAGAATGGAAGAAATATAATAGCATCTCTATACCAAACAGAATTATGTTAGCATGAGCTTTCATGGATATCTATCCACCTTTTCAAGTGCAGTGTTTGCATGGAGTATAAGAACCCAGGTATTTAGTTGCGAGACTTGGGTAAGAATATAATAGGAGAAAGAATGATACAGACTGTGACCCTGGCTTCAAAAATTTGCATAAAGGTCTGCAGCATTGAGATATGAATGTAATGAATATCCTTTTCTAATTTTTCTGCAAGTAGAACATTTCTGAAGAGAAATGCATAGTTGTGAGAACCCATATATTATAGTTTGCTAATATAGTATTATTTCTTTTGATACCAGAGCTGAACACTTCTGAACAAATGTGGCTGAGAAAATCATGTGATAGGTTCACCTTAGGGCCAACATAGGTCATAATGACTTGAAGAAACAAAATAACAACAAACAATTATTTTAATAAATAAATATAAGTACTAAAGCTTATCTATCATCAACAGATAGTAAAGTGTGGTAGGGTAGATAAGTGTGTACTTTCACACCCAGTGTTTCTTAGAAAAGAGGTCATGAAGGACAAGATGGGGATGTAATTTTACCCTTAGTTCTGTAAAAATGGAAAAGAGTAATGATCTCTTTCTTTGTTTAAAAAGCCATTCTTATGGTTTGTAATTGTTATTCAGCCAAATAATAAGCCATTGATTAATCAATCTATGATATATTTCTCCTGCCCCTTCATTATTGTTTGTTCAAATTATTTCCAGTATTTTTCATTTTTTTTTTTAAAAAAACTGAAGGGATCAATAAGGTGCTCAGATATATCACCAGATGAATATATCAGTTTTATGTTCTACTCAATAAATTACCCTCCCACATTTCAATTGCTGCCTGGGTATATAAATGTAGCCAGCTATTGAGGAGGACAAATGCATTCTGGAGCACTTCGCTGTAACTTCATTTGGAAGTTTATTCTGTTTATGGAATCACAGAGTAATAGACACTGAAGACGAGAAAGGACCCAGTTCCATAAAATTTTACTAGCTTTTCAGCCTGTGACTCAGACTCTTCCATACATTAATATACAAGACTCAGGCTCTTCCATACATTAATAAACTATAGATTAATTCAGGTAACTCACACAAATATTTTCCTACATTGTGTAGCTCATTTGCATGTATGAATTATTGCAATATTAGTGAAGATTAAACTCATTTGCATCAATCAAATTTTCCTCCTTTGCAACAGCCAGATTCAAGAGCTACATATGATATACATGATTTAGGGCACTTCCAGACAGTGTCAAAATTTGGATGAAATAAATGGGTTTAAAAATTCCAGGACCTGACAGCAAGTCCAGACATAGACCTGTGAGTCTGGAAAATGGTTCCCCGCTGTCCTGGAACCTTCCTTTTGTAGCGGATTTTATAAATCTGCAAGATGGATTGGACACATGCAGTGGAAGTTTTTTTTAAAAAAATCTCTCCGAGATGTGTTAGATCATATATGCGCTCATGTGGATATCTCAATGTACACACAAGCAGATTTCTTATTCTCTCTCCTCACTCAACTGTAAATTCAAGCTCTGTTTAATATCCTAAAGATCAGAACAATTGAATGGTTGCAGAGAATTCTAATAGTAAGTACTTTTTCATTTGTGCTTCCGTTTAGCCACTTATGTGTCCGTGCCTCCATTTTTTGACAGCCCTGATCAGCTGTTTCGGGCTTTTAAAATGTGCACATGCAATGGTGTAGTACACACTAGGGTATAAGAAGGAAGTCATATGTTTTCCATGACTGCAGGGATATACAGTGATGCAAAAATGCACATTTTTCAGCCAGAATTGGGTTTTAAATGCACTATTTAAACACTTGCTTTTTGGCTTTTAACCTGATTCAACATTAATGAAATGTCATTTAGCCACCCCCCCCCCCTTTTTAACCTGGTTTCCTCTGGGTTTTATGGCATGTGTAGAAGGGCCCATAGCAGCAATGATAGCACTCTTTTATACTGTCTTAAATGTGCCATGATTTACATATATATTTTCTCCTGCAATATTTTTGCATGCTTGCATGCGTAAGGTGACAGTTCAAGTCCCACCAACAAGAACAAGTCACACATAATGTTTTGGGATAACAGGGCAACAAGTTGATGTATTGGTAACAGCAGTTAAATAGGCATTGGCAGCCACACTTTGGTCCTGGATCACTGTACCAGACAGACCACCTGCTGGTATGATGTAACCACAGAAAGGGGCATAGTGCAGGTGCCCGTCCAATGCTGCTCCAGGATCCCTAACTGCCATGCCCCCGAGACACCAAAAGACAGACTATTTGCTGAAGAGGAAAGACCAGCACCCGGCCCAGGGCTTATGCCAACCACACACCCAAGGAGTGAGAAAAAACATAAATGACAACAAGCAAAACTGAGGGTAGATGGGAGGGGAGAGCTTGAAGCCAACTGAAGGTTGAGGAGCAGACTTACCAGGTCTTCCTTACTGGTTGGAAGACCTGAGGGAAAGAGTCTTCCATCAGATCTGTCCCTGCCAGCCAATCGGAGCAAACCAGGAGGCCTGCTCTGATTGGCCGCCCCCTCCCCAGCACATGTCAGGAAGCTCATGGAGCCCAGAGCCTTCTGGGAACAAAGAGGATGGACAAAATGGCAGATGGAGGGAACGCCCGCTGCTGCAACTACCCTGTCCAGTAAGTTGGACAAAGGATTAATCTCAACTCCGTTTCCATCTGAATATTTAAAAATTGTGAATGTAACACAATTTGTAACAAAAAACGAAGTGAAATTAAATTGTCAATTATTTAACCAATCAAATTCAATCAGCACAGCACAGAGGACCAAGTTGTATATGCCTGCCATCTCACTATCACAGAAGAGGAGCCCATTTTTAAAGAAAAGTATAGATGGCATCCTCAGTTTAGTACTGTAAATAATATTTGCCATTCCTCATTTCTTGGTTGAAAAATTGGCTTCTTAATTATTGTTAATCAGGAAGAACAATACAGTAGTAAGAATTTTTCACAGCTTTTGTGTGCTCCTACATCCTGAAATGTTTGGGGAAATCATTGTAACCAGAAATACACATGATCCTCACTGTCCTGACACCTTCCTTCTTTTTATAAAAATAACAGGGGTGTGTGTCTGCAAAAACACTGTTTCCAGAGAGCAGTATGGTTTGTTGTGCAAAATTTCTGGGCTTCGTGCAACAATCTTGCATGAAACAAATTCACTTGAAAACAATGTAAAAAGAACTAAATCATGTGCTCATGCATGCACTTGCTGTGTTTGGGCAAATTTGCTGGGATGGGGGTTGCTCAAAAATGACGACCCATTCATTTGGAATGAAAATGAACACAGAAAGTCCTCCATACAATTTATTGACTCAAAAAAATTCCGCTTTTATAAAATAGCTGTGACTGATTAATTCACCTATCTTCCATAAGCCTTGGAAAATAGTGATATGATCATGCTGAACCTTCTTCTTTAAATGTGATAAATTTCTATATTAATAAGACAATTGATTTTTTTTAAAACTAGAATTCTTTCACAAGTACAATTACATTTTCTACATCAGAGCTAGATGATCAAGAAGAAAAAGTCTGAACATTCTACTAAGCCCTCAGTTCTGCGTGACTGATTTTGCAGTTAAGAGTAATGTCAATAATTACAGGTATGTAGAGCAATTTAAGAATGTTCTAATTGATACAATCTATGTATGTGCACCATTAAGCGCAAGCAAAGCCCTTCCAACTAACCCTTTTCCATTTCAGAAATGCCCATTTTACCATAGGATGCAGGATTCTTCAAGTTAATGAGGTCGTAACAGCATTTTGGCTAAAGCCTAAATTATTTCTCTATGCCTTATGCACAACATTTATTCCAACTATAATGAAACAGCACATTTTCTTCAGTTATATGAATTTAAATTTCATGTAATAAGACTTTTCTCTAGCAGTGCATGACTTTTTTCAATCTTATGCAGGCATTGCATACCATGAAGGCTGTTTTAGTTTAGTAAAGCAGTACTTTCATATTGTTATTTTCTTTTTTCTCTCCTTTTGTTTATAGTTATAGGTTAAAAATTGTAAGGATTGTGAACATATTTTGCTAATCACTTTATAGTATAGAAAACAACTAACATCATTATAAAAGTTTGTATTGTAGGAAGATATAGGAGCATATACTAAAGAAAATAACTAAAAGATGCAGCTATTAGTGCAATTCTCTACTTTTCTACTCAGGATCAAGTCCCATTGAATTCACTGGAGTTTATATAAAGGTCTGCAATCTAATGCTGAGATTCTATGTCAAGGGCATTATACTCTTACCATCCATTGCTTACATGTTGGGATGGAAGAGGGGAGAAGCAATCCAAGTGATGACATAGGAGTTGGTCTGAGCTCAGATGGGAGAGGACAAAAGAGTGCATTCAAGGATGCAGTGAAATTTCATTCTACTCAGAGCCCAGATTAGTTATTACTTCTTTATTGTTTGAATTGCTTACATTCTCTCTCCCCTAAGCAGTACAATGGTTGAGATAATCGTCCTCTGTACCCCATGCCGAAAAAAGGGCATACATGTTGTGAACCACACTTATGTTCCTATGTGTTACTAACAGGATCCAGTAGGGCTGTGCACAGATCCATTTTTCAAAATAGGCTCCGGCTGTTCTGGCTGTTCCGGCTCTTTTGGCTAGCTGTAATGGCACAGACTCCGCCACCATTTTTTCCCTGGCAGAAACAGACCACATGGCTGCTGAAAATGACTGCTTTTAGATCGGTTATCTAAATTCTTAGTGCCAGTCGCAGCTCTGCATTGCTTGGCTTGCTTTTTGACTCAAATAGCTTTAAATAAGCAGTTTACTTTCTACACACTTAAGAAACAGCCACCGATACTGGCCTTCACACAAGGCAAGCTTCAAATTTGGGGAAGAGGTATCTTGACTTTTTTTAAGCCACCATAAAATGAGGAGGTAATTTATGCCTTTAATCCAGGTCTTATTGAAGGATATAAGGAGAAAGGATCCCATAAAATGTAGTTTTGTATTTCTGGAGCCTTTAATCCAGGTCTGGAGCCCCCGGTGGAGTAGTGGGTTAAAGTTTTGTGACTTGAAGGTTGGGTTGCTGACCTGAAGGCTGCCAGGTTCAATCCCACCCGGGGAGAGCGTGGATGAGCTCCCTCTAAGCGGGGACATGAGAGAAGCCTCCCACAAGGATGGTAAAAACATCAAAACATCCGGGCATCCCCTGGGCAACGTCCTTGCAGATGGCTAATTCTCTCACACCAGAAGCTACTCAGGTTGCTCCTGACACGAAAAAAAAATCCAGGTCTTATTGAAGAATATAAGGAGAAAGATCCCAGAAAGTGTGATTTTTTAAGACTGATTGATGCCCTAAAATGACAGGGAAAGGGGAGCCTCGTAATTTCCCCATTGCTTCCAATGGGTTGGATCTTCGCTGATCTTTCACTTGCCAGATCAAAAAAAAGATTTTTCCCAACCGAATTTGTGAGGCTCCTGAAAAATGGATCTGATGGCCCACCAAAATTTGAATAACAAAAACAGAATGGGGTTTAACTGAATTGCACACCCCTAGGATCCAGCCTCTTTTGGTACTTAGAAACCTCTTATTTGAAGTGATATTAAGGTATAGAAAAATAGTACTTTGATGTATGCAAATCTGATAGGGAGAATGGACCTCTATCACTCACAGTGGCTGCTGCTTGGTAACTTGGGATTGATTTTGGGGTTGGAAATGGCTGGTAGACACTACTTAGATACTAGCTGTGTGTGATCCATAAAAAAAAAAACATTTCAGAAGTCATTAAAAAATTAGGGGGTATTGGCATTTTGTTTCTAGTGTTTCTAAAGTTAGTGCAAATTTCATTACTATAATGGGAGTAACGAAATGTTGTTACTTTCTCGTTATAGTAATTGTGCATTATTACTACAATTGGGGAAAATTCATTGGCTCCTTTCTCCCTCATTTTTACAGCTATTGGAGTTAAACTTTCTACAATGGTAGAACACATTTACCCCTGTTAGCCCATCAAGTTCCAGAATGTTTCACTTATCCACAGAGTTTTGGGGAATTTTCCAATTTTTTTTATAAATAACATTTTAAAAAACTTCAAGAGCAATCTCCTTGAAATTTCTATACAATGACACAAGATTACAGGGGATCATTCCCCCAACTTTCGGAAATATTCATACATCTACTGGTTTTAGGGATGTTTTTTTAAAAATGACAAAAACATATTTTAAAAAGCCACAGCCACTATCTCATTTAATGTCTCTCATATATTAACCAATGGAAACCAATAGGCTTGCTCAAATAATTCGTTTTCCCCGTTTTCCGTTATTGATTCGTTTTTTTCGTTTATTTTGAAGCAATATTGAACCTTGGTTGTCCACACGCCTGGATATCGCGGTTTCGAACCGCGATTGGCCGTTTTCCGTAATGGCGTCTTTTTTTCGTTTTTAAAAAATGCTTTGGCAAATCATCCAAACTTGTTTAAGTCCACTGGGGCAATCTAGTGTGTTGTTTGCACCTTGTAGCCAATCAGAGAGCACGTTTAACCAGGGGGAGGGGCTGGTAGGACGTCCTTAATGAAAACAGCGTGCACACGCCTCGTGGCTCAGTCGCACTGGGAATTTTGGAGAGGGTGGAAGGGAGGTTTTGGTGCAGGCAGGCAGGAAAGATTGCTGCGTCACAGCATGGCTGTGTGAAGACCAGGAGAAAAGGTGTGGGGTGGCTGGCTGTCTGTGGCTGAGTTTGGTGGTGTGGGTCTTTCTATTTCTTTTGCAAAGGGCTGTCCTGTGGGTGTTTTTTTGATAATAAACGCTTTCTGATAATAATCCTAAGCCAAGTTTGGGAAAGAGTTGCATATCCCATATTTCCCTGTGCAGAGGGTGGAAGGGAGATTTTGGTGCAGGCAGGCAGGCAGGAAAGATTGCTGCGTCACAGCATGGCTGTGTGAAGACCAGGAGAAAAGGTGTGGGGTGGCTGGCTGTCTGTGGCTGAGTTTGGTGGTGTGGGTCTTTCTATTTCTTTTGCAAAGGGCTGTCCTGTGGGTGTTTTTTGATAATAAACGCTTTCTGATAATAATCCTAAGCCAAGTTTGGGAAAGAGTTGCATATCCCATATTTCCCTGTGCAGAGGGTGGAAGGGAGATTTTGGTGCAGGCAGGCAGGCAGGAAAGATTGCTGCGTCACAGCATGGCTGTGTGAAGACCAGGAGAAAAGGTGTGGGGTGGCTGGCTGTCTGTGGCTGAGTTTGGTGGTGTGGGTCTTTCTATTTCTTTTGCAAAGGGCTGTCCTGTGGTTTTTTTTTGATAATAAACGCTTTCTGATAATAATCCTAAGCCAAGTTTGGGAAAGAGTTGCATATCCCATATTTCCCTGTGCAGAGGGTGGAAGGGAGATTTTGGTGCAGGCAGGCAGGCAGGAAAGATTGCTGCGTCACAGCATGGCTGTGTGAAGACCAGGAGAAAAGGTGTGGGGTGGCTGGCTGTCTGTGGCTGAGTTTGGTGGTGTGGGTCTTTCTATTTCTTTTGCAAAGGGCTGTCCTGTGGTTTTTTTTTTTTTGATAATAAACGCTTTCTGATAATAATCCTAAGCCAAGTTTGGGAAAGAGTTGCATATCCCATATTTCCCTGTGCAGAGGGTGGAAGGGAGATTTTGGGCAGGCAGGCAGGAAAGATTGCTGCGTCACAGCATGGCTGTGTGAAGACCAGGAGAAAAGGTGTGGGGTGGCTGGCTGTCTGTGGCTGAGTTTGGTGGTGTGGGTCTTTCTATTTCTTTTGCAAAGGGCTGTCCTGTGGTTTTTTTTTTTTTGGATAATAAACGCTTTCTGATAATAATCCTAAGCCAAGTTTGGGAAAGAGTTGCATATCCCATATTTCCCTGTGCAGAGGGTGGAAGGGAGATTTTGGGCAGGCAGGCAGGAAAGATTGCTGTGTCACAGCATGGCTGTGTGAAGACCAGGAGAAAAGGTGTGGGGTGGCTGGCTGTCTGTGGCTGAGTTTGGTGGTGTGGGTCTTTCTATTTCTTTTGCAAAGGGCTGTCCTGTGGTTTTTTTTTTGATAATAAACGCTTTCTGATAATAATCCTAAGCCAAGTTTGGGAAAGAGTTGCATATCCCATATTTCCCAGTACAAAATACAACTCCTTTGGGGGAAAGAAGAGGGTGCCTTTGTCCCTTACCCAGTCTCTAACACCAGCGGGGCTGTTTGTGTCTCAGCCGGGGACGCTTCCTGATAATCCCCTACACCAAGTTTGGGAAAGAGTTGCATATCCCATATTTCCCAGTACAAAATACAACTCCTTTGGGGGAAAGAAGAGGGTGCCTTTGTCCCTTACCCAGTCTCTAACACCAGCGGGGCTGTTTGTGTCTCAGCCGGGGACGCTTCCTGATAATCCCCTACACCAAGTTTGGGAAAGAGTTGCATATCCCATATTTCCCAGTACAAAATACAACTCCTTTGGGGGAAAGAAGAGGGTGCCTTTGTCCCTTACCCAGTCTCTAACACCAGCGGGGCTGTTTGTGTCTCAGCCGGGGACGCTTCCTGATAATCCCCTACACCAAGTTTGGGAAAGAGTTGCATATCCCATACTTCCCTGTACAAAATACAACTCCTTACCATCATCCCTTCTGTTACCTGAAAACTCTCCCCTTGTCATGAAGCGCACAGCTGTACGCGGGTCTGGGGGAGCAAGTCCTGCTAGTGGTCAAGCCACAGCCAGGACACTGTGGGGGGCCAAAAAAGTTAAGGTGGGTCCCATCCGTCTAGAACGCCGAACTATGGGAGTGGGTGGACTTGAAGAAGAAGCTGGCTGTTCGAATGCAGAAAGTTCACAGGCATCCACCCGGAGCCGGTTGTCGTATGGAGCTGAGACAACTGGACGATCAATGGAACATACAGGTGTTGCCGTCATGGAACTACAGGTGGTGGATAGTGAGGATATAGATAACCCCACCCCTCCACCCGCTACTGACAGTGAGGAGGAGGTAGAGGAGGTACTACCATCAAAACGTAGACTTTCTCATGCTGCTGAAAGGGTGCCCATGACTCCCATCTCTGAGGGCGTCGCCACAGTGGCTGTGGGGAGGCCAAGGTCATTTATTTGGGACCATTTCCATGTCCACTCTCAGAGTGCTACTTTGGCAGTTTGTAGACACTGTGGGGCAAATATCAGCAGAGGCAGAGACACGAGACATCTTGCGACCTCGGGGTTGAGCTCTCACATGAAGCGACACCATCCCTCCATTTCGCTAGGAGGGGGAACTGCAAGCCCTTCCAGTGGCAGCCTTAGCACGCAAAGCTCTCCTGGTGAAGATGGTGGAAGGCGGACACAGTCCACCTTGGAGGATTGGGCCATTCCATTACCCAGAAAGAAAACGGGGGAAACATTACTCACACCCCAGCAGATAACCCAAACTGTGGGAGAGATGATTGCCCTAGATCACCATCCCTTCCGCCTGGTAGAACAAGAAGGCTTCGTACGCCTTATGAAACGACTGTGCCCCCGCTACAAAATCCCCTCCCGTCACACCTTTTCCAGAAAAGTAATCCCCGGCTTGTACGAGGGCTGTAAGGAACGCATTATCCAGATGTTGCGTACCGCCATGGGAGGACACATCCATTTTACCTCTGATATTTGGTCAAGCTTGGGAGGAGGCCACTCCTACCTCTCTCTCACGGCACATTGGTGGGAGAAGGAAGGCACTATGGATACATCCCATCGTTGGGCACTCCTCGCATTGGAGGTAGTTGATCGTGATCACAAGGCAGAGACCATCTGCAACTATCTGGAAAACATGATGGGGGAATGGATGCAGTGTAGGCCGGAAGAAATGAGGAGGGGCTTTATGGTGACGGACGCTGGGAAAAATATGATCAAAGCGGTTGAAAGTGCCGGGTTTCAGAATGTGTCCTGCATGGCCCACTTGCTTCACAATACCGTCAAGGAAGGTTTAAAGAGCCAGGAAGAGCAGTCGGCCAGCAACACAAACATCTCCCTGCTGATCGAGCGCTGTAGAAAGATCGCGGGCTACTTCCACCGGAGCATCAAGGCAGCCCGGCAGCTGAGAAACAGGCAGAGCCTTGAAGGCCTCCCGCAGCACAAGCTGCTCCAGGACGTCTCGACTCGGTGGAATTCAACCTTAAAAATGCTCGAACGCATGGTCGAGCAGCAGAAGGCGGTACACGGCATCTCCCTCACTTTGGTTGCGCCTGTTAGCAAGCTTGTTCCAACTAAGCAAGAGTGGGACACCATCTCCCAGCTAGTAGACGTACTAAAGCCATTCAAACATGCCACTGAGACACTTTCGGAATCAAAAGCCCTTCTGAGCCAGGCAGTGCCCATGGTCTTGAGGCTAAGGAGGCACCTAGAAAGGCTTGGGGCCGGTCGAACACTGGACTCCTTGGCTGGACCGCTGACACCGCCAGTCCAGGAGGTGGTGAGGAGGTTGTCCTTTGCTGTACGGAAACGCCTAGAGCCACTTCTTTCCAGCAAGGTCCATATGCTGGCGGCCTTGTGTGATCCACGGCTAAAGTACAACGTCTGCCCAAAAGACTTTACCATGTGGAAGGCCCAACTTGTTGACCTTGTGAGGGAGGTCTTTGCTGCCAGGGTGGAGGAAACGGGCACAGCGGCCCCTCTTCCAGAAATGCCTGTCACCCCAAGCACTAGCGCTAGTGGCGAGACGGAAAGTCCCGCGGAGCCGGTAGGGGGTTGCCGTAGGGATACGGATCTCCAGCCGCGAACAGGAAACGTTTTCTTTGCAGAGACGGTGGCCATACTTGCCTGCTCTGAAGAATCCTCTTTGCTGGCTTCTGCTCAAAAGGTAGACTCGGCCGAATGCTCGGTCAACAGGTACTTTGAGGAGCCTCCTGAGATAATTTCTTGTGATCCATTGTCCTATTGGGCTTCACGCGAACACATGTGGCCGGATCTGTCGCACGTAGCCCGCCAGTTCCTCAGCTGTCCTCCCACCAGCGTCCAGAGCGAAAGGGTCTTCAGCATAGCGGGAGATGTAGTCACGCCCCACCGCAGCTTGCTGGACCCTCAAACAGTTGAGAAACTTGTTTTCCTGAAGGCCAACCTTCCTGTGTTGAATTTCCCAGATTTGGATTTTGAGACCGACTGCTCCTAGAGCAACAGTTCTCCTCCTTTAACCAACTCTGCTTCAGAGTAACTTTGGCCAATTTTTTGGTCGTCCGGGCGGGGGGGTGGCCCCTTTGGACTCTGTCCAACAACTCTCTCCTCTATCCTACAATGCTTTCCTCTCTCTTTTCCCTTCCTTTCTCCTCTTTTTCATCACTCAACGTTGCCCCACTGTCGTTTTTGGGTTCATCCATCTCAAGGGGCCGTTTCACGAATCATGTAATCATGGAATCATAGAAAAGTAGAGTTGGAATAGAACTCATGGGCCATCGAGTTCTCCCCCAAGACAGACGCAGGAAGTTTCATTCAAAGCATCCCCGACAGATGGCCATCGAGCCTATGCTTAAAAGCTTCAAAAGAAGGGGCCTCCAACACAGTCCGGGGGAGACAGTTCCACTCCCGAACAACCATCGCGGAGAGAAGTACTATCTTTCATTTGTCCCTGTTGAACTTAATATACTTTTGGCCCATCTCTGTATTCGGAAGTTACAAAACGTTTTCTCTCATGTAATACTGGCTCTGTAGAGGTAGAAGGATATTCTGTGGAAAATTAGACCATAAAAGCCAAGGTAGATAATGCTTCCTCTTTGTGTTCTGTTCGGATTTCATTCAATTCCCTTTTTATTGGGGGGGGGGGAAATATTACCATCACGAGCCATGACTGTTTGGTCTTCTACAGATCCTCGCAGTTCCTGTACAGAAAGAGCACTGTTATATTTGATGTGGATACTTCAGATAATCATTTCAGGTGTAGGAATACGCCAGACTCTCACTTTACAGAGGTATACTATCTGTCCATCTGAACCTTTGAGGATGTCTTTATCCACTGGAATTACTACACCTCGACTTTGGCCAGAACTTCTCTAAATTGTCATCTTTCAGTGTCCCATCGTCTAGAGCGGGTGTGGTTGCCGCAGTGGTCATGGGACGGCCGCCTTTGGGTCCCCTAGCCCTCTGCCCGCTTACGCGGAGGGTGCCTTTATAACTCGGAGGGGGGAATCATCAAAGACAGTGGTACTCCTCCGCCTTTGCCAGCATTTCTCCAAATGGTTGTCTAGTGTCCCTTCTCCTTTATATGCCGTGGTCTACGCTGTGGTCGTTAAACGGCCGCTTTTGGGTCCCCTCCCCCTTTGACCTGGCACGCAGAGGGTGCCGTTCCCCCTTCAGGACGTGTGCCTTGCGGCTGCTTTCGATGTTTTGGCGCAGGTTACGCCGAGTGGGAATTGCCTTTTGCTGGCTTGTTGGTAAAATGATAGAAGAGGTACACGGCCTTCCCCTTGGGTGGTGGGGTGTTGGTGTGGGTAGAGGCTTAATTCGCAAAAACAAAAAACTTTGTGGGAGGGCCGTGCCAAACTCTCCGGGATGCATGCCGGCCAACTGTGGCCAGCTCAGGGTGGGGTCTTTGCTGCCCTTTGTTTTTTTTCCTTACTTTTCTTTTCTTTTTGCTGCCTCTCGGACTACGTGACGCCAGACTCTAGAGGTATATGCCCTTCCCCCTTCAGGGCGTGTTCCTTTGCGGCTGCTTGCAATGTGTGGGCGCAGGTTACCCAGAGTGGGAACTTCAGTTTGCTGGCTTGTTGGTAAAATCATAGAAGAGGTACACGGCCTTCCCCTTGGGTGGTGGGGTGTTGGTGTGGGTAGAGGCTTAAGTCGCAAAAACAAAAAACTTTGTGGGAGGGCCGTGCCGAATTCTCCGGGATGCATGCCGGCCAACTGTGGCCGGCTCAGGGTGGGGTCTTTGCTGCCCTTTTTTTTTTTCCTTACTTTTCTTTTCTTTTTGCTGCCTCGGACTACGTGACGCCAGACTCTAGAGGTATATGCCCTTCCCCCTTCAGGGCGTGTTCCTTTGCGGCTGCTTGCAATGTGTGGGCACAGGTTACCCAGAGTGGGAACTTCAGTTTGCTGGCTTGTTGGCAGGACGATAGAAGAGGTACACGGCCTTCCCCTGGGGTGGTGGGGTGTTGGTGTGGGTAGAGGCTTAAGTCGCAAAAACAAAAAACTTTGTGGGAGGGCCGTGCCGAACTCTCCGGGATGCATGCCGGCCAACTGTGGCCGGCTCTGGGTGGGGTCTTTGCTGCCCTTTGTTTTTTTTCCTTACTTTTCTTTTCTTTTTGCTGCCTCTCGGACTACGTGACGCCAGACTCTAGAGGTATATGCCCTTCCCCCTTCAGGGCGTGTGCCTTTGCGGCTGCTTGCAATGTGTGGGCGCAGGTTACGCCGACTGTGAACTGCCTTTTGCTGGCCTTTGGGTAAAACGATAGAAGAGGGTGGAACGATCAAAGACAGTGGGACAGTCTCCCATCACCCTGAGAGGCTGTGATTGACGCTGTTGCTGCGGAACGGCCGCCTTTGGTTCCCCTTGCCCACTGTCCGCGCACGCGGACGTTGCCGATTGCCCGTCAGGGCGTGTGCCTTTGCGGCTGCTTTCGAGGTGTTGGCAGAACGTTTCGCCGAGTGGTAACTGTTTTTTGCTGGCCTGTGGGTAAAACAATAGAAGAGGGTGGAATGATCAAAGACAGTGGTACAGTCTCCCATCACCCTGAGAGGCTGTGATTGACGCTGTTGCTGCGGAACGGCCGCCTTTGGTTCCCCTTGCCCACTGTCCGCGCACGCGGACGTTGCCGATTGCCCGTCAGGGCGTGTGCCTTTGCGGCTGCTTTCAAGGAGTGGGCGCAAGTTCCGTCTCGTGGAAACTGTTTCTTGCTGGTCTGTTGGTAATAACGAGGGTGGAGTGATCACAGACTGTGGGACAGTGTCCCATTCACCTTAAAAGGAAGTGTACTCAACGATGTGGCGGCAGAACGGCCGCCTTTGGTTCCCCTCGCCCTCTGGCCGCGCACGCGGAATCACTGAAAGAAGTGGGACACCTTGGCCTTTTCCACTTCTCAAAATTGTCTTCTTTTACTGTACCATTGCCTTGAGCGGGTGTAGTCGAGAGCATGTGATGATAATCTTACGCAGAGTAAGAAGTAGAGAATCAATCCACTCAGAAACTCTTTTGCTATTAAAAGCAATTACTTAATTATGCCTTCATGTTTCCTTTGGAATCAACATTTCTGCTTTGTTTCTACTTTGAATTCATTTCTACTCCATTACACACAATATCTTTCATAATTGTACTTCCTCAAGTTTACTTAAACTGTATACCAACTGAAGTCATTTCCCTCTATCCAGGTCATCTGCAGGAGAACTTTAATAACCCCTGAAGAACACACTAGTCTTCCCTGCAGTGCAACTCCATGGAAACATGAGCCTAACATCAGAGCCTTAAAACCTTCCTCTTCCAAAAAGCATTATAGGTCTGTGTGGTCGTTTGTAGCCTATTTAAGAATAGGTTGCCAGGCCAATAGTATTTCGCACTGTATAGTTTTTTAACTGTCAAACTACCTCCTCTTCAGTCCTCGGACTAGAGCCGTGTTTTTACACCACTGTTTTTTAAGCTGGTAATGCTGTATGCTGACTGTGACTTCAGTTATATCTTATGTCTTATTGACCCAACATGAACACAGAAGAGTCTCACTGATCAAAGCCGAACGGGCCTACCAGAGCTGAAATAAGCAAATTTCTTGGATTGGACTTGTTGAAGAAAAGCATATAACACATCATATCAGGTTATTATTTTCCAAATAAAGCACCATAAATGCATGTTATACAACCAAGGAGACATAAGAAGTCGTTCTATATGCTGAAATGATATGTTGCTATTGCTTACTTTATGAATTTAGCTGCAAAATATCACAATATAATGGAATCATTGACTACAGAAATGGCTAGATTTTTCCAGAGGCTTGACGGTTTGCTGTTATGGAGTGTATCTTTGTGTCATGGGTTGTGGTGTGTGGGCGTGGGGCCGGCCAACGGTGGCCGGCCCCCCGGGTCTGAGGGGCTTGGGCCCACATTTTGCAAGCAGACGTGAAGAAAGCATGCCCTTCCCCCTGTGGGTTCAGCGGTGTGGGCGTGGGGCCGGCCAACGGTGGCCGGCCCCCCGGGTCTGAGGGGCTTGGGCCCACATTTTGCAAGCAGACGTGAAGAAAGCATGCCCTTCCCCCTGTGGGTTCAGCGGTGTGGGCGTGGGGCCGGCCAACGGTGGCCGGCCCCCCGGGTCTGAGGGGCTTGGGCCCACATTTTGCAAGCAGACTTGAAGAAAGCATGCCCTTCCCCCTGTGGGTTCAGCGGTGTGGGCGTGGGGCCGGCCAACGGTGGCCGGCCCCCCGGGTCTGAGGGGCTTGGGCCCACATTTCTAAAGCAGACGTTAATAAAGCATGCCCTTCCCCGTGGGTTGCGGTGTGTGGGCGTGGGGCCGGCCAACGGTGGCCGGCCCCCCGGGTCTGAGGGGCTTGGGCCCACATTTTGCAAGCAGACGTGAAGAAAGCATGCCCTTCCCCCTGTGGGTTCAGCGGTGTGGGCGTGGGGCCGGCCAACGGTGGCCGGCCCCCCGGGTCTGAGGGGCTTGGGCCCACATTTTGCAAGCAGACGTGAAGAAAGCATGCCCTTCCCCCTGTGGGTTCAGCGGTGTGGGCGTGGGGCCGGCCAACGGTGGCCGGCCCCCCGGGTCTGAGGGGCTTGGGCCCACATTTTGCAAGCAGACTTGAAGAAAGCATGCCCTTCCCCCTGTGGGTTCAGCGGTGTGGGCGTGGGGCCGGCCAACGGTGGCCGGCCCCCCGGGTCTGAGGGGCTTGGGCCCACATTTCTAAAGCAGACGTTAATAAAGCATGCCCTTCCCCGTGGGTTGCGGTGTGTGGGCGTGGGGCCGGCCAACGGTGGCCGGCCCCCCGGGTCTGAGGGGCTTGGGCCCACATTTTGCAAGCAGACTTGAAGAAAGCATGCCCTTCCCCCTGTGGGTTCAGCGGTGTGGGCGTGGGGCCGGCCAACGGTGGCCGGCCCCCCGGGTCTGAGGGGCTTGGGCCCACATTTCTAAAGCAGACGTTAATAAAGCATGCCCTTCCCCGTGGGTTGCGGTGTGTGGGCGTGGGGCCGGCCAACGGTGGCCGGCCCCCCGGGTCTGAGGGGCTTGGGCCCACATTTTGCAAGCAGACGTTAAGAAAGCATGCCCTTCCCCCTGTGGGTTCAGCGGTGTGGGCGTGGGGCCGGCCAACGGTGGCCGGCCCCCCTGGTCTGAGGGGCTTGGGCCCACATTTTGAAAGCAGACGTTAAGAGAGCCTGCCCTTCCCCGTGGGTTCCGGTGTGTGGGCGTGGGGCCAGCCAACGGTGGCCGGCCCCCCGGGTCTGAGGGGCTTGGGCCCACATTTCCTTTTTTTTTTCTTCTCTCTCTTTCTCTGGGAAGCGTGCCGGCCAACGATGGCCGGCCTAGTATTTTAAAGTGTGGGCCTTTTCGGCGGTGGCTTTTTCTGTCTTTTCTTTGGTCTTTGCTGCCTCTCGGCCTACGTGGCCGAGTTTTCCCCGATGCACTGCCTCTCTCTTCTCTCTCGGCTGTCGTTCCTTACCCCTTTATGCGAGTTTGCACCGAAGCCTCCTTTGGGGCGGCGGCCCCTCTTTCTTCCTGTCTGGGAAGCGTGCCGGCCAACGGTGGCCGGCCTAGTATTTTAAAGTGTGGGCCTTTTCGGCGGTGGCTTTTTCTGTCTTTTCTTTGGTCTTTGCTGCCTCTCGGCCTACGTGGCCGAGTTTCCCCTGATGTACCGCATCTCTCTTCTCTCGCCGGCTGTCGTTCTTTAGCCCTTTCTGCGATTTTGCACAGAAGCCTCCTTTGGGGCGGTGTCCTCTGGTTTTTTCTCTCTCTCTCTCTCTCAGGGATGCGTGCCGGCAAACAGTGGCCGGCCCGGCTTAATGTATGGGCCTTGTCGCCTGTGGCTTTTTTCTTTCTTTTCTTTTCTTTTCTTTTCTTTTTGCTGCCTCTCAGCCTACGTGGTCGAGTTTCCCACGATGCACCGCATCTCTCTTCTCTCGCCGGCTGTCGTTCTTTACCCCTTTGTGCGATTTTGCACAGAAGCCTCCTTTGGGGCGGCGGCCCCTCTTTCTTCCTCACAGGGAAGCGTGCGGGCCAACGGTGGCAGTATTTGAAATTGTGGGCCTTTTTGGCCTACGTGGTGGACATGTTTCCCACTATGCACCGCTTCCCTTTCCTCTTCTTTCACGGCTGTCGTTCTTTACCCCTTTATGCGATTTTGCACAGAAGCCTCCTTTGGGGCAGCGGCCCCTCTTTCTTCCTCACAGGGAAGCGTGCCGGCCAACTGTGGCCGGCCTAGTATTTCAACGTGTGGGCCTTGTCGGCCTATGTGGTCGACGTGGTTCCCACGATGCACCGCCTCTCTCTTCTCTCGCGGCTGTCGTTCTTTACCCCTTTGTGCAATCTTGCACAGAAGCCTTCTTTGGGGCGGCGGCCCCTATTTCTTCCTGTAAGGGAAGCTTGCCGGCCAACGATGACCGGCCTAGTATTTCAGTGTGTGGGCCTTGCCGGATGTGGCTTATTCTTTCTTTTCTTTTCTTTTCATGAAATCAGCGGGGAGGATGGGCGGGTTGTGTTTCCACAGAACACAACTCAAAGAAACAGTTAGAGGTATCCTATACTGTTCTAAATTGCTCGACAACAAAATGATAGAATCATAGAAACATGGCACCAAACATCATATAATCATAAATCTAGAAGAGACCATCCAGTCCAACGCCATTCTGCCATGCAAAAACAATATACAGTAGAGTCTCACTTATCCAACACTCGCTTTTCCAATGTTCTGGATTATCCAACTTATTTTTGTAGTCAATGTTTTCAATATATTGTGATATTTTGGTGCTAAATTCGTAATTACTACGTAATATTACTGCGTATTGAACTACCTTTTCTGTCTAATTTGCTGTTAAACATGATTTTTTGGGGCTTAATTTGTAAAATAACCTAATTTGATGTTCAATAGGCTTTTCCTAAATGTCTCCTTATCATCCAACATATTTGCTTATCCAACGTTCTGCTGGCCCGTTAATGTTGGATAAGTGAGACTCTACTGTATCCAGAAATATCTGATGCTGTAACCGATATATCATTTACCGTCCCGGAATACTAGCCAGATGGCCCATGAATGGTCACAAAAGTCATAGAAATATGGTCACAGAAGTCATGGAATAATAGAAACATGGTCCCTAAAGTCATAGACTCAAAGAACGAAGTCACAGAATCATCCCAAAAGTTCTAGAATCCTAAAATGATAGAATCATAGAATCATGGGGCCAAACATCATAGAATCATAAAGCTAGAAGAGACCATCCAGTCCAATGCTATTCTGCCATGCAAAAGCAATATAACACTCTTGCAGGCTTCATCATTACTGGATCCGTCCTTCAGGACTTTGGCAAACGTTGGATGTGCAATGTTGCTATTTCATCCAAGGCAGAAATTCAACTCATTCTTGGATGGACAAACAGAACCACAACTGCTAACGTTCCCTTAAGGCAGTGTTTCTCAACCTGTGGATCTCCAGGTGTTTTGACCTACAAGTCCCAGAAATCCCAGCCATTTTACCAGCTGTTCGGATTTCTGGGAGTTGAAGGCCAAAACATCTGGGGACCCACAAGTCGAGAACCACTGCCTCAAGGGAGAAACTGTGGCATTACCTCCGAAGTGAAAAAATTGGAAAAACCCAACTCTTCCTTGAAAACCTGTGATTGTCTAGACATGTGTGGGTTAAATCTAGGGCAAAGGAGGGTAAAAATAGATGGGAGGGTCCAATGTGAAAGGTTTGGAACCCCTCCCCTTATATATAAAACAAAGACTCCGCCTCCAATATGTGGCATTCAGTGTGTGTCCACACCAGGGTAGAATTGGCACCATGCTCTCCAGATCAGCCATGCACGTGCCACATTATGCCCCTTCCATGTTCAGGGAGTTTGACAGATGGAAGGACTATCTGAGCCTTGCGAAAGTGGTTACGGAGATCATCGCGGAACGCAAGAAGGTCCCATTTCCATCTCAGAGTTGGGACACAATGGACTACGACATGCAGCTAGTCCTCAACGAGGACAACTTTGAAACAGCATCACAATGGGTTAATGGAAGCAGTTCCAGCAGCAAGAGCTCCAAAGGTAGTGCCAATGGCCAGGCTTCCCAAAACAAGGAGATTTGCAATTTCTGCAAACACAACGGGGAATCCAAGCAGGTCTATTCGTCCCACCGGCTGAAGGGGATGGACGGCACCGTGGAGTGCCCCATCTTGCGCAAATACACCTGTCCGCTCAGCGGTGCCACGGGCGAAAAGGCCCATACTTTAAAATACTGCCCACTGAGCCAAGGGAAGAGGTCGCTGTATCGCAAGTGCGGACGCAACTCGGCTGGACGCAAGGTGAGGAGATAAGAAGATCAGGAGAAGACCAAAGCATTTATTCTTAGTTTTAGTTTGACTTTGTAAAAGAACAACATTTGATTTTGAGCATCATTAACACTCTTTACATTTCCTCCCACTTTGTTTCAGGTTTGGAGAATGGAAGCCCAATTCTCTTAGACTACATTTGTGAGTCCAGAAATGTTTTTTTATGTATATTGTTGCCTTCTTTCACATTTGTTGTACCTAGGTTAATTATATTGTGTTTCTTTTAGATGTGTCAGTTGCCTAGTGTGATGACTCATGGGCCCTGCAGTCCTATTCCTGACAGTATTGTGGCAGATGAGGAGGAAAATATGGAGTTTTCCCCAGATTTCCGGTCGGAGTCAGAGCCTTGGCAGCTGCCTGAAGTTCTAGTCCAAGAACCAATTAAACCTGACCTTGGTGGGAACTCTCCCCCTTATGGGAGAAAACAGGCTTACACGACTGATAGAGGATCGAGAGAAAAATTTAGAAGTAGTGCTCGCCTTGCTGCCAAATATGCCACTGATTAGAAGTATTTCCCCTGAGAAAATACAGGGAGTCTTGCACCTGCAAGCTGGTTTCCTTCGCTCCCTGTTCTCTAGGGAAAGTGATTGTTGTTTGGGGAAACGAGACCCAATATAGGGAAATTGCGCGAAGGATTCCTTGCGGAGTCAATTCGTCAGCTCCTGGAGAGAGGTCGTGTGTGTGGACTTCGAATCCTGTTCCTTGCCTCCTGAATCTAGTTCCAAGCCTTGTCCTCGTCTCACGGATTTACCACAGATCTTGTTCCATGCTTCAAGTTGCTTTGCCTTTAGCCACAGCTCCAGCCACGTTCCAAGTTACTTTCAGCCTTGTGTCAAGCTTCATTGGATTCAAGACTTTTGCTGTTTTCCCAACGCTTTGCTTGGCAAAGCGTGTGTTGCGGTTATTGGATTATAATCTTTGGACTCTAATATTTCATATTGGACAATAATCTGCTGGACTATATTTGGCCTCATTTGAAAGGTCTGCTTCTGAACTTTATTCTACACTTGTTTTTATTGACTTTATATATTCCTTTAATAAAGATATTAGATAGAATCTGGCCTCAGTGTATGGTTATTGGTGCCCAGCAGCCTAGATCCTGACACCTTGTATCATGCTTTTTTATACATATATGTTTTTTACATATGTAATATCACGTTCCTTTTACATCTGTAATTGCCTTATATCATATTTTATATTGTGTTTTATATATGCAGTTACTTTACATGTTTCTTTTATGTATGGATGTATAATTTTTACATGTTTAATTATATTATTTGCAACTATAATTGCCTAATATCATGCTTCTTTTATATATGCAATGACATCATGTGTATTTAACGTATATAAGTGCCTTATATCATGTCCGGGTTATCATGTGTGTCTCCAGAGGGATGCAGCCCTATCCTTTGCTGGGAAAATATAGAAATATCTTCTAAATGGGTACTGTCTAGAATTTTGTTTTGTAAACAAAGGAAAAGTTTATATGCTATTGGAAAGAAAGATACTATTTTATGTGTATATTTTGGAAAGGAATAGAATTGGTTATTATTACTGTGGTCTAACCTTCAATTGTTTGCAAGTTGTTCTAAAGTTTGGATCGTAGAGTTTAATAAACAGAGTTTATGGTTTTTGCATCAAAACTGTTCATGTTGTGCTTAAATGGGATTGAATTTACTTTAATTTGTGGCCCATAATAGGCTGGTTATAAGCCTGATCTGGAAGGCAGCCAAGGCAAAGACCATTGAGCTGCTGAACTTGCAGACCGAAAAGTCCCAGGTTCAAATCCCGGGAGCAGAGTGAGCGCCCGCTGTTAGCTCCAGCTTCTGCCAACCTAGCAGCTTGAAAACATGCCAATGTGAGTAGATGAATAGGTACCGCTCTGGCGGGAAGGTAATGGCACTCCATGTAGTCATGCCGGCCACATGACCTTGGAGGTGTCTATGGACAACACTGGCTCTTGGGCTTAGAAATGGAGGTGAGCACAACCCCCAGAGTCAGACATGACTGAACTTAACGTCAAGGGATACCTTTACACACACACATATGCAGGGACTACACCAATTTAACAAAGTTTCAGCCACAAAAACAAAGTTTCTGAAGTAGAGCAATGACTTTCACAGTAAAGATAACCCAATTTAACAGGAAATAAGACTTTCAAACCAGGAACAGATTTCTGCAATTATTAAAAAATGGTTTATTATAAAAGCTATGAAAATTTGCCAAAAATCAGAGGATAAGGGAAACGTTCCACATTTTGGTGAGCTATCAGTGTTAAATGTGTTCTACCACTGTACCAAGTTTGAAGAAGATCACTCAAAAAATGAGGGCGGGAGAGCCCCCTAAGTCCCCCCCCCTTCGGGCTGTTTTTGGGCGACCGCGCATGCGCGTCCGCCATTAACGAATTAATTTAGAAAATAACGAATTTTCGTTAATTTCGAAAAATTTTGGGGGCCAAATTCGTTATTAGCAACAAAAACGAAAAACTGCCCCCTCTAGTTTTGAAACGAGTTTAGAATCAAATTTTTCATGGATCGATCAAGCCTAGAAACCAATATTAACCTATTCTACATTTTCATATAATCCTAGAGTGTGAAGGGACCCCCCAATGGCCATCTAGTCCAACTCCCTTCTTCCAGGCAGAAGGGCACCATCAAAACTCTCCTGACAGATGACCATCCAGCCTCTAAATGAAATAATATGCTTCCTCTATTGAGTTGGAAGGGATCCCCAAGGGTCATTTATTTAGGGATTTCTTCCTAGCCCAGCACTGATTTACTGAGTAGATATATCCGTCAGTCCTCCTCTTTGCAGAATCAACAATTTATTGGAATTCTGGCTGGTTGGCTGGCTGCTGCTACGGAGAGACAAATCCCCTCTCCCTCTCGATTGGGGCTTTCTGATATGAGCAGAATTCTGGGAAATGTAGTTTAGGGCAAGTCCTTTTGCATTCTCTGCCATATGGCTCCTTGCCTTCCCAAAATACATTTTCCAGAGGTCTGTGCTTTCTTTCCCAGCAAACTCTGCTTTCTCCCTGCTTTCCCTCTCCTCATGGCAAGAAGTCATTAAGTTAAAGTGGAAAGGCAGTCTTTTGATCCTTGCTTTGCTTTCTTGCACTGAAAATAAAACTGATTTTGGGAGGCTTCCAAGATGTACAAAATGCAAACAAAAAATTATTGGGTAAGTTTCGATTCTTAAGTTTTTGGCATGGGCCATGCCCATGTGTCGAATATCATATCATAAGTATGAATTCAATGAATTTGATATGACTCATGAGGACTAACAAAAATGCTCACCTCTATTAGCTACATGTACCCATGTAGCTGATATAACGTATCAACTGTTGTCTTTTTGGTCTTTGAGAGAAAATCAAATATGGAGAATAAAGATGTATAAGATATGGCAGACTCAGTATCAACCCTGTCATAAATTACCTAGGTCTGTTATATGCTTAATTAATTTTAAAACATATACCAGCCATTATCCTATGAGCTCAAGGGGAATGAGAACATGCAATGCAATTAACAGCTTAAAAACAACTTTGCAGATTATAATTATTACTTTAGGCTAGTGATGTATTTAAACTTGGAGTTTTGGATTATTACGACCAATTCCAGGGTAAACTAATGCATAAACCAGCCTTTCATGTCATCCGTAAGATAGTGGGTAAAATGCAATTTTCAGTATTTCCTGGTCAATGATATTGAGTAAGAAAGAATCTGAAATTTGACATTGACTCTTTTCTCACTAGCTCACCATCCTTGCATTAGTTGCCCTCCTCTGTGTGCATTGCAAGGGCAGGCATCCTTGGGAATCCAAAAGCTGGTATGAGGTGAGGATTGTCAAAGGGCTTTCTACATGTGGTCTTTTTAAGGCTGTTAGAAGTATCTTTCAGATGACTCTGGGTTTTTCCAGACAACCACTCCATGCTATATTAAACTTAATTTGTGTAATAAAAATTAAATACAAGCTATTCTAACATATGGGAGCCCCTGGTGGCGCAATGGGTTAAACCGCTGAGCTGCTGAACTTGCCGACTGAAAGGTCGGTGGTCAGCCCCAGCTTCTGCCAACCTAGCAATTCAAAAACATGCAAATGTAAGTAGATCAATAGGTACCAGTCCGGCAGGAAGGTAATAGCGGTCCATGAAGTCATGCCAGCTGCATGACCTTGGAGGTATCTACAGACAACGCCAGTTTTTCGGCTTAGAAATGGAAATGAGCACCAACCCCCAGAGTAAGACACAACTAGACTTAATGTCAGGGGAAAACCTTTACCTACTCTAACACATATAAATTAACAAATGATACTATAAGAAAAAAACAAAATAGGGGAAAATAGATAGAAAAATGGGACTTGGTTTATAACCACTCAGATATTTGCCTTCTGAGCCTACTTCTTCTAATACAAAAGTTATTATCTTACTATCTCTCAAGTTAAATAATCAAAACTTTATTCTATTTATAATAACACCTACAATTGTATAACTATAACAAATGACCTACTCCAGTGATCTCTTAAATATGTAACAACAGGTTGACAGTCTTGCTTAAATTTCTCTGTTGTGTTGTCCTTAACAAACATAGTTCTGTTGTCCATTTCCATTAGATGGTACACCTTCAACAGCCAATCTTATATTGACAGAATCTCTATCTCTATTTTATATGTAAAGCATCCTTGCAGCCATGATCCTCAAATCCCTTCTCACCCCCCCCCCCCAAATTGCATTGACTCGACATGTGAACTACTCCCATTTCTCTCTCCTGGATTGACCTACTTCCTGTTCTGTAACACAGGGCTGGAGAGGCTAGCCCAGTAAGAAAGATCATTGTTGCATGGTGTGCATGATGACAATCTGATATCATAAACCAGCTCCAGGAGAAAAACCAGTAAGTTTATAGCCTCTTTATCGTTACCTGGTTCCACCAAAATTTCTTGATGTCAGGTGACAGTTGGGCAGGTGTGACCTATGATACGATCCTAAATGGCTGAAGTCTCCTTATTTTGCCTGGATTCCCCCCACATCAAGTGGCACGCACTGGATGAAGATGGAAATCAAGATAAGATCCTAACATTCTGGAGATTCCCATTCATTCCTGACTTCCCCTTCTGATGTTACATGAGAAGTAGATCCTTGAAGGCTATATATAGCCTTTTGATCCTTGCCTGACTCCTCTAACAACATAACATGGAGTAATCTGGGGGGAGGGGGATCTCCCACCCAGAAATTTTCCCCCAGCAAGGCATCTTTGATAATTGCATATTTTTTGAATGCATTGGCAGTGGGGAGACAACTGATTAAATTATTTGTTCTTCCTTGTAGGAATGAATAATTTAACATATCTGATCACTACACCCCACTTTCCATCTGTTTGGCAAGGAAAGGTGTTTATGGATCTTTGCCCTAAGGAATAGGTTCCTGACTATAATGTGCAAGACAATCTGGGGTGGAGCCAAGCACAATTTCTTTTCACTAAATATGTTCAATGTAATGTATCTGGATTGAGATGAATTAGTAATGGCCATGCATTGTCTTGCTTTGGCAATAAACTGCTTGCTTAGTTTAAGCAAGAAAATAATATGCAGTTGCTATATAGAATTCTCTCTTAAAGAGGAATTAAATACATATTTGTTGAAGTCAAGTTTAGCAGTCTTTTATGTATCACAGCAAATTTTTATTTTTCAAAAGGTATAATGTGCTTTGGGACATACTCTCCCCCCTTGGGAGCATGCAACTCTATTAATGCAAGTCATTATTTTCCCATTTCATTCTAGAGGGAAAGTATTTTCTATCAATAGACAGAATATTTTGTAGCAGTTACTTATTCTTAATTCTAATGGCAAGTTTGGGAATAGTATTTGATTCATATGTTTGTACACCTCATAGCATAATTAGAGACCTTCCCAATCCAAAACCCTCAACTTGCCCCTTAGATACAGTCTCCCAGCTAATCTGAATAACCCTGGTAGACGAGCCTTTGACCTTTGTCTGCTGCTGATGAATGCCGGGTCAGTCAATGGAAAAACTGTGACCATTCAGGATTTAATCCTGAATGGCCAGACTGACCTGGCGTTCATCATGGAGACCTGGCTGCGTGAGAGTAGGGGAGTAAATCTCAGCTCTGTCTGCCAGGTGTTATGGCCCACCAGCAGGCAAAGGCCGGGTGTCACGGAGGTGGGGTAGTGGTGATCTATCAGAGTGACATCATACTGACCAGGATTCCCTTGTCCTGATCAGATGGTTTTGAGTGTCTCTAAATGACAGTGGGACACAGGGACAGACTGGGGATTTTGTTGGTGTACCGGCCACCTCGATGCTCAACCTGCCTATCTGAGCTGTTGGTGTTGATCTTGGGGTTGGTGTTGGACTCT
Source organism: Anolis carolinensis (assembly GCF_035594765.1). Lineage (NCBI taxonomy): Eukaryota > Metazoa > Chordata > Lepidosauria > Squamata > Anolidae > Anolis > Anolis carolinensis. The sequence continues at coordinate 254,727,646 of NC_085842.1, read as the reverse complement.
CCAAACTTATGGTTCTCAGGGACTTCAATGCCAAGACAACCTTATAAAATAGTGGTGGTGGTAGTAGTAGTAGTAGTAGTAATAATAATAATAATTTATTTTTAACCTGCCCTCTCTCTCCGAGGGGACTCAGGTGGCTTCCAAAGTAAAATGGCAAACATTCAATGGCAATACAAAATATAATAGACAATTAATAGACATTTAGACATAAATTAATCAAAAATCATATAAAACATAAATGAAACATATCAAAATATAGATCTCCATAATTTAAAATTGTTTGTTGCCAGCAACATCTCAAAGTAGAATCAGTGGTAGTCTACTTTCCTTCCTCACCATAAGCTAATTCACAGAAATTGATTTTAAGTTGTACCATATATTCTATGGCTGGGCTAAGATTTAAGGTCTAATGCTTTTCTATCAAAGGGGTTTATATTAGAGGAGGTGGTAAATGGTTATAAATATAAATATTTGATTTTAACAATATTTAAACTTCTGTATTGTTTGTTTTATGTGTTGTAATCCGCATTGGTTCCGCTTGCAGAGAAAGGCGGTGTAAAAATATCTTAAATAACTTAATAATAACACTCAAATGTACATGGTACGATGTGAGCTGTTATGTGTGGCTTTGCCTTGCCATAACCTGGAGTTTAGTAAATGATTCCAGATGGGCCATAGGAAGTAATTGTTACATAGTTTAGAGATAATTAAAGTTCCCCAGTCCCTACTTACAGGGAAGCTGCTTTTTTATTTTGTGTCAAAAGCATTACATAAATAAGTTTAAAAACTGCTAAAATAAAGGGATCACAAGCATCTAAATAATTTTAGACCAAAAGCAGGCAACAGCGACTGCATTGTCTGTAGCTTTAAACAGTTCTTCCTATGTGCATGAGGCAGGGCATTGTGGGCAAGCATACAGATACTGAATTGTTTGTTCTCCTTCACAGTCACACAAGGTAGTGGATTCTTCTAGGTAGCGCCATTTTTCCAGGTTGTCTTTTAATCTGCCAACTCCACTTTTAAGTCTGTTCAGGGACTTCCAAGTTGCCTATTCTTAGTTTGCCCCTGACAGAAGACCCTTGTGGGGAGTCATCCAGTTGGAACTACCCTTCGGGGAGATGGTGGCGGGATACAAAAATAAAGTATTATTATTTTGCTGCCCACGGGGATATTATCTCTATTGCTGGAGGAACTTTTAGAGGAGTGTGTTTCTCATGAAACCTTTCCTTGATTTAAGTCTACTGGGAGGAGACTGATAGCCACACAGTGGGTGGATTTCACAGTGTTCAACTTTATTTCTTTCTCAATTGGCAGCAACTTTCCATCACACATCAGAGGGCAATGCCAGATAGCTTATAGAGTCTATCAGCAAGTGTAGGTTTAAGACATGTCTCATTCAGTGCTATATTCACCTGCTTCGCATGGGCAGATTTATGCTAGATAGGGCAGGCATACTCAGCAAGTTGAGTAAGACTAGGCCAGGGCTGATGTCCTTATTAATTCTGGGTCTGCACCCCATGCACTATTAATAAGTTTCTGCAGGATGTTATTGCATGCAGCTACTTTGTGCTTGGTGTTCAGATAGTGTTTCCTAAAAGTTAGTGTTCGATCTAGGGCAATAGTTCTCAACCCATGGGTCCCCAGAAGTTTTGGCCTTCAACTCCCAGAAATCCTAACAGCTGGTTAACTGACTGGGATTTCTGGGAGTTGTAGGCCAACACACCTGGGGACCCATAGGTTGAGAAGTACTGCTGTAGAGCATCACACTGCCCTTAATGTTAGCGATAGGTAGGATGGAGATCTCCAAAGATCCTGCCCTGAAGACCCACTTTAGGATGCAAGGGTCATGCTAGTCATCCATGCATTCTACAAAGAGCTTGCTTTTGGGGCTTTTTTACTCAAGGTTCTTTTCTCTCTCTAAAGGTATTCTAAAATGCTATTCAAGAGATTGGTCTCTTTCCTTGTGTGCATTGAGAACCATTCTGGGAAAAACAGTGTTCATTTGTGCAAAAAGCTCACAGCATTTGGGAACTCCCACATATTACCGCCTCTGAGACGAGGTCCCAATCTTCTGTCCTAGTCTGGCATATATGCATATGCCCCCACACAGAGCCTCCTCCTCAAATATATATGGAATCACTTACCTCTAAAAAGTCTTGCTTTCTTATACTGAGGGTTCTTGATAGGGATAAATCAGACTTCTGAGATATAATAATTGGTGGTAGAAGAAGAGCAGCAGCTACTGATCTCTCTATCTGATCTATCCCCATGACAGTGATTAGTGTTTCTGAAAGGAAAAAAAGCAGGAAATCAGCACAGAGATGATGAAATAAATGGTGTTTAAATGGAAATGTTATTTTGCCTTTTTGTTTAAAATTTCCAGTCATATGTGTGTTAGAGAGGAATGGTGGGGCGGGAAAGAGATTGAGAATGAGCATATTAATATATCATGGTGTAGTGCTATAGCGAGAGAGAGAGAGAGAGGCTCAAACAGGGCTACAAAAGGAGGCAGGGGTAGTGTTTTGTTTTGGGGGCTTTTTGGATTCTCTGATAAGCCTCAATTGTGAGGAAGGAGAAATGGATATTTCTATAGAAAAACAAAGTTTACAATTTTTTTACAGCTATTTTGTAATTCAAAGGAAAAGCACATGAAAGTGTCCATTTATTTATTTATTTACAGCATTTACTTTCCGCCCTTCTCACCCTGAAGGGGACTCAGGGCGGATCACATTGCACACATAAAGGCAAACATTCAATGCCTTAACATAGAACAAAGACAAGACAAACATGGGGCTCCGAGCTTGCCTCGAACTCATGACCTCTTGGTCAGAGTGATTTGTTGCAGCTGGTTGCTCAACAGCCTGCGCCAGAGCCTGGCCACATGCTTTTCAGCTGTTAACCCGATTTTGCTCACTTTGACTAACATCATCTAGTCACCATCCCCTTTCAACCCTGTTACTTCCAAGTTTTTGATCATGTGTAGAAGGACCCTTAGCAGTAGAACAGATTTTGTGTTGATTAAAAGAAATGCTTTCCAAAAGGTCTCCCACAAAAGAACAGTAAAGGAGCAATATCATCTGATAAGCCCCAACCAATGCGCTGTTAATGCGATATAACTGTGACTCACCAATCTCATGTGATAAAGCCCTTAGAGTAATAGGATTATTACAACTCCACATGACTAAAATTTCTACTTTAGCACCCTACCACACATTATGGTTTGTGTCAAGTATTTCTAACTAAAGACAAAAATATGTTTCCAAAGAGGCTGCCTGAATTTGATAATTCTCAATTACAAAATAAACAGTGATTTTACTGTGCAATCCTATTTGCATATACTAAGAGGTTTAACTATTAAGTTCAATGGGATTTGCAGCCGGATAGGTATGTATCAGCAAAATACATTCATCAGTAAAATAAAACCTTGAAACTACAAATCTGCATCTATAAGATCATTACAAAAACAAATTAAAGTTGTTTTGCATCAAATTACACAATCCATAACAACTTCATTATAAGTAACATTTGAGATGCTCCGTTAAGAAACACATTCTCTTGTTTTCCTTTTTCCTAATGTAAAAAACACATGTACTGCTTTTGTGCTGATGACTGCATTCAAAAGCAGTATCCAAGGTGATAAGGTACTGGTTGATTTAGACAAAGTGAAGGACATTATCATATTTTCTGTCTTGTTAACTGAACACTGCCAATCCTCATACTAATCCCTTGGGCATGTGATTATTAACCTCTTTTCACATACTGAATTGGCTATTTATACCTTCACTTAACTTCCCATATCTCAAACAGAATTTAATTCATAACAGGATTTTACTTCTGACACTTTGCTTGTTGGCAAGTTTTCCTAATGACCTCTTCTGAGAGATTTTATCAGGCATCCTTTAGAAGTTTAAATAAATTAATTCCATGTGTTTTCCCCTCATGTATTTATTCTCCCTGTTAATTCTTTCAAAGATTTCTAATACACTACAGCACTTTAGAAGTTTAATAGTATTAAATCCATTGGACCTCATTTTTCATTTAGCAATTATAGCTGTATGAAGATATGTGCAAGATCCATGTATCATCCATTCAGTACATTCTTCATTGAATCTCACCTTCACCTCTAACATAAAGTATCATTTCCTACTTCCCTTGGTCTCTTCCCAGTAAATTAAGTATATGAGTTGCCTATTATTTTGTTCAAATTGGGGGGAAAAGTATAAATATATATACTAAGTAGTTCATTTATCAATGGAAAATTACTTGCCCATCCCATTCCCTTCTCCATATTCTTTCATTGTCTTCCATTTGTATTGTTTACTATAGTTTCTTCACTGGGCTACAGATTTGAGGATCAACTTCTATAATGATAGTAGGAGTTATGATGGTAAGGGCATGCCTCAGCTTTGAGATTTTTTTATCTAAACTCACAATTCCAAATAAATCTTAACAAGATTTTCAGCCACTTTGCAAATATCCAAACTCTGCCAAGACATGGCTAAGATTTCCTTTTTCTTTTCTAAAAACTGCTTTTTGCTTCTCCGGAATGTCGAAAAGTGGTAATGTATTTCTTTTAAAAAATTCAGTTACCCAGGTTTAATGTGTGAAAATATGAAATTCAAATGTTTATCCATTACATTATGCATTTCAATATATCACTTTAAAAAAGAAGCAAATATGGAGTTAACATATTCATGCCTCAAATAGAACTGACTGTGATGATAAACTGGAAACCATAAGGTTGGATTTCTGCAATGCACTTTACATTAAACACCCTCTTACTAAGTTCAGAAACTCCAATTGGTTCCAAACATGGCAGCCAGACTATGGGAACATCTAAGAGCAAGCATATTACACCTATACTAAAGTCACTCCACTGGTTGTCAATTATTTTCTGGGCAAAGTACATGTCATGACCAATGACATGTACTTTGACAGCAAGGATGAGGAAGAGGGATTGCCTCTCCCAGCATCCGAGCTAGAATCAAAAACAGAGTAACGGCATCATCAGACAAACAGTGAAAAATCCACAACTTCTCAGACTATTGATCAAGAGCAACAACATCCTAAGTTGGACAGTGCAGAACTTAACATGACTCAGGCTGCAGAAGACAAAGAGTGAAGCTGGAAGCTGGAAGACAAAGAGTGAAGCATTCCAGCCCAGCTGCAGCTGAGGAGAAAACGAATTCAAGTTTGCAGGTCCAGTCATTTGGCAGAGTAGAGGTCCAGCAATTGGGAGCAGCTTTGAGACCAGCATAAATAGTCTTGGAAACTGAGGCAGTCAGTTGCTGACAGCAATGTCTTTGTTGGAACTATAAGCTCAAATCCCTTGGATTCCAAGTAACAGGCTGAATCTCAGGTTTTGGCTGTGGATTGTGGATTATATCTGGACTGTGTTTACTATTGATTTCCTGGCTATGGAACTTTGGAACGTCCTCACAGTTTGTTTTACAGTGTATCCCTTGTATTTTAATTGACTGGTCCCTTGACTTTGGACTGATTCTGGATTAATCTTGTGGGTGTATGGTTTGCTAAATGGTCAAACTTGAGAAACCTGACAGTACAAAGTTTTGGGTTTGAGCCCTACATGAATTGGATCCAAGCTACCTACAAGACTGCTTAGCTCAGTGGTTCTCAACGTGGGATCCCCAGATGTTTTTAGCCTTCAGTTTCCAGAAATCCTAACAGCTGGTAAACTGGCTGGGATTTCTGGGAGTTGTAGGCCAAAAGCATCTGGAGACCCTTACTCCAACCAGGCAGAACCCAACTGGGAACCATCACCAGAGGACCTTATCATCGGCTGCCCCAAGACTGTGGAATCTCCTGCTGGAAGATTTTTAAAAGCTAAATCAGCTGCCACAGTTTAAGAGATAATTGAAAACCTCTCTCTTCTGGCAGTCCTGCCCAGTTAGTTTTGTGTATTTTGTTATTTTGTTAGGTTCTGTGTATTTTAATATATGTAGTTTACAAAATATGCTTTAAGATATACATTTTACTGAATCTTTTTATGATGATGTGTTTCAGCTATATTGTGCTCCATCTCAAACCATGAGGAGAAGCAGGCAAGGAGTAAACAAAATGTTGCTATGAGTATTACTATTATTATTATTATGTTTCTTTTCTCAGTACTTGAAATTTGTCAGACTTGCAATAATGGTCAGAATCAATTTTATTGGGATCTGGAATATTATAGTAGACTTTTTGTGACGAGCAAACCAGAACCTATATAGTTTGATCATTGGACTATGGCTCAGGATGCCAGGGATCAAATCCTGCTCAGCCATGCAAACCCAGTGGATGACTTTTGGCAAGTCTTATTCTCTCCTCCTTTGTAAAAAATAAATGCCAAGTAACCCCCTTGGTAAGTTTACCTTTGGATCACTATAAGTTGGAAATGACTTGAAGGCACACAATCATTTTTAGTCACATGTGTGCTTTTCATGTTTCTCATTTTTCACCAGTGGCTGAGGCGGTATCTAGTAACATTTGACCCGGATAACATGGAATAGCTATACTAGACAAAGTTGTTGAAATCCAATTACTTGTAGTAAGAGAGTACTTATTCTCTACTACAAATTTCATCAGGACTTGGAGCTTGATATTGGCTGTGCCATAACCATTTTTATTTTCTGCCATTGCTAGTTGAAATTTATCAGTTTAGACAGGATTAATGAGCAATGAAATATTTAAACATTTCTTCATAACCATCTATATTTAAAAAAAAATCTTAAAATACTACTCTTTTTCTTCTTCACTGATTTGACTGGTATCTTTCCCTTTCCTGTAGAGATGCACATTAGTGTACCAGAGACATATGGGATTAAAAAGAAAGGAAAATGGCAGATAGGAGTGGAGGTAATCAATTATCCCTCCCAAGGGGCCAATTAGCTCTTGACTGCCCAGTCATGCCCTTGGGTTGTTTTTCAAAAAAACCCATCCCAGATTCTTTACTGTTGCTACAGTAGGGGTGAGCATCTACAATGCACTCTGTATTTTGTAGAGCAGATTTAACCTTGGATCTGAGATATACTGGCATCTGATACAGCACATTTAATACTTAACTTGGACTTTCCTGCAACTTTGTTTAATGCATTGAATCCCCTGCAATGCATGCTGCAATGAACATTGGCAACTTCATTTTGTTGTTGCTATGATTTCAAGTCACCTTGAAGTTCCATTATACTGTTAGTGTAGATGGGGTCTTAGTGTGAGAAAAAGAAAAAGAAGAAAGGGAGAATGTAGAAATCATAGAATTCCCATGTAGGTCTTTGTTTGGTTGTCTAGATCTTTGCTTAGGGGACTTTCCTAAGAAAGATCCTTTAAAAATAAGTTCATATAGGTGAATTGAGTTTCTTGAATAATCTCTATGATGTTAAAATGAGCAGTCAGGGCTCAGCATCATCCCAGTCTAGTGACTTCAGAGATAACAAGAAATCTGCGTATGTGAAGAGATTCATCAGGGGAACAGTATGAGTCATAATCTTCATCAGCTCAAAAGGGCATGGGGGACAGATGCCAATTCTGCAGAACAGTTAGGTCCAATAAATTATTGAGTGCCAGCAAAATGAATAAAATTAGTTAACCCAAGGTATGTCTCAGGAGTTTTCATTTGTGGTGCAAGGGCAATATGGAGAAAACACACAGCAGAGAAGTAATTTGCTGGCCTTCAATTCAAATCTTATTTTCAACTTGACTCTTCATAAGGGAGGCTTTTAAAAGGTTGGGAACAAAAAACATAGCTTATTTTGAAAATACCTCTTTAATTGAGGAATATGGCATGTGGTGTTTTGTGAAAATAAATAGGCTGAGCAGGAAAGCTCAGAGTATGATGAACTGTGAAATGAAGTTTTGACAAGCTGCATACCCTACACTTTAGCTGCAATCAATTGCTGCAAAAATTACATAATCTTTGGAATGTTGCTACAGCAGTTGAAATTAACTAGTCAAATCTATAATGAAATATAGTTTTAAGAATGCAGTAAGCAAAAAGGAACTTCCAGAACCATGGAGACTGTATTATATTAGGAAACCTGTTCTTGTACTGTGACAATTTTTAGCATAATCTGAGACCTGCCCTGAACAAAATCATTTTCTCTCTGTTTACAGAATCCACACCATTGTTTACACTTTCTACTCAATGGGGGAACTGCCAGGGTATCTAGAGCCATGATATCACCACCAGTCTAATAAGATTATGACTCGTATCTTGTCCTCGGTCAATTGGTCAGAACATATCGTCCATTTGTTCAAGACCACTAACTACAAATGAGATTTGGACAGGTCTTTTGTACATATCTACCCAATGACGTGAAACCTTTAACTGATCTTTTGACAGGTCACCAATCAGATACACATCTTTAATTGGGCACTATTATTCTGGCTATCTGCCATCAGATGATTGCATCTGGTACCAATTAAGTACAGTTTTTCCATTTTTTCCTCTCAGCTAACTTTCTCTTTCTTTATCTTATTTCATCTTATTTTTGATACTTAAGTGCTTGACTGTTCAGAACTGACTTCTTTATATGCTGTTAATGCTGTGAAAACACTGATCACACTTATTTCTCTTTTTGCTACCCTAAGAAGAGAATGACACAGCATAGGGACTGCCACCTAAAAGATCCTATATTGTGCCTTTACTGTTTATACCTGTGGAAGTATTAGGACTGAGACATCAGTCTGTTCTGAAGATCTCAGGGCCTGGGTAACTTCAAACGGATATACATCAGATAGCTTAGACTTAAAGCAAATAGAGTTTCGTTTGACATAACCAGAACAGACTATAAATAATTGATTCTGATTTTCTTCCTTCCACCAGGTATTAAACTCTACACTCTTCCTTCCCTAACATCTAAATGTGTAGCACATCCTGATCGAAAAGTCATATTATGCACAAAATGACAGAGTTCCTAATCTTGGGTCCTAAGGAGTAGTCTCTTCAGCTGGGATATTCAAATACAGTCTCTGAACCATCTATATACAGCTGGTCCTCTGTATCCATGGATTCTGCATCTACTGATTCTACAATCTTATACAAATATTCACATACATGCATGTACATGCACACTAATCCAAAAAGCAAAGCTTAATGTTGCCATTGTATGTAAAGGATATCATTTTACTACATCATTGTACATGATGAGACCTAAGCATTCATGGATTTTGGTATCCATGAGGAGTTCTGGACTCAATCTTCAATCTTGAGGTCAGTCTTGAGGTTCTATATTGAGGGAAAGGTGGGATAAAAACAAAACAAATAACTAGAGGAAGAGGAGGAAACTTCAGGTGTGCTGGTGATAGTAATATAGCAGGAATACATTGGAACATGAGCTCTGATACACAGAATATGATAAGAAACATAGAATACTTGTGAATGCAAGTCACAGAGCAATGAACATGATCATCCTTTGATGTTTAGAGTTGAATATAAATTGCAAGTCTGGTTGACTGAGGATCGGCCTCCACATGCTTCTTAGGAAACATAATTGAAATATAACAACATAATTCAAATATAAAAGTAACTGCAAAGAAGCACATTTACATCACAGAAAGAATGAAGCTATTGCTTGATTTGTTGCAATCATCATATAAGTTAGTTAAGTTTTAGTTTTTTCTGTAAAAAATTAATCACAAATAACTCATCATTTGTTACAAATTTGTTTCAAGCTATGGTTTTGTAGAAAGAAGAAACAAAGACTGGCTGAGATGAATGCTTTCTTTTGCTATGCACTTTTTAAAAAAGTACAGCAGAATAGAAGGAAATATATTGCTAGGATCTTCTACTGGATGCATCATTCACTCTTCCTAGGCATAATGTTCCAATTTTCTATAATGAGATATCAAAATAATTACCATAATTATTTTTGCTGGTGGCATAGTGCAGCAATCCTAATATTTTTCTATGTCCACTTATTTATCATGTATGCAAATAGAACGTCTATCTCTTTTTCTGATTGATCATCACTTTCTATAATATCTCCATAATTGCATGTTAGATTATTTTGACAATATAATGAATACTATTTTTCTTTTCTGAATCTTCATCCCTGAAATATAAAGCTCATGCAGAAATTTAAAGTGCAGAATCTGAGTCTCTCTCTCTTTTGCTTCAGTATTACTAGCAGAAATTTTATAATTAGGGCCTCAAGGCAAAAGGAACATATTATTATTATTACAAAGGATTCAGAATTGTTTTTTTGATCTGGGGCTTATGATCCTAAAGAAGAATGGAAATGTGTGTTCAGAAAAGAAGCACTGTGAGTTTTAACTGACGGTAGGTTAACTTAAACTACACAATTCTAGCACCAATGAGCTTCAAATTGCACACTATATTGAACATACAGGCAGCCACCAAGTTATGAACAAGATAGGTTCTGTAGGTTTGTACTTAAGTTGAATTTGTATGTAAGTCAGAACAGGTACATTTTTAACATGTAACTCCAGCCATATATATATAACTGTGATGACCCATGGGCAATGTAGTCCCATTCCTGGCACTGTGGTGCCAGATGAAGAGGAAAACTTGGGTTTTTCGCCGTTTCAGTCAGAATTGGAACTTTCCCAGCCAGATTTGGAAACCTTGCACCTGCAAGAGATTTGTCTTCCAGAAGTCTGTCAAACAAGCCCTGAGCCTAAATCTCCTACGTTTTCTCGCCATGATTTTTGTAAACAACAGAGAGGAGTCGATCAGGCGTCTCGCAGGAGTGCTAGGATAGCTGCTAAGCATTCAGCTGATTAAGCCTGCTTCCCATGGGAAACTTTAGGGAGTCATGCATCTGGACTCAGAAAATAGCTTTCGTTTCTGGTTCTCCAGAGAACTGCTCTTGGGCGGGAAAACGGGACCCTATTTAGGTGTTTTACCCACAAAGGGATCTTGCGGAGTCAATTCGTCAGCAACCGGAGTAGCGTGTGTGGACAGCTACTCCGCTTCCAAGCCTCCGTTCCTGTCGCCAAGCCTTCGTTCCCAGCTTTGTTTACTCCACGAATCCTGCCTTGCTTTCTAAGACTCAGCCTCGTCTTGTTTCCCGGATTTTGCCAAGAAATTACCACGGATCTTGTTCTTGTTCCTTGTTTCCTTGTTGCCTTGAATCAAGCCTCGTTTTCCCAAGAATCAAGTTACTTCCTAGCCTCGCTCAAGTTTCACGGACTAAAAGACCTTGTCATCTCCCCTCACTTTGCCTGGCAAAGTGAGTGTTTCGGTTATTGGATTACAACTTTGGACCTTAATATTTCATATTGGACATTGTTTCTTTGGACTAATTTTGACCTTTCCTGAAAGGTCTATTTCTGGACTATTTCATACACTTGCTTTTATTAACTTTATATATTCCTTCAATAAAGATATTAGTTAGATTCTGGCCTTTGTGTATGGTTATTGGTGCTCTGCAGCCTGGGTCGTGACAATAACCTCCCCCCATGTTTGTTTTGCTGTCTGTGCCTCTGTTCAGAAGATTTTCCCTCACTTTCTACACTTGTGATAACTGGATTTTGCAAAATGTGGCTTGTTGTGAAAACAAGGATTGGCAATAAAACTTTAGTGGAGACATCTTTTTCCCATGATAACTCTTTCAGGAGTAACTTCCCTTCCTAGGGGTAGATTTCTCTCACTTCCTGTTGTCTCACTTCTGTCCTTATCTATCGATTGTTTGTAAATCAGAACTTTGTAACTCAGGGACTGCCTGTTTAATGTGCAACTCCTTTTTCTGTTTGCTCAAAACATCAACAAAGAAAATGTGCAAGTAGTAAGGTTTAACCCCATTGGATCCTCTACTGCTGCACGGAAACCAGTGGGCTCCAGGCTGTGGCGCAAGCTGGAGAGCAAGCCAGCTGCTACCAGCTGCAATGAATCACTCTGACCAGGAGGTCATGAGTTCGAGGCCCGCTCAGAGCCTATGTTTGTCTTGTCTTTGTTCTATGTTAAAAGACATTGAATGTTTGCCTATATGTGTAATGTGATCCGCCCTGAGTCCCCTTCGGGGTGAGAAGGGTGGAATATAAATGCTGTAAATAAATAAATAAATGCATAAGAGATGTTGTGGTTGGTAACAACTGAAACACTCTTCCATGAGAAATGGCACATTGGAAGGAATTCTTTTTGAACTTATGCTGATGTATCCTCTCATTACATTAGTGTATCTTCTCAAGTTGTTGCTATATTTAGTGCACAATGATCCTTCATGCATATCCCAGAGTTTACTCTCATAGCTAGTTTTTCACAGCACCTAGGCACCATGTGGCTGCATTCATTCAACTCTGAAACAGGAGCAGCATCACCTATTACTCACATTGCTGAATAGTTTGTAAAAGTGAAACCCAGCTTCAAGTTGAGATTGCACAGCAGAAAGCAGTGGAAACATACTGATGTAGATTTCTATTCTGCCTATGGATTAAATAGCAATTTGGGACTATATATTGAACATAAATGTAATCTGACCTAGATTCCATTAAATATCATAGAGCTTGTGTCTGTTAAATATTATATATTTAACATAAAATGCATTTTATCCAGGTTCCATTGAACCAAATAGGATTTATCTTTCAATTGCTGCAAGGTTTCAATATCACTAGTAAATGAAAAAGGATCTTGTATATTTAACAAAGCATGTAATTTGATCCCTGGTCCCATTAACCTCAATAGGGCTTATGTTGAAATAGACGCTCTAGCCATGTCCTACCCTTTTGTCTATCCATCTATTTATCTATTATCAAAATGATAATATTAACATTTAAATAATTTATATGAATATAGATAGATAAATAGATTCAGACATAAGCCCAACTGAGCTCAATAGTACCTAAGGACCTCATCACATGAGGTCACAAATCCACTTTAAATCCAGTTTCTACCTCTTGCAGAATTCTGGGGCTTGTAGTTTTGGAAGGGTATTTAAACAGCTCACTAAATTACAAATCCCAGAATTCTGCAAAAGGCAGAAACTGGTTTTAAAGTGGATCTCTGCTCTGGTGTGATGAGGCTGTAGGTGTAATTCAGTGCTATATTACATATATTTATTTATTTATCTGCCATATTTATATCTCTCTCTTCTCATCTCGAAGGAGACTCAGAGCAGCACACATAAAGGCACAGTTCGATGCCATACAACACATATCCAGCAAACCAAACATGTACATTAAAGCAACCACTAAAAACATTTCAAAATTAAAATTATTAAAATCACATAATCCAATATTGTAGTCCAGGCCATTCCAGTTATTTGAGACATGTGTCCAAATTAAATGATTTTATAATTTTTTTTAAAAACAAATACTGGATGGCACATCATTGCTGCCATACATGTAGGTAACTCAGAGTTATACATGCATATGTTTTGTCTTAAATTCACAAGCTTGTTGCTCACCATTCAGAAATCTCTCCTTCGGGTATCTGTTAAAACCCATGAAACACTCTAATGGCTGTTTATTAGGGGTTTGTTAGGTTATTAAGTTTATTAGGGGAGGAATAAGGAGGAAGGGAGAGAGGTGACCAAGTGGAGGGCTTCGGATCATCACATGTGCATTTCTCCATCCAGAAGAAAGAAAATAAGGTTGTTTTCCAGGATGGAATGTGACCTTATTTTTTCTTCCCTGAGAACTGAAACCACAAGGAACCACCATTCCATCTGCTAGGTTTTCTCCGTCCTTCACTTACCCCAAATATTAGGAAGGCATTGACAGCTCACTTGGGTGGGTGGTCAATGAACTGAACATTAAGAACAATATGCTTTGTATACTGACTGCAAAATCTTAGCCACTGATTAAGGTTCTTTTCACCAATGTTTTTTTATCTACTCTTTAGAGTGACAATCATATTAACTATTGTATTGTGCTTTAAGTTTATTTTAATATATACTTTTTTGTATGGTTTTAATCGTATTGTTCTTTTCAACTTTAACCACTTTGAGTTCCAGTCTTGGTGTGAGAGGATGTGGGATAATAAGAGGATTATGGTGATGGTTATGATATTGAAATTGCTGCTCAGTCATTTAGTTGTCTCCGACTCTTCGTGACCTCATGGACCAGTCCACGCCAGAGCTCCCTGTCAGCTGTAACCGCCCCCAGTTCCTTCAAGGTCAAGCCAGTCACTGGTATTGAAATTAATAAAGTCTAAATTACATATACAGTAGGCTCTTGGTTAACCCGAACACAAAAAAATAGACCTCTTAAACAACAGTCAATAAATTGCAAAGAAATAGTACCTTAAATACTATTTAAATAAATAAAAATAAAAATAGAACAATTTTAGCAGAAATGTAAATTTAAACTTAAATTATGTTAAACTTTAAATTATGTTAGTGAAATTCATTAAGTTGAAAAGTTTGTTGACTGCCATTTAACTGAAATTGCATTCTGCATTCACAAAGCTGCTTTTATAATACAGTAAAACTGTTCTGTTGAGTTTGTCTATTTGTCTTTATTTGTTTTCAATTGCTGTATTTCAATATTAATATCAAGTCAATACAGAGTTTATGGTATGATATAGAATGGGGTATAGTTTTAGTTAGACCTATTTTAAATAGTGACTCTCAAACAACCAGAAACTACATTTATCTGACATCTACCAATCCCCTTGGGTGCTAGTTAACTGAGAGTCTTCTATATAATTCAGTAGATATGCACAAAAGCACCAATTTTTGCAGTACCATCATAGCTAGCAAATATTTGACTGTAATGAACACTGAACTTCCCTGAATTCATTAAACTAAATTTATACAATATCTGTTGTACAGTGTCTGGCAACATAAGCTGCATTTATTCTTTTAATAAATACAGAACATTCATCTGACATTCATTCTCTATCAATGACTTACTAACAACAGCAGAAATGGAAATGGAAATGTTAAAAGAATTATCTGTTAAATAGAAGACACTTTCTGAAATTAGAAATGAAAGGTCAATGAGGTGGAGATATCCTGAGTGGAATTGGTCCAGATGGCAAGAGCAAAAGAAGTTGCAATTACCCTAGAAAGTGTTAGACTATAGTAGGAAATGCCAAATGAGACAAGGAAATAGGAAAGTCATTTATATAAATAAAACCTGTGTGAAGTAAGCTAGGAGTAAAACCACAGATTTTCACCTAATGAGAACACTATTGGACTGAAAAGGATTGGATGGAATCAGATGGAGAAAATGAAGGAACTTTGTAGAAACAACTTGATAGATAGGGCCTCCAAACTCTCTTTTCAGATAAGCGGTAGGGAAGAAAAACAGATATTTGCACAGTGGTGCTGGCTTCCTAGCTAGATGTCAAATCAAAGGCTTTACATTGCTCAGACAAAATCCAGCATCAAAAAGGTGATGGCAGTCTACAAACCTGTAGCAAGTTTCTTTAGACTTACTTAGAGGAGATACCTTATTGTTGGAATCATACACATCCACATCCACTAGACAACTCTTGAATAGCAATAATTATTCTCAGCAAAGAGGTCCAGATAATGGATTTTCTTGATTGCCACTTAATGTAATGATGGTTTCTTGGTTGTCATGATTTTATTTTTGTAGGTACTGATGATTTTATGCTGTAATAAAATGCTTAATTAGTGAGGGACATTATAATATCTCTGTTGATTCTGTAGCACACGATGAATTCTACCCAGAGTTTCTTCCTGCCCTTGTTATGTACTAAGTAGTGAGATTTTGTGTTATTATTTTTGCACTGGGATTCATACACTTTTTTATATATGTTCATCCTAAGCTGCATATTTATATGAACAATTTATCCAATTTATACAACTTTCCCCTGCCAAAAATATATATTTCTCTTTGCTTTTTATATTATTCATATTTAAGCCATTTATATTTTTAAATACACGGATTATTTCCTTCTCACTTTACATCTTAAAATTTCCCTGTAAGTTTTGCACTATGAAAGTTCACAAGGCAAAAGGTATATGTTCTCATAAAAAGGCAAAGCTTGGAAAATTAATTTATAAAATATCCGCCCTAGTTTTAATCTGAAAATTGTGGTGAGAAAGATATATAGTTCTCTTTTAAAAATGTGTTTTTGTCATTGTTGCTTAGCCTTTATTTTCCATTTTTAAAAAGTAAATGTGACACGATGGTCATAAAATCTGTAGTCTAAAAGTAATTCTTCCAAGCTCTGTCAAAAAATCATTTTGTTCTCACGTATTGCCTTCCTATAGTTAAGCAATTGTAAGTAATTGAATCTCATTAATCTGTATGCATTACCTCATTTTAATCTGTTCATTTACTATTTCATGGTTTAAAAAAACTGGATGAAATATATATTGGTGTCAGTCAGGTAACAGGTAAATTGAATAAATCATTCCAAAGAGGTGTTTTCCTAGACCCCTCCTCACATATACATAAAAAATATTCAATTTCTCTTTTAAAACAATAATGCATTGTCAGAGTATTTCAACAAAGCATGTTCATAATTTGATCACTTTACCATCAAACAGTTTTAATATGAGAAGTTTCTTACTTTGAAAAAAATTCTAACAATTAAATTCTAGTAGCCATTATAACTAGGCAGCAGTACCTAAGGAAGGGCTACTAGGACAGGATTATCCAAACTCCAGCAAAAATCTGAGACCCAGTGAAGAAAGCAGACTGGTGATATCACATAGGGTCAGTCATATTGATGCTATAGAAGGTTGATGTTACAAAGAACAACCTTAATGATGTCATAAAGCTTAATTATCTATTCAAGTAAAACATTATTTGACAAATGAAGGAGTCACACACACATACATTTCCAGGCAAATCCTCACCCTAAGATTACTCTCCTCTCCAGGTTCTGAAACAAGGCCAGGCCCTGAGATTGGGAAGTGTTAAGCTAAGGACAAAATCCAAGTATGATGTACTGAGTAATTACATTACTCTTGGTTTAGGGACTATAAACTGATTGCACACTGAAATATAAGCCATTTATAATTTTATGTATCTAGAAAATGTAAATAAATATGACTATATTAAAGCACCCATTGTTTGGTCCCCAGTAAGGTGAGAGATGGAGATCTTGTAGCTGTCCAGATGTTTTGGAAATCCAGCCTCACTCAACTTCATCCCACATGCACAGCAATAAGGATGATGGAAGCTATGACTGAACAACATCTGTGGAGTCCCATCTTTCCTGGAGTCTCAAAGTATATTATTTATTTATATCCTACTTTTCTCCCAAATGGTGGCTTACAGCATAAATTAAAACTGAACAGTTAAAATAGATATTTCCCCAATTAAACAATGTGTACATTTGACCTTTACAAAATAAAATGGGATCACACAAATCCCATTGAAAGCGACATTCCTATTGCACACCTTTCCCTAAAATATTTTTGTTCACTTTTAAACTGAAGAACTGTAGGTGAACAGGTATTTGTTTTGTTGTACAAATTAATTTGCTTTCACGTGTTAGTTTGAGAAGAATGAATTACCTACTTTCATATGAAAATTCATACCAAAATAATTTGTTCCCCACCCCTACTGGAGTTACTTATTCCCAGCCCTTTCCAATTAATAAATTTAAATTTGATTATGAATAATATTGTCAACTTTGTATGTTTTCAGATTGTGACTCATTGTACAGTGTACACATTCTTGTGACTAAAATTACCTTCATAGTTTTTGTTCATCTGGATTATTTTTATACTACTGTTACTAAATCCCAACAGTTATTTAGCAGGAATTCTGAGAATTATTCCTGTAGACCAGTGGGATGGTATGTTTATTAGAAGTGAGAACAGCAGCGGCAAAATTCTCTTCACCATGACAAAACTTCTCAACTCAGCCATAAACCTCATTTATATTGAAAGACTCACAACCAAGTCTCATAAATCCTCAAAACATTTGTGTCTCATTATAAATAAACTGTTCCCTATAGACCATACTAGTTTACTTCCTGTTCATCAAGTTGCTCTTGCAGATTCACCACAAATGTAGTGGGAAGAAAAGTGTCAACAACAATTTATGTTCCATTTTTGTACATATGTATACAAAATCACACAATTTGGGGAAAGAAGTCATTAAATTCTAATGAGAGAAGTGACAGAAATAAGAATCTTTAGGTGAAACCAGAAGGAAAGCAAGGAGAGGAGCATTCTGGTCTCACTAGAAACAGTGGAAAATGACAACCTTCCTCAAGCCTTCTCTAGTAATATATCTATGATCCTCTTTCTCACTATTTCCTATATATATTTTCTGGTGTGCAGTTTTCTTTACTCTATGGTTTTTGAGAAGTTGCAGGAGGGACTACAAATCACATGATCACTGCAGACTACAGCAGACTGCAGACCACATGCTCTTTCTCTCCTATTGACTCTGTGATCTGTTGAAATACATGAGAGATGCCCTGGCCAGCTGGCACAGAAAACCATCTCAAACATATCTGAAACTGGACTGTTAAGTTTTGTATCTGTGTATGCTGAATACATGAAGGTTGTGAGTAAACCAAATATGTTATTTTTATCAAAGTCTACTTCATTTTTGTGTCTTGAGTGCATGATATAAATCAAGTTAATTATTTTTATTGTGATGTATTCTTATCTTCTAATGAACTGTATTAACTATGTATTTTATTTCATTTTTATTGTAAAGTTATTAAAAACGTATCATTAAGTTTTATGGGAGAGTATTTCTAGGCACTGAAAAATACTTCTAAAGCTCTGCTGTTTTATGCACTGGCAAATCTCTGTTTTCCTAACAGATCAGAGATAACAGGTTATTCAGTCTAACAACTAAAACCTTTGCCTAGCATAATTATATCTGATTGTATATTACAAGAGAAGATCTACTCTGGGTGGGCCCAGAGTTCCAGAGTCCAGGAATAGCAACAGAGAAGACCCTTTATCAGGTCCCCAATAACCATACTTGTGATGGTGGTAGGATTAAAAGAAACTCTGATCTTGATTATCTCAGAACCCAACCCAGCTTATGCTGTTAGATACAGTTTTGCCAAATAGTCTGCACCTGAGTTTTATAGGTCATAATTGTGCCAGGAAAAACCTGGCAGCCAATGGAGCTGTTTCCATAGGGGCATAGTATGCCTCTGTAACCTGCCCCAGTTGACAGTATGGCTACATCTCTGTGGACTAGCTGAAGTTTTCAAATACTCTTCAAAGGCAGTACAAGTAGAACATATTACATTAGTCCAAACAGGATGTAACTTCAGTATGGACCACCATCACCAAATCCAGTATCTCGAGGAATGGTCACAGTTTGCATGAAAAATTCAAATGTGCAAAAGCACTCCTGACCACCTGGGCCTCCAGATGAAAGGTGAGTACATCCAAAAGTCAACCCTGTGTTTTCAGAGGGAGTGTAACCCCATCCCTATTCCCTGATCTGCCTTACAACTGACCAGGAGCATTTTCATTTTGTTTCAATCAAATTGTTCGCCATTATATAGTCTGTTATTGATGACCTATACTGGTTTAGGACCAGGACAGCCTCCTTGGCTTGGGGTGAAAAAAAATAGCAGAATTGGGTGTCATCTTTATAATGATGGCATTGAATCCCAAAAATAGCACAAGGGACAAACAGAACCCTAATAACCCACGGTCAATAACCAGGGAGTCAAATAGGAGTCCCCCAGCACCACCCTTTGGGTTCAGGAAGGAATGGAGGCATTGTAAAACAGTGTTTCAAATATTTTACTTCCAAAAGCCAAGATTACCAAAACTGCTTTTCTTGCATGATACACTTAGTGCCTGTGTTGCATCAGCATATGTGTCAAAGCAGAGAATGGATTTTCTGCAGAAAGCTGCAAATGCAGCAAAAAAGAGACCTGCAGATACAAAGTATATATGCATAGAAAAATGTATTAATAAATTTATATAATGTTGGAGTTTTGCAGGATTCCACCATAACTTTCTCTATGGATGCCTAAACTGTATTCAAAATGCTCGGGTGGAGTTTTAAGTTGGGGACTGAAGGAAAATAGCAAACAGCCCAAACAATACCGGACAGAGTTTGAGGACTTGTGAAATGACAAGAAGCTGCAACAGAGTAGGCCTACACATCAGTGCATTGCTCGGTGCACTGCATAAACAAAGTTTGGGGTTTTTTTGCTTGTTTCCCCTCAAATATTTTCAAGCTGTGGTTAGTTGATTCTGTGGCTGCCAAACATTATCAGCACATAATAGACCTTTACCTTGATATGACACAACAAATAGCTTCCTAGAATATACGTTAGAAATGGACTATGTGGACAACAAATATGACCCCTAAATATGGGAGGAAGGTGTCTTAGCTGCTTTAGGTTAATAGCTTCTTCAATTACTTATTAGTAAGCAATTTCATCAAACTTTTATCTTAAAAACAGCACAAGCCATGACAATTTCAGATCAATCATTTGAGTCATCTTCTGAATAAAGGCCAGAAAATCTATATACCCATGCAATTTTTGTTACTGAGTTCAGTTGATTCACCCTTAACATAGGACTATGATTTGGTCCTGTAAGTTCAAGGTTGCTTTCCTATATTCTTGGATATATGCACAGAAGTTGCCAGAATGTTTAGACACCCATGTTTCTCCAAACAGTGCCCTACTTTGCCCTGGGTTAATTTTTTTTCACTGAAAAAAGGAGTTTGTGGCAGCTGAAGCTTATCTGAATAATCTATGATTGAGGAAATAAAATATCAATTTAGACAATTCTCTGATTGGCCTTAATATTTTAAAGGGCATTTAGGAAGTTGCATAATCTAATCGGTTTTAGTGAAAAAAAGCTTTTGTCACAAAAAAAATCAATTCTTTTAAAAAATGTTCCATTTTACCTCTGCCAATTTTTAAAAAATTCTACGTTTACCAAAGCAGGGTTATTTGAGGAGTTACTTAAGTCTCTGAAGTATTTCATTTCTAGTGGCAGAAGGTAGATTCTACATGAAGAATGGAAGTTAGGACTCATATCAATTTTTAATTAATTAATGAACACCTGATGGGAAGCTCAGTGCTGGCAAAAGCACAAACAAAGAACAATGAAAAGCTGAAAACCAAGTGACCAGATGGGAGGCTAATACCCAAGAATTTTAATTACTCCTTTTTATTTTTAACAATAACCACAAAGGTCGCTTTCTTTGGGGGAATCTTATCCAATTTCAACCTGGGGGTTCACTTATTCCACATGCCTGTGATCAGTGAGAAGAAGTAGGAAAGAATTAGGAAGATTAATTTCCTTGATCTAAGTTATGCCAGAATGGGAGGGGAGATATTTTGCTCTTCAACATGCATATTTTGTTTTAAGTTGAATTAGTTAGAAGAACAAGAAAGAGTGTGATCAACCTTTGCATAAATCTAGTGGCACAAAGCTACAACATTGGGCTTGAATGCTATGTCAGTTCCTTAGTTTCAGGTCGTTGTTTGTTATTTGTTGTTGTTGTGTGTCCAAGTTGTTTCTGTTTTATGCCCTGGTTTCCAGTCATAATCCAAACTACTACACCACGCTTGCTAATCTCTGGATTATATTTTATTCCTGCACCTTCTACCTTTGTTGTGGAATTTTCTTTCTTACAAGAAAACCCATGTTAGAGTCAACCAATGACATAAGCTAGTTCAACATTCTCTTCACACAGGCTCAAGCAGTTGTCTTTGGGAAGACCGGTAGTAGACTAGAACTACAACTACAACTTCCATCTTGGACTCTTTATCTTGTGATATCTAGATACATATTATCTCTGAGGAAAGGCTGGCAAATGGTTAATTCATCCTCCATTAATTTCTTCTTCCTCTTTTCAAATCCATGTAAATTGTCAGCCAACATAATAATAAAATATTAATAAAACTTTATTTATACCCTGCTCCATCTTCCGAGCCCAGAACAGTATTATATCAATAAAAACTGTAACACAATAAAATCACAGTATAGTAACACATCTTACAAAAGTTAAAACAACTTAAAACAGACCGTAATCCCAATCAGTAGTCAAGCACCATAGGACATGGGCCATTTTAAGGAGAAATGGAAACCTGAAAGTGCATATTCTTCGGTGACTAGGGATGGGAGCGACTAAAGGTAATAAAGGGTAATAAAAATAAAGCCAAGGACTAGATAAAGCGTATGGACAATTAATTATCAGTTATGAGAAGGCACCTGTGAACATTGTAATTGATGTCAGTGGATTTCACAGTCTAACTCTTCATTGTGTAAAGAAATACTTCTTTTCATCGGTCATGATTTTCCTGCCATTCGACTTTAGTGGATAACTATGGGTTTTGATACTACAAAGCTAGGATAAAAATATGACTGTGCTGAGCAATATGTATGGAAAAGTAACATTTCAAGGCTGTTATTATCACAGCGGATTCTCACAGTCTTTGTTTCCAGTGAGTAAATGTGAATACAATGGAAATTTGAGAGAATCTTTAGGTCTTTTCTTTTTTTGTCAGTGGAACCACAGGCTGTCCCTGCCTGATTTCCTATTGCCCTTTTGTGGCTACTAATTAGGAGTGTGTGAGGTGGTCCAGCATGAACAAAGTCAGTTGTATTGAACACATTGTACCATTTAGATAACGGGTAACACTGGTCTTACAGGAATTGTACTGGCTGCCCATTAACTAGTAGTCTGAATAAGGTGCAGCTTGGGACCTCAATATCTGAAGGAGTGCCTCTCCCTACATATACCTATTGCAAAAGAAAGGCCTGCAGAGGGGCAACACAAAGAGGCAGGACCCAATGGGAGACCTTAATGCTGTGGCTCTCTACTCTCAGGTCCATCTATTGCCAACCCAAAATACAACTTTTTGGTAAAGCTTTCAGGGACTAATTTTACTCAAACTAGATATGTATATATTTCTAAATTGTAATTTTAAAAACGGTTTTAGGTCTTGCCATAATCAATATGTTTGCATCTTCTTTAAATTGTGTACACATTTAATTTGGAAGCATTTGAACTGTTTATATTACACATCACCCTGAGAACTTATGATAAAAGGCATGATAGGGTTGTTTTAATAAATAAAAACAAAATGTCTCTTTCCACAATCATCTACAGATAACACAATGAGACTCTGTTTAATGTGCCTTGTTTAATACTGGAGGTACATGAGATTTAATACATTTACCCTGTATTGTTTTGTGGGCACAAACTTGTACATGGTGAAAATACCAGGTACCAGGCATGTAGCTGGGGGGCGGGGTGGGTGGGGGGTTGAGGGGCTTCAGCATCCCCTCCCGAAATTCTCAGGGTGGTCAGGCTTTACTGGTATATGGCACGGTGGCGCCCTTGTCTGTGCCTGGGCCCTCAGCACACTCTCCTTTTCAGTGCCCCTGGTTTCAGCCTTTGGTGCAGGGAGAGGAAGGGGAGTGAGCCGACAACCCAGGCACCAAAGAGGATGCTGCCGCACCACAGACCATTCAGAGGCCGCAATAGGCCTTTGCACCTGTGCACTTGGCAGGCCTTTGTGCCTGTGCATTGAAGTCTTGCCACACTCGTGGCTGGGAGTGGACTGCATTGAGCCTGTCGGCTGCCTTCTGTGACTCTCTGGATCCAGGTAAACAACAACTCCCATTTGAAAAAGGGCAATCATTCCCCAATCCCTGCCTCTATGCACAGTTGGGCACATTGGCTCTATGTGCCAAGTTTAGTCCAGATCCAGCATTGGCTTGGTTCAATGCGCTCTGGATAAGGGCGCACTGCAACTCCCATATGGAACAACTGTCAGAATACTTTGAAAATGATGCAGCACTTGCTTCCCTCAAGGCTGAGTACATAATGTGGTGTAATATTACACCATCAATTAAGAAAGATACTGAGGTACTTAAAGTGTTGGAACTGTGTGACAAAACCTACTATCGGTCAATAAATTTCCTTTTGACTGTGTTAGCTACTCTACCAGTAACAACATGCAGTGTGGACAGATTGTTTTCAACCATGAAGAAAGTGAAAAGTGTATCTAGAAGTTTAATGACAGACCAGAGACTTAGTAGACTAACAATGATTCCCATCCATCGGGACATCACTATCAAACCAGAAAAAGTAATTGACAAAATGGCTGGGGATAAGAAAAGAAGACTGTTGCTGTAAAGTAAAAAAGTCAAAAAGTATTCTAAATACTTTGTTAATTAAAGTAAATAAATAACATTTATTATTTAAACTGTTATTTTTATTCATATCATGATCTGATCACCATGCTCAATATATCCCATATGCATCGGGGTATTGGGATAATGATACAAAAGGTTTGCTAGGGTAGATCCTCTTTCTCTCAGACTCAGTCCCCCCCCCCCCGCCCCCAAATCAAAATCCTGGCTATGGGCCTGCTGGGTACTATTACCTATTTGATTAGAATCTAAGAACATCACCAACAAGTCCACTAAATAGCAGCTCAAACATTGACATATATAGCATATTTGACATGGCTGGTTGTAGAGAGGTGTGTGACGTCCTGTTCTGCCTCATGCAGCCCAGCCTTCCTGGGAGGCAAGGCCTCTATTGTTAAGGTGAACAGAACAGTAGCAAGGAGCTCCAGCATCTAACTCCCCTAGCTGGGCCTCCATGTCTTCTCTCCTTCGCCCCTAACTTCATTTCTTAAGGAAGGTCTGGAGCATCACAGTTTTTCCCTCTGCTTCTATCCCAGAAAAGAAAGTATTTCTTTGTTATATCCCTTGTTGCTTGCACCCAAAGTAGACTGCTTCCACTATCCCATCCTTGATACATGAAATTAGTCCAGGAGAATCTAATAGCACAGGTGTAACTCTAAAAACACTGTTTGTGCTGTAACAGAATTGATTATTTTAAAAGTGATTACAAATAAAACTAATTATTTTGTAAAAGTAATTTCAAAAACATTTATTTTGCAAAAGTATAATATATGTGTTTACAGAGGATAAACCAGGCTCAGCGTTCTTGTGTTCTGTGTGTGTGTGTGTGTGTAGGGGAAATGTTATCACAACCCCATTGGTTTAATAAAGTTTTCCTCAGCTGGGAAATACTCAAAGGTTTTTTTTTTCCAGTTCCTTCATTTGAAATAAGCTCCTGTTGGCCCAGAAAAAAAAGGAAGACTCAAAAAACATTTGGACACGGCTCATACAAGCCATTCAAACTAAAGACTCAGCCGCCTTCTGGTACATCATATCATGTAGAGTAAAATATGTTAGGCCCTTGATAGGAAGCCATATCCCCCCAGGGTCATGGGAAGCATACTTTCGGGATATATATAAGGATCATACTGGCAGGAATGCCCGTTCCACCCCAGACCTGGAAAATTTACCAACGTTGGCTTGCGGTCACTCCGGCAGAGATCAAGAGCCTTGTCAACCAATTACAGCAAGGGAAAGCCCCAGGAGAAGACCTCATTCCTTCGGAAGCCATCAAAAACAATCTAGATTTCTGGGCTCCCACCCTAGCATCACTTTTCACCTGCCTTGACAAATATGGTCAAATTCCCAAGAACTGGGAGATGGCAATCATAGTCCCCATAAAAAAAATGGGAAAAGAGATGATCCAGCAAATTACAGACCTATCAACCTCCTTAACATTATTGGTAAAATTTATGCTAGACACTTAAAAGGGAAACTGCAGGATTGGACAGATCAAGAAGGCATATTAGCTGACGAACAAGCTAGATTTAGAAAAGGACGATCTACAGTGGACCATTGCCTAGTCCTCCAGCATCTGATAAAAAACACACTACTAACAGCTCTGCATCCTTGTATGTAGCTTTTATAGACTTCAAGGCTGCTTTTCATTCCATCTCTAGGGCCAAACTATGGGGAAAAATAGAAGACACCTCAATTGACAAACATCTTATCCATCAACTCCATGAAGGGACTTCTCTCAAATTAAGATGCAATCTTCAAGGCCACCTCACTAACACTGTTAGAACAGAGAAAGGAGTCAAACAAGGCTGCATCTTAGCCCCGTTACTATTCAACCTCTACATTAACTCTATGGTGGAGCAATTGCACAACATGGACTTTCATCCTCCAAAACTCACGGGGAGACATATCTCCATCCTACTCTATGCTGATGATGCAGCACTGATTTCAAGTACACCAATAGGCCTCAAAAGAGCTTTGAAAGCATTGGCACAATATTGTAGGGAGGATCAGTTACAACTTAATTATCACAAAACAAAAATCATGGTGTTTGCCAAAAGACCTAAGCTCCACCATTGGAATATAGATGGGGGAAAAATTGAGCAGGTTCCATATTTTAAATATCTGGGGGTAGTCTTCCACTCTTCAGGCAGCAGAAAAGCACATGAGGCTATGTGGCTGAAAATGCACAGAGGTGTTTGTCTGCCATATTAAAATACTTGAGGTCAAAAGGGGGGTAATTTATATCTGCGGCACTCAAACGTTTTGAAGCCAAGTCAATGGCCCAACTCCTTTATGGTGCCCAGATAGGACCTTTTTCCAACTTTGCCCCACTGGAGACTGTCCAATCCAAATTTTTAAGATCAGCCCTACAGGTTCTAAGGTGTGTCTGTAACACTATCCTATGCCTGGAGACTGGCTTCTTGGGAGTAGAGGCCAGGGTGTGGATGGTAATATTGAATTACTGGCTGAGACTATCCCTCACGCCCCTGGCCTTTCCCCACTCATTATGAAGGACAACTTCCAATCCAGTTGGCAAAAGGAGATAGTACACAAAATTGCATCTCTTGGTCTATTCCCAGAACTCCTAACCAGCATGGGATATGACCAGGCCAAATTCCTGGTCAAGCAACATATAACAGACATTGAACACCAAATAGATCTATCCAGTGCCCCATCCTTCATCACCAATGGAGACAGTAGGAGCCATACCTCCCCTATGGAATATCTTACTATGTTGGAGGTAGCTAATCATCAGAGAGCCTTCACTTTGGCACGATGTCATGCGCTCCTGTCCGCAGTAATGGAAGGTCGTTACCAGAAGATCCCATACTCTGAGAGGCTATGTCCATGTGACTCAGGTCAGATAGAAACAACAGAGCATGTGTTTCTGCAGTGCCTGTTTTATAGAGACATTCAAACACTTCTCATCATGCCATGGACAACTAAATACCCAGGATATTCTGGACAATTTTACATAACCTTATTACTCTCAGATACCATCTCGGCTGTGACGTATAATGTCGCCAAGTTCTGCATGGCTGCGATTAAAATCTGGCAGATGATGATTGAGACCCAAAAGAACTAAGTATCTTCTATAGAATAGAGTTGGGAAAGCAGATATAGACCGATGTTTATAGTTCTAGATTGTTATTTACAGTTATGGGTATTTTCTCTCCCCCCTCTCCCCCGTGCCATCCCCACTCCCTCCCTTTAGACTCTATATTGATAATATTAATATAACCTCTCGAGTTTCATATGGATGTACGTGACTGGGTGCCCTTGATATGAGCTGGTTATTGACCGTAATAAAAGTTTACTTACATCTAAAATATAGCTTATAGCACCTGTCATTCACTGATTATCTTCCATCCAGGTACTAACTGGAGTTGACCCAAGATCAAACAGAATCTGTTGCCTTTAGGGTATTTAGGCAGTATTTAATGGAATGATGGTGTATTTTTGGGTGATTAGGAAACAATTGTTTTTTAACAAGAGTGAACAGAGAAATAGGCTGTACTCCCTGCTGCAAGATTTTATCTATGTCTGATATTTGTTAGTCTTCTCAAGTCAAAAGTGATACAACTGATTACCAGGTGCTGAATCATATTTACATTTTGGTTGACACTTTCCTATTCCGAACTATTCCATTGTGAGCCTTTAATTGGCAACCACTTACTAATTGGCTAGTCAAAGCCAAAAGGCCAGCTGGCACTCCTTTCATTTTATTATCTCCTAGGGTTTATAACTGGATTTGAGCTAAGGTGGGAATAAGTGTTTTACAGCCGCAATTAGTTTATTCCTAGGGCAAACTACAAATAGAACTGCATATGTATATACAACAAGAAACTTGTTTTCCATTTCATTGTGACTGAGGAAATGGCAGTGGGCTGGCTGATGGCCAATGCATACCTAAATGCCAGCTGGTAACTGTCAGGTAAAGAGATTTTTTTATTATTATTCTTATTTAACTCTTTATGTCTGGAGTAGAAGACATATATTATTAACTGATTATTTTTTCTATCCTACCCATATCTATATTTAAGAATATATTCATTGATGTTCATGTGATTTGTCAGTGAACTGATTGTTAATTCAACCATCTAACAATCTCAACTTTTTTTTTGGCTCTTTCTCCCCATCTAACAAAAATCAGGATTATGTATTTAAAAGCAAGAACACACAATTCTTACATGACACTTTGCTTCCAGGGATTTTTTATTTTCTCAGTGGAACAAAGGGAACACTTTAAAGGCATCAAACACATTTAGGTGAAAGTTTAGATAGACAAGGAAAGGTTAAACAACACCAAAACCCACTGTGGATGAAGGCTAGAAATGAACTACAGTCACAAGTAAAGAAAAGGGGGGAAATACTTGAACAAGAAATGCCATTTAGTTCACTATAAGAATTGGTCTTTAAGGTAAAAACAAAATGTGGAATCTATTTAAAGATCTCTCATTTGCAGTGCTAGTAAGGTTCCTCAGGGATTGAACTCGGGACTTTTTTTCCTGTTGACCCATATTGTGCATTTGTATTGACTGCTGACATTTACTGGAGAAGAAAGTCCTATTCAGGTTTTATATTTAGTAGCAAGCTGAACATAAACTTGAACCAAGGCCTCAGCTATGTCTCTCATGCTTGCATTGTAAGTGTTCAGTTTTCTAGTAACCACGTGCACAGGACAGGTACAGAACCTACACTTTCCAAACCTGTATAGGACTGAAATGACCAGAAAATGTAGTCTTTCGCATTTGGGGAATTAAAATAATTTAACGAGGGGAGGGGATAAAGAGTTGGAAATCTAAAATAAGATTAAATGTGACAACTTTTTGGGCCCAGAAATCAGGTCAGGTTTTTAATTCTGTAACAGAAATTACATAGAGAAGTTGATACAATGTAATCCTATTCTTATTTCAAGTATTTCAGTGATTCAGAATGTCAGGCAATTCCAAATATCCATCAAAATGGCATCGCAAAACCATTCAGCTATTGTCACTTCTGTTATCTAAACCTGCCAATTAGTTATGAAGTTTCTCAACTGAATCCTGATGTGTGAGATTAAATTACCATCTGAGCCATTCACTTTCTTGCCTCAAAATTAATATTTGCAGAGTTCTTCAAATATTAAATAAGTTTTTCCTACTTTACAAAAGCACTTTATGATACTACATTTAGTCATAATTGGATTCTTGGTGATAATACTATATTTGTTTATTCCACAAACCTTTGTTTCAAATTTGCTACTGCCAAATGAATATATCTCTAAATAAAATACTAAGTCTCCATGATAAATGAAAAAAAGAATGCAATTTGGACATGGTTTTTAACCTTGTTTTTAACTTTGTTTTTTTACATACTTTATAATTTGTTTTTATTGGTTCTACATGACTTGTTTTTTGTAGAATGTTTTGTATTGTTTGTTTGAATTGTTTAGTTTATTGTGTATTTCACAGCATTGAATGTTTGCCTTTTATGTCGTGAGCTGCCCTGAGTCCCCTGAGGGCAGGACAGAAATAAAGTTTTACTTACTTACTTACTTACTTACTTACTTACAGCATCCTGTAATCCTTATAAATGACAATTTTCCCAAACATTTTGTGTATAAGTTGTTTCAAACTTATAATCACCTTAAGGTGATCCTACCAAAGGGTTTTCTTGGCAGAGTGAGTTTGCCTTTGCCTTTCTCTGAGGCTGAGAGAATGAGACTTGCCCAAGGTCACCCAGCAGATTTCCATGGCTAAGTGGAAATATAAGCTCTGTTCTCAGTCCAATACTCAAATCACCACACCACACTGGCTTTCATCATACTAATAAACAAGGTACAGAAAAGCTATAGCTGTAGTTGGGATAAATAGGTAGGATGGGACAATTTTTCGTTTTTTGTGAAGATATTTATTCTTCAAATAGCAATGTCAATTTGGCACTGGATTGCAAAGTCATTCTGACATAATTTTGGATTGCAACTCTCAGCCCTGTCAGTTACATTCAGGTGTGTTTTGTTTTCTGTGCATTCTTTCCCTCAACATGGACACATTTTTCTGGTTTTCTGCTTATTAAATGGATGCATATTTTGGATGTATTTTTCATCAGTGAGTAAAGCATGGTTACCTGCATTTTCCAAATGTTTGCATTTTCCAGGGTTTAGAGGTGTGCAAATGAATAGTAGGAAATCAGAAATCGGAAGAAATCAGAAGTTTTGTAATTCAAAAGTCTTTCTGAAGCATTAGCGTAGCCCACTCAAAAAACTTAAGAATTGAAGCTGACCCCATATCTTTTTGTTACTGTTTTGTAAAACTCAGAAGGCTCCCAGTCAGTTTCATTCAGTGCAAGGCAAGAAAGCAAGCTGCTACTAGTGAAAGGAAACATGCGAAAAGCTAAAGCTACCATACCTGCCTGCTTTCCCATTCCTCTCGTTGTAAATTAATGGCTTCTCCGCTTGAAGGAATCATGATGGCTTGCTTCTCAGCGTGAAGACAAGGAACACAAAACTTGGGAAACGTAATTTGGGAAGGTGAGCAGCCCTATGCCAAAGAATTCAAAAGGCTCTGCCCTAAACTACATTTCCCAGTATGCATCAGAACAAGAATGCACCCATCAGGAGAGGTGAGAGGAAGTTGTCTCTCCCCCTAAACAGTCCGTTTTTGTCAAAACTTTTAAAAAATCCCTAAAATCAGTAGATGTATGAATATTACTGAAAGTCTGGGGGAATGATCCACTGTTATTTTGTGTCATTGGATAGAAATTCAAGGAGCTAGCTCTTGTAGTTATTTTGAAAAAATGTCGTTTTAAAAAACTTTGAAAATTCCCCAAAAAATCTGTGGATAAGTGAAACTTGATGAGCAATGAGTGGTAAATGTGTTCTACCATTGTATTTATTTATTTATTATTTATTTAATACATTTATATTCCGCCCATCTCACCCCGAAGGGGACTCAGAGTGGCTTACAAATTAAATTTACATACAATATTATATTATTAGCATAGCACAATACTGGCAATAAATTACCATATTGTACTATATCTATATATTGTAATAATATTAATAATATTACATGTAATATATAATTTATAATTAATATTATTATATTGCATTATTAGTATTATATTGTATTACAAAATAATATATTTAATATGTGCATATAATAATAAGTTAATAATAATTTTTAACTGATTTATATTTCACTGTATAATTTTTATATATGCGTTTTATTGTAAGCCGCCCTGAGTCCCCTGTTGGGTGAGAAGGGCGGGATATAAATATTGTAATAAATAAATAAATAAATATTATAATATATTGTAGCAAGTTTCATCCCAATAGTTTTAAAAATGAGAGAGATAGGAGACCCTGAAGTTTCCCCAAAAGTAGTAATTATTGCATTAATGCACATGCACAAATGCCATTGATGAAATAGTAACAAAATTTGTTAGTCTCATTAGAGTTACGAAATTTTCACCACCAAAATTTTAGAGACACTTTAGAAATGAAGTGCCAGGGACCCCAGTTTTGTAAGTATTTTTGAACCATTTTTAATAGGTAGCACGTGCCTACTAACCAAACACACAGCAAGCCCAGAAATATATGGATTTCCAGTCACAAAGTGTATTCATAACAATGTTACATTGTAGCAAGTGTCAATTGGGTAATCACATGTGAAAATGAAAAGCTAATACATGTCTCCATCTAGCTTTCCAGGTTCAGGACAAGACTTTCAATACTTGGCAGATACAAAGACAAAGTCTAAATTGTGCCATGTAGTCATTTACTGGCAAATAGAGAGAGGAAGGGGATAGAGATATGGATACATATGGTTCAGTGTTCTCTGAAGATAGGTGAACTATAATTCTCTGATGATAACAAGAAGCTTCTGTGACTTTTTGGAGAGTTATAAGAACTGTGTTCTCTCAGCATTACTCCACCAAACGTAAACAAATTCCTCAGCGATCACAGATACATAGCATATGAAATGTACAATCGCAATAGTTTTCATGACATTTTTAGTTATTTTGAATGTAATTTTCTGACCATGTCCAAATTTCCTCTCTTCTGATCACAAGAATAATTGTAACTTGGTTGTTTACATACTTGACTTGCTTTTTTCCTCTCTCCCCCCTTTCCTCCCTTCTTCCTTTCATTGCTTTTTCTTCTCTTGATAAATCAATTGGGGGGGGGGGGGTGTGAGAAATGCCTTATGTTGGTAAACAGAGCTTGCATTATTCTTGCAAAGTTCATCATTCTGACATGTCTATCTTCACGTCCAGTTCTATAAGATATATTTCCCAATATTCTTTAGGTCCAACTAACTATCTGGAGACGGTTTTTCTGAGTGGTGTGGTTACAGGTCTTCAGAAGGGAATGCATAAAAGGAAATTGAGTACACTTGCCTTGGGTTCACTCAGCACTGGGTTTCACTATATTTTCCATCAGATTCAGCAGTGCATGCTTCCAAGTGTTCAATGAAGAATTAGAAAGTAGCCCATGAATGAACACTGGAACTGTTTTATCATCTGTCAAAAATAATTTTAATAAGAACACTACCCAGAGTTTAACCTTCAGAAGCAGCTTCAATTTTAGCTTTAATGATTACCCTTTGCCTCTTTCTACTTTCACAAGTTGATAATTTTGTATGACAGTGGAAAAGATACATGGGAAGCTGAAAGCTGATAGATGAAGAGAATGGTGCTGAGCAGTATAAGCCAAGGTGATATCCAGAGAAGCTTGACTCAGCTTAAAGTGGCTCAAAGAGTTTCATACTGAGAAAGCGTGTTCCCAAAATATCCCATTGCCAAATTCTGCATGCTAAATTCAGTATCACACTCGATGTAAAAATATGAGAAAATACAGTGGTAACCAACTTTTCACCTTATCTTGCCTTTACAGGTGAAGTATTAAGCAAGCTTAATGTTATGGCAGATAAATGGTGTTTACTCAGCAAAAAATAGACCAACGGGCCACTCTATACTATGAATGTCTGATCTGAATTATCCAGAAAACATTTAACATCAATGGCAAACAATAATCTTCAGTTTATCTTCCTTCTTTATTATTGCAAATTAATTTCATATTTTCATAATTTTAATTATGTTTCAACAAAAATAAGACTAAAATCTCTAAATATGATGTTGCCCTTGAAGCACTGTGATTGTCTAGAATGACACAAGCAATGATGTTGGGCAAAATCAATTTTAAAAGCATCCTAGGATGGGAATATATCTTCTTCATATTGTCTGAAAAGAAACTGTCAGTTTTCTGCCTGTGCAACTTTTGTGAGATTAAAACATGATTGTTTTTAGGAAAACCTTGAACACTGATGGGCAAAAGCATTTTACAGTGAATGATGAGCATCCTGCACTGCTGAGTTCATTTATGGGGTCATAACCCTAAATATAGTGATTTAACAAAGGGACTGCATTGCAGCAACATTCAGAGATCACATGGCTTCCTGCCCCAGAGTTTGTTCATGGTGTTCACAAAGTCTTATGGTACAGAGTATAGAAATGATTTATTGATTTGACAAAGGACCCAGCAACAATGAATGTTTAAAATACTAGTAGCTGATGATTTCACATTTTTGAAAGGTATTCTGTATCAAGCGCTTAGTTACCTGACATAATATCATTCATTCGTGCTCTGACTGCCAGTGGAATGGACTTCCTTCCCTCCATGAACTCATGCTCAATAAAGTAGGTAATATAGATTCATGATCACAATTCAGTCTTGAAGATGACACTATTGCCATAACCTTAACTCCCTCTCCCCAACTTACTTTGCCAGGATTGACTGCACACAGAGAAGGAGGTCCATTGGGCCAGAGATTGGAGGATGGGTGAATGAAACTGTTGTAACTCAGCCACCGCGGCCTGTACTACAACAGGAGTTGGAGTCTGATTCAGAGTCTGATTTGGATTTTGGGCCCGTCCAGGACTTGGAGCAATGCCCAATGCCTCTGCAGGTGCCCGAAGTAGTGGAGCCAGGGACTCCGCTAATTGGCGAACATTCCGAACCTCAGTCAAGGTTGTTTTTGCCAGATGTTGTTGACGCAGAGGAGGATGCTACTTTTTATCACAGAGAATCTTTTGCGAAGGAAAGGAGTCAAAGGGAGGATGTGAGATGGAGTCGACATTTGGCTCTGAGATCCACTAATGACTAACTTTCCCATGTTAAAGGTGCTTCTCTCCCTGCCCTGGTTGCGGTGTCAACTTTGCTATTCCTAGAAGAAGAATCTATGTTCCTGCCTCTTGCTCCTTGCCTTGTTCCCATGCCTGATTTCAGGATTTCCAGGCTGTGTTCGTGCTTCGTGACTCTTGAGTATACCTTGCCTTGTTAACCTCGAATCCACAACTCCTTGGTAACTGCTTCCCTTGTGGATTACAGCATTTTGTCCTTGTTCATTGCAACTTCTGGCTGACCCAGTTTGGACAGTGTTACGGACTACTCCAACTTCTTGGCGGAACTATCGAGTTCCCTTTGTGGATTACAATATTGAAAGACTTTACTGGACTGGTGTTGAACAGTCACAGATTTTATACTATGGACTAATTCCTCTATTGACTTTTTATGCTATTTGCTATATATATCCTATAATAAACTGCTTTGCTTATGAATCTGGCTCCAGTGTGGTTTTCAGGGTGCTCTCGCTACCTTGGGGTGTAACAGAAACTTTTGTCAGGTTTTGAGGAATCACGTCAGGAGGGATTTACATACTCAGGTATGTACAGAATCATATACATATAATCATATATGCTACTGAGGGATCTGTGTGTATGCAGATATTGCATTTAGAGTGCTATTGAGGCATGCAATTAAAAACATTTCTAACATTGTAGCTGTTATGTCATACCACACATAGTTTTGTTTACAAATTTAATTACTGATTTCAGGGCTACTTTTGTTCAGTAGTACTTTTATTCATACTGCACACCCTTTTTTGGCATGCTTAGCCAAAAGTGAGGTACGCATTACATTCAATAGTGCACTAGAATTGGATGTCTAAACCCGCCCGTGTCCCTTTGTCATGCTTAAACTAGCAAACCTGCCGGCCACAGCCTGATGGAGAAGCAGTGGCTTTAGGCTGTGAATGAGGCCTGCTGGGAAACTGGACTCCTTCACCAAGCCCAAACTGGTCATTTTGCCAGGCTCAGCTTGGCAGGGGGCACCCTTTCTCCTTACCTCTCACTTTACCCTTCCATCAAGCCCAGGCTGGTCTTGAGTAAATACAGAATTACACTGACATTGTTATAGTATTACAACATGGAAATGTCAAAGAAAGTTGTGGGAAAAAATCCATGTAATTGAACAAATCTAAGATTATTTTTGAATTTAGGTCAAATTCCTGTAATACCAGCATACTTTAAAAAGTTTTTATGACTTTCAATTTAGCAACCCTGAGTAATTTATCTCCAATGCATTGATGTCTTTGCAATCTGGAGGTGGATAATGATCTCATGGACTTTCACAAACTGATAAATTCTACGGACACCAATGGGCAAATTAATATATGTAGAGTGTAATAATTCAGAAATTCATTTTTTTAACCTAAGGGTAAAACAGGTTTACTTGATTAGAGTATTCATAATCTGCCCTTCAGTTTAAAAGAGTCTCAGGGAAGCTATCAAATCATTAATGTGACATTTTTTTTCTGGTTTATAATCTCAATGACACACCAGACATGAGGAAAAGGGGCAGCTGGAATAGAGAGAGGCCTCTCACTAAGTGCTGGGACCAAAGCATAGTGGAGCTGTGCTGCTCTCCATCAGAGGCCATGTGGAAGATCAGCTCACTGCTTCTTTATATAGAAAATTCACAGATGTTAACACCTACTCATGATTTGACAGTTCACATTCCAGGTTCCGGAGGTTTACTCTCCTCTATGAGCAATCCCTTAGGTTAAAAGATACCGGTACCTGTGAAACTGAGGCAGGAATGAAGTGATCTCTTATGAACTAAGTCTGTGGCATGAAAGAGTATGGCTTTTGCTGCAAGGAGAAAAATAAGGTAGAATTGGTGATCAATGCTTCCTAGAATTTTCTCATTCCATCAATAAGAGGAAATGAAGCTTCAGTGACGTGTCATATCTCCCTCACCCTCTGGCTTAAAATGAAGAACCAGAGGCGCAGCAGAAAAATGAAAATATACCCTTAATTATGTCAGAATTTAGACTGCATATCCAATGTCTGCATTAAAAAAAGGCACACTATGCCACGGCATTAGAAAAGAAACTTTCTTTCACTGACCACATTCTCTTGAGGCGGGTGGTGGTGGTTGGAGCAAAGGCAAAAGTAGATGTCATATTTCTCTCTCATCTACCTCCACAAACTATCTTTCTAGTATTCTTTTGATTATTTTTCTTTCACTCTCCACCCTTTCTCTTTCAAAACCCTTTGTTGGTGAAATAAACTCTGCTTGTCAAGGGCTTTTGAAATTAGACCACAGGGGTTCCAGGTTGCTCATTCCTGTCCTGAATGAAAGCTAGGTGGGAGATAGATAGATATAGATAGATATCTTCCCATTAGGAGTAGAAGTAATGGCCCTTCAAAAAGATACCACGTGGCTGCACAAATTCAACAGGTTTCATAGTGAGGCAACCTTATTGTTGCTTTATCCAATTTCTTGGAAAAAAAGAGCCGTACAATTTCTTAAGAGTAATTTTTTTCTGGAAATTTCCTCAACTACCATATTTCCACATGCTGCTGAGGAGGCACAATATAACCCTATTTTCATGTGCTAGATGGGCAAAGAAAGCCCTATGGGTGACTTCATCCTTGCCTTCTCAGTCATGAAAAGTGGGACCCAATTGACTTAGCTGTTACCCACCAGAAGAGAAGTAAATGCTTTCCAAAAGGCCTTAGCACTTATTCTATAAATGTCAGGCTCAGTTGGAATGCATGTGCAGTGAAGCGGCAGGGAAAAATCAAATAAAGAAGGAATTGTGTGTAATTTATTGGAGCCTGAAATGCTGTAAAGCAGCTTACCAATGCAGAATTTGACTGCTACAGATATGAAGCACCAGCATGTCCTATGCTATTTTGAATGCAAAAAAGAAAGCAACAGGCTGTTGACTTTAGGGTGTAACAAAATAAGGTTCACCCCCTCTCCAACGAGCACACTAAATTTGTTTAGTTTAAAAAGAAGCAGCTTATAAAAATTAAATAGTACAGCATGGCTTTGTGGTACTAAGAGAAAAAGCTATACATGGAAATTGCCATCCATGGAACTAATTAGAGCACATTATATGAAAGTGTAGTATCCAAATCCCAACCAAGTTCCTGTTAAAGAACATTGACTGTCACAAAGAACTAATCTTCACAATTCACTTTCTAAATGTCATGTTTTATTTATTTCAGTAAAGTACAAACATGTGGACATACATACAAGCAGGCCCGTAACTAGAAAATAACTTGGGGGGCTGGGGGTGAAACCCTTTTTTTAGCGAATCATGAAGGGTAGGTCCATAACAAAATAATTTAAATTCTATGACTTATTCTATATTATTCTATAGACTTAATTAAATCAAATTCCTATTTTAGCCACAAATTTTCAAGTAAAAAAACTGAAACTGATTAAATTGGTAATTAGTGGTTACAAAAGAATACCACAACATCTGTTGGAAACAATTGAAAACTGTCTCAATACATTTTGACAGAAATCAGGCTCTATCAATCAACTATGATGGACATTTGAGAGTGCAAGTCCAGTCTTTCTTGCTCCATTGTGCTTCTTATGTATGTTTTCAAATGTTTAAGAGCTTACAGAAATCTGAAGAAGTTTCTTTTAAATTTATTGTGTTGTATAATAGAGTATAACTGTCTCCTTTATATTACATCAGTATTAAAGAAACAAAAACAATGCATACATGTAAATGAGATTACATACTTTTCTGGTCTAACTCCATTTCTACTCCTACTTATACCTTTTTCCTTA
The DNA here is from genome assembly GCF_035594765.1 of Anolis carolinensis. NCBI lineage: Eukaryota > Metazoa > Chordata > Lepidosauria > Squamata > Anolidae > Anolis > Anolis carolinensis. The sequence continues at coordinate 254,689,735 of NC_085842.1, read as the reverse complement.
TTTTCTACCCTCCCCCCCCCCCCCCGGTTCTTTCTCCAGGAACATTCATGATTCAATTTTGGCTTTTATTGTAATTGCTGTATCATGGATATGGTCTGATTTAGTTCCTTGTATTTTCTTTTTCCCTTCACTTTGGCTATTAGTTCTTTCTCATTGGACACCAAGTCTCCCTTATGATATCCGTTTATATAATTCTTTTTCCTTTCAATGATATAATCCTAGAGCATATAGTTGGCTAGATATTCATGCTATTTTTTTATTTCCCATAGACTCCAACACTGGTGTTGCTGTGTTAAAGATCTCCTAAAATTCTTTCACAGATTATATGCGTACCTCCCTGGCTTTTTCTAAGATACTGTTGACATATTGCAGACTACATAAAATGTCCATATCTACTCTTTGTAATGCTTTACCAAGCTGAAGCGATAATGACATAAGCTTTCTTAGAATATGTATGGATTACAAATTCAGCATTCAGAAAAACTAAAAGAAGGTGTCCGGCTGGGAAGAAGTCTCACTGTTGTACAGAAGGCTCTCTTTTAGTTCTTCAAGTATTTTTACCATCAAACTGTACAGTTCAACAAAACATATTTATTTGTTTATTTATGACATTTATATCCCATCTTTCTCACCCCGAAGTGGACTCAGAGCATCTTACATGAGTGGCATTGTTCCATGCGCAAACAATAACAATTAAAAGCAATTAAACAACAATTTAAAACAAAATTAAAACAACACATGCAAACATTAGGTGACTAATGTGCATAGATTCAAAGCCAGATAATCAGATAATCATATTCATCAATCCAAAGCCAATTCCAACTATATTAAACAGATAATTATGTCTGGGCCAAATACTTGCTCCCAAAGCCAAATTTTCACTTGTTTGCGAAATGACAGGAGGGAAGTAGACAATCTAATCCCACTAGGGAGGGAGTTCCACAGCCGAGGGCCTGCATCATGTCACTCAACCCCACAGGTTTTACAAAGAGACAAAAGTTGTTTGCTCTTCAGTCAGTCAAATAGTCGTTTATATTTTTCTTCAACAGTTCCAGTCTGAGGGATGACAATCTGAAGAAATTGCACAGATATGATATTGTTCCACAGGAAATACATATCCTGGCAATGGAGTCCATGGATTTTGCACTAATTGAGCTGTCACTTGGTCATCAGAAACAGTCTTGTTCATATAAAGTGGTTTCCTTGACAGTGCTTGGACTCGATGAACCAATGGCAGAGACTTCAATTTCCACAGTTTCCTCAGTTTTCACCTGCAATCCAGGTATGCATGATCTGGGGTCTTAATCAGTATCATTTGCTGCAATGGTTCTCAACCTGGTGCCTTCTTGGTCTTCAATATTTGGAGTTTTCTTTTTTTCATAAACTCAAAAATGTTCAGTTGCCTTGATAGATGATACATTGCGGATTAGATGCAGTTTGATACTATTAAGTGCCATGACTCAATGCTATGGAATTCTGGAATTTATGGTTTTGTGACATATTTCCCCTTCTCTGTCAGAGAGCTCTGGTGCCACAAAAATATAAATCCTAGATCCCATAGGATGGAACCTTGCCAGTTAAAGTGGTATCAAAATGCTATAATTTTGCAGTGTAGATGGTTTCTCAATGTGTCTGCAGCTGTAGCTCTATTTTGTTAGAGGACAAATTACTATCTTACAGTAAAGCTTGCTAAACAAGGGGGATTTAAAGCTCAGTGATTTTGGTAACCACTGAAATTAATCAGACTTGTGAAAAAAGCGCACCTTTATTTCACACATTTGCAAGGCTTGCATTTTATTTTGAGAAATAAAATGTGCTGAGAACAACAAAAATATGATTTTCAAATAGAAATAGCCAAAAATGCATACAGGTTTAGAAAAATCAATGCAGACTAAATGTTAAGGATAAACAGAAAATGTATATATTTTTTCCGTGTGGAAAAAGAAAAGGCGAAAATTGAATGTTGGCGGGGGGTGGGGGTGGGAGTGGAATTGGAAAACTACCACACAGTTTATTCTGGGAGTTTTTGACAGTGCTGCTAATCTAAATAATCTTTTTGCCAAATACACAAGAGCACAGTATATATAATGTGCTAAAAACACTGTGAGGCACTGACCTTATAATGTACCCAAGAGGCAGATGATGTCAGAGATTTCTAGAAAAAATGAAGTGTTAATGAGAAAGTAAACTAGCAGGTAAACTTAAGGCCAAAGTACTGAATCCTTGTTCAGTGATAGGAAGAGTGTGTTCCATGGAAAGAGACACATATTTGTAAAGAACCCATAGGCTTTTTTCTGTTCTTTATTTTAATACTAGCTTAGGTACCTGCCAATGCCCAAGTTAGGTAATTTGGTAACAATAAACATGCCAAAAATCATTGTTTTTGGATTTTGTGAATTGTCTTATTAAAAATGCATGAGGACTTAGATGGGCTGCAAGTCCCGTCATCCTCTATCATTTACCTCCAAATCCTGTCAATATTTAAAGTAGCCCTGGAGGGAAGGTCCTGTGTGCCGAATTTGGTCCAAATCCACCATTGGTGGGGTTTGTGATGGTCTCTGGATGTGGGTGTATGTATTGCAACTCGCATCATCCAGGGTCCATCCCCCTCAAACCCAGCAGGACTTAATTGGTTATAGTGGGTCTGTGTGGAACGTTTGGTTCAGATCCATTATTGGTGGGGTTCACAGTGGTCCTTGGATGTTGGGTTATGTACTGCCACTCTCATTGTTCAGGGTCCATACCCCCCCCCCCCCAATTCCACCAAGAATTAAGGTTGGTCCAGATCCATCATTGGTAGGGTTTGCAGTGGTCTCTGAAAGTTGGTGTATGTACTTCAGCTCCCATCATCCAGGGTCCATTCTCCCAAACCCCACCCAGAAATAAAATTGGTCATGGGGGGTCAAGTTTGTGCAGAGTTTAGTTCATATCTGTCGTTGGTGGGGGTCATGGGGCTCTCTGGAAGTGGGTCCTTCCAAATTTTATAATGTCTGAATTTTGGAGACCTTACAACCAATTCATTTGCTCATTCATGTTCTTATCTTTGCAAGTTGCTTCTATTATTATATATTTTATAGCTTTATGGGGCTATCGAAGATCACAACCATCAATTGATCCAGTTTCATTGTTCTTCCATCGCTCCTCTTCATGTGATAATGTTTTCCCACTTCAGTCCTGATATTACAAAGCAGAGAAAGGTATCATAAAAATGACAAAAGCATGGATTTTCTGCTCCCCTTTGGATATTACTACATGCATAATTTTAGTTTATATATTTACCATTGATATTGGATTCATTGATGGGGTTTCCCCATCGATGAAAAGAGATTACCCAATCACAATTCTGGCACAATGCAACTACGCTTAATACATGGTGCTATGTGGTAAGTTCCATACAAAGGCACTTTTATCATGTTTGAATTGTGCTTTATCAACCTTATGTGATAAAGTCTCTATATTCCCTAGTTTAGAGAGTGAAAGTCCCCCAATTCCCATTTACTGGACAGCAGCCACTGCAACTGACTGTTCCATGTCAATTGAAAGCAGCTGATGGAACCAATGATTCCATACTCTGGATTCTTGGCTTTTCTACTTTAAAAATTGGTAATTTAGTCTTCTTCAAATCTTAGCACAACACAAGACTACAAACACAGAATTTCAGTGTAACCATGCAAGTTAAACTGCAATCATAGTACTATCACTGTGTTATATGAAAGCACCCCTGGAGAGAACAGAGCCCTGTAAGATGTGGATTTCCTCCTCCTCTTTGGAACATACTTCACTGTGCAAAGGTCTAGGAGGAAAATCTGATACAGCATGAATTCCCTTTACCTTGCTAGAAAGATTCTTTTATTCGATGCATTGTGCCTGAAACGTGTTAAAAAGATTGAGCTCTAAATCGTACTTTTCATCTTTAGTAAATCACTCGCATTAAACTGAGGTGAGAATCTGCCATCTGGCAATTGCTATTTTGGTTACTATGTAGTGCCTATAGTCACGTATTATGATGAAAACTAATTGTGCTTTGTGTTTTTTCTCCCACCTGATGTTCAGAGCTTGAGTGTTTTCTAATTTCATACTACATAAGTCTTGATGCATGCAATGTTTAGATGATAGAAGAAAGCATATATACCATAAACGTTACTGAGCCATCCAACCAGGATGCCTGTTTGCAGAGATAAGGACTGTGCAGTAATGGAGGTGGGAAAGATTTCTCATAAAAGTTAAAAAGAAAAAAAAAACATTTACTGAATTCCCTACAAGAATGAGTAAGAAACAAATTCAGTATGTTATAGAAAATGGCATAACATCAGAAACAGTAGATGTTGCAGATGTTTGCCCTACCAGCATTGATTTGGGTAAGACTGAAAAGTTTTATGATGTTTTCTATTTGAAATCTTGCACAACTTTTTGGCTGCAAATGCTTATGTAGTTTTTAAAATCCAAATCAAAAGAAATTATGCTAGGGGTTGACTGGACTTTCCTGTTAAGTAAGTTTAGGTTCTCCTTCATTGTTTCATTGTCAATTATTAAAATATTTAAAGTGAAGAGTGTTGCCCCCATAATGGGACTCATCAACACAAAAGAACTACACAAGTATAAGCAATTGGCACAATTGCAGGATCAAAGAGATAACATACCATTTAAATTATGAAGAGAAAACATTGCTAGCTTCAGCATACCTTTGTTCGGTTGGCCTACCCTGTAGCAAAATAACCAGTATGGCATAGTGGTTTTATCACTGGGCTACTTCATGAACACCAGGCACAAAGTAACTGAATGCAATAAGATCCTGTGGAAACTTGCTGGTAGCGCATGGGGCGCAAACCCAAAATTAATATGAACATCAGCTCTGGCCTTGTCTTACTCAACTGCAGAGTATGCCTGCCCTGTTTGGCACAAGTCTGCCCATGTGAAGCAGGTGAACATAGCACTGAACGGAACATGCAGAATAATCACAGGATGTCTCAAACCTACACCTGCTGATAAACTTTACAAGTTAGCTGGCATTGCTCCCCCCCCCAATGTGCAACGGGAATTTGCTGCTGTGAAAGAAATAAGGTAGAACATTGTAAAAGCCATCCACTGCATGGTTATCAGCCTCCTCCCAGTAGACTCAAATCAAGGAAAAGTTTCATGAGAACCACCACTTGACGTTCCCCAGCAACAGCAAGAGTATCCCTCTGGGCAGCTAAACCAAGAAATCCCAAATGGATTCCCCCCCCCCCACGATGGTCTTCCTCCAGGGGCAAACCAAAAATGGGCAACTTGAAAGTCCCTGAATAGACTCAGAAGTGGAGTGGGCAGATCAAAAGACAACCTGGTAAAATGGCACTATCTAAAAGAACCCTCTACCTTGTGTGACTGTGGAGTAGAACAGACAACTCCACATCTGTATGCTTGTCCACAATGTCTTGCTTCATATGCGGAGGAAGAATTGTTTGAGGCTATGTGAGGTTCCGGGCTTGTACATTGAATCTTCTAAGTGTAGTGTCTGCGGATTGCTTCTGGCTCAACTTTGTAATGACATATGTTAATTCTCCCCTTGGAGCCTGGAGACTAAATCCCTGCTTGGCCATATAAATCCACTTGGTGACCCTGGACAAGTCACACAATTTTAATATCTGAAAACCCTATGATAGGTTCATCTGAGGATTAATCAGAAATCAGAAATGACTTGGAAGCACACAATAACAGCAACCTTGTGGTAAGTAAAAAGAGGGTTGGCATAGTATAAGAAACACTCTTATTACTCTGATACTACTTCATAAAATAGTTAAAAAAGAAGAGATGAATGGGAAACACTTGGGAAGATGTAAATTTATTGTATTTGAAGTAATTATAAAAAATTTCACTTAACGCCTAGAGCCAGCATTGTGTAATGGGCTGATTGTTGGACTAGGACATTAGGGGACTAAGTTTTAAATTCACATTAGCCATAGAAATTGGGCGACCTTGGGCAAGTCAAATTCTCTCATCCTCAAAAGAAGGCAAGAGCTAAGGTCCCATGATTGAATTCTGTCAGAAAATTTATTGATAGTTTTGTCAACACAAGTCAGAAATTACTTGAAGGTACACAATAACAATAATCTTAACCCCTTTCACACTTTCATCTGACATGTACCTTCCAAATTCCAGCCCAGACAGACATTCCACCAAAATATTAGCATATAATATTGAGAGTGTGCAATGAAATTTTGTAGCCATCTCATCCTAAAAAGATAGCCACACAAGCTTAAAAATTGAATAGTTGTTGGGAAACCATGTTCCCCCTCTAATTCCTGCTGTTGCAATTTAGGTAACTTCGCTCTTTATTGGTTACATGTGAAGGGCTTGTGCTTGTTCATCTCGGTGTCAGTTATAGCAGTTATATAGGAAGTGTGGGGACTCGTCTCATTCTGGAAAGATTTGTCTTCAGGGATGGTCAGCCATCCCACATCCTTTCTTCATCTTCTTCTTGCTTTCCCTCATTCCCCCCCCCCTTTCTTCAATCACACAGCTCCTGAAAACAGAGTGTTATCTCCATTTTTACATGCTGGCAATATGGATTTCCCATGGGCAATCACCAGAAGTGGCCTTGCATCATGGAATGGCCTCCATGGGAATGTCTTTGGCCAGTGTGTCAGAATGGAGAGAAAAAGTGGGGAAACATACATGGGATAAGGTTTTTATCTGTTTCTCTAGAGGATTGGGATGTAACAGTATTATTAACAGATAAGCATATGGTATTATCTATATATATAAAAGAGTGATGGCATCACGGCAATTCACAAAACAACAAAAGTACAGGCCCCCCAACCTCAAAATTTGACAACACAACCCATCATCCACGCCTCAAGGTTGATACAACAAAAAGAAAAGAAAAATAAAGTCCTAATTAGAGGGAGAGCAATAATTTTTTTTTATCCAATTGCTGCCAGTTTAGAGGGCTAATCTCTGCCCACTTGGTTGCCTAGCAACCAGCCAAGGGACAGCCAGGTTTCAGTTAGGGGACAGGCAGATTTAGGCCTCACTGAGTCTTCTTCCACAGATTATCTAATTTGCACTGGATTATATGGCAGTGTAGACTCAAGGCCCTTCCACACAGCTATATAACCCATTTATAATCTTATATTATCTGCTTTGCACTGGATTATCTTGACTCCGCACTACCATATAATCCACTTCAGTGTGCATTTTATACAGCTGTGAAGAAGAGGCCTCAGATAATCCAGTTCTGAGCAGATAATATAAGATTAGAAATATACAGTAGAGTCTCACTTATCCAACGTAAACAGGCCGGCAGGATAAGTGAATATGTTGGATAATAAGAAGGGATTCAGGAAAAGCCAATTAAACATCAAATTAGGTAATCGTTATACAAATTAAGCACCAAAACATCATATTATACAACAAATTTGACAGAAAAAGTACTTCCATGCGCAGTAATGCTATGTAGTATTTACAGTAGAGTCTCACTTATCCAACACTCGCTTATCCAACGTTCTGGATTATCCAAAGCATTTTTGCAGTCATTGCTTTCAATATATCGTGATATTTTGGTGCTAAATTCATAAATCCAGTAATTTCTACATAGAATTACTGTGTATTGAACTACTTTTTCTTCCAAATTTGTTGTCTAACATGATGTTTTGGTCCTTAATTTGTGAAATCATAACTTAATTTGATGTTTAATAGGCTTATCCTTAATCCCTCCTTATTATCCAACATATTCGCTTATCCAACATTCTGCCGGCCCGTTTATGTTGGATAAGTGAGACTCTACTGTACTGTATTTACAAATTTACCGCTAAAATATCACAATGAATTTAAAACACTGACTACAAAAACATTGATTATGAAAAGGCAGACTGCGTTGGATAATCCAGAACATTGTATAAGCGAATGTTGGATAAATGAGATTCTTCTTTAATATGAAATAATTACTGGGATAGAATAATGCAGAACAATATAATCTCTAAAACCAGGACAGTAAATAAACAGGGGAATTCCACACAGGAAACAATCAGGGCCAGGTAACACCTCCCAACAAAGTATCCCCATCCTCAAAGTCTGGCAAATCCTCTGTTTTCTCAGGGCCACAGACAGTAGAAGCACATAAAATATCGCAAACAACACCACTCTGAAAACAAGGGAATTCCAGACAGGAAACAATCAGGGCCAGCTAACACCTCCCAACAAAAAATTCACTCAGGGAGGAAACAGCCAGGCTTTAAAGCTACAAGGCCATTACATCCTAATCATTTTTCCTAATTGCAGCATTCATACTTGCCTCCAACAAACAAAAAAAACCAATCAGAAATATTGTATATTCACAGCCTTTAGGAAATAATATCCCCAGATGGCGCAGCGTGTTAAAGCGCTGAGCTACTGAACTTCTGGACTGAAAGGCCGCAGGTTTGAATTGGGGGAGCGGAGAGAGCCCCCACTGTTAGCTCCAGCTTCTGCCAACCCAGAAGTTCAAAAACATGCAAATGTGAGTGCATCAATAGGTACTGCTCCGGCGGGAAGGTAACGCCGCTCCATGTAGTCATCCCACATGACCTTGGAGGAGTCTACGGACAACGCCGGCTCTTCGGCTTAGAAATGGAGATGAGCCCCAACCCCCAGAGTCAGACACGACTGGACTTAATGTCTGGGGAAAATCTTTACCCTTGACCTTAACTACCACCAATTCCTCAATACTTTATTTCCCATACCACCATACTTCGCCACAGCAACGCGTGGCCGGGCACAGCTAGTTAGTATATAAGCTTACCAGTTGTCATTGGCAGACTTTGGAGGCATTCACCCAACCACTTAGAAGCATTAATGAGCTTTCTTTAGTCCTCAAATCTCTGGATGAATGTTTCAGTTTTACATTCAGTCAAGGATTATTTAAAACAACAACAAGGCATTAATTTGAACTTGGAAATAAGCAACAGCCATGTTAAAGGAGACAATCTGCAACTTGTTCTTTGTAAGTACTGAATATTAAGAAATGATGAAGAATGAAAGCAATCTGATTGAAAGTTGAAGGGCAGAGAGAAAAAATAGTTTTGGTCAACAAGAATCTTTACTTCAGCATAGCAATGGAAGAAGCCATTCTGGGAAGATTTCTGTCTGAAGTGAAGAGTTCAATGCAAAGATCTAAGTTAAAAAAAAAGACTGTGTTTATTTAGAAATACTTTATATTACAGTAGAGTCTCACTTATCCAACATAAACGGGCCGGCAGAATGTTGGATAAGTGAAAATGTTGGATAATAAGGAGGGATTAAGGAAAAGCCTATTAAACGTCAAATTACATTATTATTTTACAAATTAAGCACCAAAATATCATGTTTTATAACAAATAAACAGAAAAAACAGTTCAATACATGGTAATGTTATGTAGTAATTACTGTATTTACGAATTTAGCACCAAAACATCACAATGTATTGAAGACATTGACTACTAAAAAATGACTACAAATACAGATAGAATTGCTTAAAATGAACTTACAGTAACATACTCTAAGAAGTTAAATCCAAAGAAAGTTCAGTCCTAACTGCCTAGAGAAACAGCTGTGGATCCAGGTGGGAGGCAGACTGTGTTGGATAACCCAGAATGTTGCATAAGCGAAGGTTGGATGAGCGAGACTCTACTGTATTTTGTCTTTCTTTAAAATACTTTCAAACCTCCCATTATACGCTTCAAAGCTGAAGCTTGTAATGAAAATAAATTCTGAGAAATGAACCTCATCAACAGTGACAGTATTTCAGTCTGGTAGCCTGAAACTCATTCTACAACCTAAGTAAGTCATTGAGCAAATCCTAAGTTATAGACCTGTGCTTTTTTCCTATGTGAGTTATGTTTTACCATACATAGGGTTAGTTAGTTACCTATGAACCTGAATGTCTCTCTTTCAGGCAGGATGAAATCTCGGTTCTTCTGCACAACTCTATTTGTGCTGGAACTTGACCATACATTTGCCCTGGTAGACCTAGAGATTTCAAGACAAAACATATTATTCAAATCTGTGAATAATCCAATCCACAGACATGAAGGACCAACTGTTTAACTCATCAGAACATCATCGTAAATAATTCAAACTTTGAAGGTATTTTTTTTTGGTTGCCATTGAAATGGTAGTGCCCAGTTTCAAAGTAACATTTGAATTGAATAGTACTTGCCAGTACTATTGTAGCAATATATATAAATGAGTCATGGTACAAACATGCAATGTAAGTTTCCTGACATATTGTGAAAATTCTAATTTTGTTATGCTTTTCCTGTATTCACTTGTATAAAAGTGATCAAGGATACCACCATGAATGAGCAGCAGAAAGATTTTGCTGTGATGATTGTGTGTGTAGTGTGGGAGGTGGATATAAGCCAAAACCGCACCTCAAGCCAAAAGGAAAGGCAAGCAATATATAAAAAATTATCATCACTATCATCATTTTTAGAAAATCTATGAAAACTTCACAAACAGATTTGATAGAATAGGCAATTGATACATATATTTTCATAGCCTGTTCTACCAAAACTATTTGTGAGTTTTCTTAGAAATTAATTTTTAAATAGTTTGTACACTAAGAAACGTTATTGGCATGCGTAACACATAATCACACAAATCAAATTTTCTTTAAATATAATAGTTAACATTGCTAGTGGCACACAAATAGCCTTTATTGTTACTCTAATGGACAATCTGCCGAGCACTTAACTTCAAGTGCCATTGATTTCAAAGGGATGGGAGCATGCAGAGGCAATGCAGAAAACTGCACCACGGTGGTCTATTGTGTATTGAAAACAACTTCTAATTTAGTTTTCCCAACCAACCACTCCAGCACCTGGTCAAAATCAATAGTTTCATAGAGTGCCTTTTCTAAATTAACAATGAAAGTGCTCAAGCTTGGAGGACTTGGGTTGCCCATTACAATGAGAGGTTTGTTGTTCAAGCCTTGAAGTCCCTTCCATTTTTCCAGGGGGTTTTTTTTGCATGTTTTTCTGGCTGGCTTGTCATTAGATATGTCAGCAAGCCCAGAAACCCAGATAACAAATGCAAAGTAACATATTGTAATTAATCCCTCATTAAGCTTGCATATTCAAACAGCTTTTCCAAAAATAAACAGAGGAAAACAAAAGGGAATAAAAAATCTTCCCAAAGCAGCTATTTTTCCCTGCGGCTCACAAAGAACTCTAATAAGGTAGTAGTTGCCTTTTATGACATGTTTCTGATATAAATAAGAAAATATCTCCCAGTGTATGAAATTTCCTGCTGTTCCTCCTATTTCTGTTGCAGCATTGTGCAATGGGAGATGGGGAGCTTTAAATTAAATGTCAGCAGTAATATAGCACTGGAAACATTAGACATCTGACAATGCTTAAAGAACCCCCTTTTTTGGCTCAGAGAGAGTTATTTACAGGTCAAAACATTTCTAAGATGGAGAAGAGATATTACGACAAATAGAAAAGTGTTCTTGTTTTAAATAAGGATTTGAGCTGCATTAGCCAAACAATGGCAAATTGGAATTGAGGTTTCTAGGGTGGCTGGCCAGTGTTCTTCCAAATTAAGATGTTTCCACATCAGAAGACTCAGTTGGACATGTGTCATTTCACTTCAATTAATGTATTCCATTCTGTTTTCCCACAATGCAATTTTTAAGATTTGGAGATATCATAATAAATTCAAATTTCACTTGCACTTTATTGTACTGCATTAAGATTAAGCCCAAGTATTGCTAGAATTTGTTTATTTGACAGTTACTTTAAGTTGACAATCACTTTACCCAAAATATAACTTACCTTCCGTAGTTGGTGAGGAAGTATCTTGTGATGCTTTCTCACTACGACAACCATGAATGGGGCAGGACCAAGTCAGTATCATGTGATGATGCTTAGCAAGGCTCATCCCGAAAGAATAGTAAGGAGCCAAAAGCCCTTTAGCTGGCTAATATCTCTAAATTGGGATAAGACTTTTACTGCCACTCTCCAATCATGTTGCCTTTAAAAAGGGCTTGTTAATATTGTTTATACAGTCAGGTATTTCCTCACCTCTTCATTGATTTGATAGATTTGACTGTTTCAAACAGATTGTTGAAAGAAATGTGGTAATTTTATGTGTGATTCTTAGTTGTTTTCTAAGGTCCTTTCTACACTACCATATAATTCAGTTCAAAGCAGATAATCTGGATTTTATACAGCTGTGTAGAAGGGGCCATAGTTTGGTTTCTTTCTCTTCTTTTGATTTCCAATATTTTATCTTAGTTTAATTTTCTGGGTATCTTCTTTTCAATTTACTATTTTGAGGTTATTGTGTGTGGGCCTAGCTGTTGCTGAATATCTGTTTTATTCGCTCAGATTTTTTTTTAAAAAAATATTATCTTTTTCTGTGTTTGAGCAATTTTGCACTCGTCTTGTCTACCAATAGGCACATTTATTTTATTTAGAAAACATTTTATTAGCATATAGTACATCTAGTTCCTATTGTAAATTAAATTATGAGAGGTTTCCACACGAATAATACAAATCCACATAGTTACCCAAGATACTGAGAAAGGCAGGCTGGTTTGCCTTCACCTTGCCTAGGGCTGAATCCACACTGACTGATCAGCCCAGGGTATGAGCCACACAACCAACCCTCCAGTCATTATGGAGCTGAGAGGGAGTCCTCATTATTTAGTGGTGCTGAATGTGGCCATTCTCCTTGTCTCCTCCCTCATCTTCCATTTCACAGTGGTCTCCAGCCATGAAATGGGTCCTACCTATCCACTGTTGCATGCGGTGGCATCAGCCATGGTGATTTAGGGTGCCAAGGGATGGGTGGTGAGAGAGGAGAAACCCCCACCTCCTCCTCCCCTACTTTCCTAGAGCACCCCGGCTGACGTCATTACACATGATGGCAGAAAGATGTGACATGAGGGTTGGTGAAAAAAGTGGACTGCCATGCTCTGTCCCTAGGTCACCCAAGCCTGGGAAACAAGGGATGGAAGTGGAGGTCAGTTATGTCTGGTTCTGCTTCCATAGACACAAGGTCAGGGAAATGTGAACTTTCCCCTGACTTTGGGTAATGTGGGGCAAGGCCATGTTAAGATGGTTAGTGTAAAAATGGTCTACAACTTGGAAGGATCAATTGTTTTAGTGGATACTGGAAGCAAGCTCACTTTATTGCTAGTAAAACTGGCAAATGCTCAGATTCATGGTAATGGAAGAAACCTGCTTCTCCTGTTGTAGGCTATATTTTGAGGCTCTATTATGGGGTGAAAGGAATAAACATCAAGTTTTAAAATTGAAAATATGAAATTTGAAACAGGGAATGCATTCTCAGAGATCATTTTGTCTTCTGAGAATGGACCCCAGGAGATCTGTCAGCATTCACTATAGGTAGAAAATGAACATGATTAAATTTCCAGGGAACTAAATCCCTAGTAATACGCTCTGATCCTGAAAAAATGCAGTACCAAGGAGTTATTCCAGACAGGCATCAGTGGAAAGGGCTTTTTGGGAAGAGTAAAGAGTGTTGAGTCCTCTCAGTATCACTCCCCTTGCAAAAATTGTATAGGCCATGGAGTTGATGGGGTAGAGAAGAAGGGGCCATGAGGCTGAAGATCTCCCTCCGTAGCCAGCCCAGATCATCAAAAAGCTTGGTGCGATGGTGCCATTGGAGGACTAGAAGGTCCTTGCTATGCTCTTTACTACAGTGCTTCAGCTCTGAACCTTGGGGATACTCTTAGAGGATCTCAAACTCATATTTCAAAGGTATGTGTTTATCATCATGTTCTATCTGACTCTAAAGCTGCTTTGTCACATGTACTTCAGGCAGATGTATTTTGTATTTGTAACTGCCTCCTACAAAACTGAAACTATACGTGACTTCATTAGGTTTGGCCCTCTAGTGACTAGTTCATTCTTTTATAATATATGGCATTTACCTTCATGCTTGACTGAATTCTCAACAACACATGTAAGGAATTAGGTAGTACAGTAGAGTCTCACTTATCCAACATAAATGGGTCGGCAGAACGTTGGATAAGCGAATATGTTGGATAATAAGGAGGGATTAAGGAAAAGACTATTAAACATCAAATTAGGTTATGATTTTACAAATGAAGCACCAAAACATCATGTTAGACAACAAATTTGGCAGAAAAAGTAGTTCAATACGCAGTAATGCTATGTAGTAATTACTGTATTTACGAATTTAGCACCTAAATATCACGATGTATAGAAAACATTGACTACAAAAATGTGTTGGATAATCCAGAACGTTGGATAAGCGAGTGTTGGATAAGTGAGACTCTACTGTACTTATTGTTCTGGAACCCCCTTCCCCCCTTAGTCAATGTAGATTTCACCAAGGATACGAATGAGATATGCCATATGATATACTTCAAATGTTTCAAACTTTCACACTTCACATAAATCTTTACAGGTTTCCATTACATTTTGGTAACTTCAGATTGGTATCACTCACTTCCCTGTATCTAGCAATATGCACATAGCAAAGAAGATCAACATCTGCAACAAACCTTTATTGTAGTCAACCAACTATTGGGCAGCACATTAATCACATATTTGAAGAAAATTATTAAAATCATCTTTAAGTACCATGATAACAATTAAAAGATTATAAAATGATATATGTTATTTCTTGTAACACCTTTTGTTGGAGTCACAGACCACTAGGATCACAGTTCAGATATAGTTTAAATGTGTTATTTAAAATCTTAAAAAAGCATGAAAGATAGTGGCATCATAAACCCTAGAACAGATCCAAATGTTCTTAACATATGTGTAGCATACCCTTAAGAGTTTTAGGGGAAAAAAAACCCTTTTCAACCACTTCAATCATACTATTTTTCTGAGTTTTCTTGCAAGTATGCCAGATATTGGATGAATACTATGGCCACTTAATTGTCTGGGCTCTTTACAAAATATTAATGATTAAAGATAAAGATCCTAAATAGTGAAATGTTAATTTCTGTATTGCTAAATTTACTACCTCAATTTAGATCCTTCATTATTTAAAAAAGAGAAAATGAAGTAGCTTTGGAAAATCATAGCAATACAGAGTTCATCTGATCTCTTTATTAACTAATATAATATAAATGTTATTCTGGATTATCTGATCTCATAGTCATAAGTGGATTGGGTGGACATTATTTCAAAATGGAATAAGTTGAATGTATTGTAAGGATGTGCCACCATACAGTACTTTTGTTCTGAAATTAACATTGGTTTGCAATTACTAACCCTACTCAGGCAATAATTATATTAATACATATCTATATCGATATCTATTTCAAACAAAACTTTACATAGAGTGAAAATCATACTTATGGTTCCTAATTCTGACCAGCAAACATTCTGCCCAAAGTATAAGTAAAGATGTACATGAACGCGTATATGAATGTATGCATTTAAATCTCTTTGCACAATGATGGATTGCTTGCTCATTGAGGCTGCTGTGGTGAACTTGCAGCCAAAGAGTCACTATAAGTGGAACTAATTAGATCTATTTTATCTTTCTGCCTTTCAAGAAATCAAAGATCCATTAGCAATGATTGCACATATGTAGCATCTAGCACCTCATACAACAATACAACAGAAAGAGGCAACTGAGCCCCATTTACTTGACATGCCTGAAAAGGTGTTGAGGTAGAAAGTGAGGAGCATTAACATAGAAGAAAAGCAGTATTTCAAACCCAACAATATCTGTTTGGGAACATTTAACATTTTGGACATTTTACCATCAAGACCTCGACAGCAAATTAAAGTGATGGTTGAGAAACACACATAAAACTATTTTTTATACTTACATTTTCCCCATCCCACTCTAACAACAAAGTACAGTAGAGTCTCACTTATCCAACACTTGCTTATCCAACATTCTGGATTATCCAACGCATTTTTGTAGTCAATGTTTTCAATGTATCGTGATATTTTGGTGCTACATTCATAAATACAGTAATTACTACATAGCATTACTGCATATTGAACGACTTTTTCTGTCAAATTTGTTGTATAACATGATGTTTTGGTGCTTAATTTGTAAAATCATAACCTAATTTGATATTTAATAGGCTTTTCCTTAATCTCTCCTTATTATCCAACATATTTGCTTATCCAACATTCTGCCAGCCCGTTTATGTTGGATAAGTGAGACTCTACTGTATATTGTACTCAAAGACAAAAGAAGATAAATTGACATCAGCCAAGATCATGATTTAAAAAATGATGGGATGGTTCAAACCCATTTCTTCTGTTCTAAAAATGTCACATACACATGCACATATTCTGATCATCTAGTAATGTGGCTTTTTCTTTTTTTTCTCTTTTCATGTAATGTACAGATAATATAATATTTTTATTTCTCACCATATTTAAATCTCAGAGCACATATGCATTGCTATTTCTGTTGCTTTTCCACATAATGTCATACTACAACATTATATCACTCCACAATTACTATAAAATTATATCATATTGACTGGTATCTTGGAGAGGCACTTGAAAATCATATTTGCTCCCAAAGGCTTCTATAGTCTCAGCTTTAACAAAATGACTTTAAAAATATTATGTTAGAAAAAAATAGAAGCAATATATAGGCATTGTATATTCTGTTGATGATATAAATCTTGAAAAATTCATGAAATGTCCTCCAGTTTTTGTATAATATGAGTCTATAAAGTTGTGGATAGAGGAATGAGTTTTCTACCTCCCTCTCTCCTGTGTGGGGATTTTTTTTAAAAAGGGCTTGTTTTTTAGAGATAGTTTAGTATAGGCTTGATCGATCCATGAAAAATTTGATTCTAAACTCGTTTCAAAACTAGAGGGGGCAGTTTTTCGTTTTTGTTGCTATTTACGAATTTTGTCCCCAAAATTTTTCGAAATTAACGAAAATTCATTATTTTCGAAATTAATTCGTTAATGGCGGACGCGCATGCGCGGTCGCCCAAAAACAGCCCCGGGGGGGGGGTCGGGGGCTCTCCTGCTCTCATTTTTTCAGCTATACTGATCAAATTTGGTACAGTGGGAGAACACAATCCACCCTGCTTGTTTGCTAAATTGCAGAGCGTTTGCCCTTTCCTAAGATTTATTGCACAATTTTATAGTTTACTGTGCCCGGCCACGCGTTGCTGTGGTGTATGGGAATTCTTTGTTAGGTAGGTGGAATAACAGTGAATAATAGCTTTGTAGCCTGAAAGCCTGGCCATTTTCTTATGGGAATCCTTGTTTGGTGAGGTGGAATAGAAAGGAATAGGCTTGCTGCTTGGAAGGTTAGGTAGTTGCCTTTTAGGGGGGTAGAATTGTAATGAATAGCCTCGGTGGTTCAAAGCATGGGTGCTTGCTATCTAGGGGAAATCTTTGGTTGGTCAGATTCAGAGTAGTATCACTGTTTCAAAGCCTGGTCGCCTTTTTCGAAGGTTAATCTTTTATTGGTCTGGTTGAATTGCACTGAATATCCTTGCAGCTCAAAAGTCTGGCTGTATTTATTATTTTGTATTATATATATTACTAAATATAGAAAGCATGGCACATTGCCTGTTGTGGGTTTTGGCCTTTTTTTGTTGTTGTGATTGTGTTTATTGTGTGATTGTGTTGTAACTTACTGGAGGCAAGAAAAGAAAAGAAAGAAAAAGCCACAGCCGGCAAGGCCCATACCTTGAAATATTGCCCAGGGGGGCCGGCCACCGTTGGCCGGCACGCTTCCCGAAAAGGAAGAAAGAGTGGCCACCCCCAAGGAGGCTTCCGTGCCAAATCGCACTAAGGGGTAAAGAACGACAGCCGAGAGAGAAGAGAGATGCGGTGCACCGCGGGAAACACGACCACGTTGGCCGTGAGGCAGCAAAAACAAAACAAAAGAAAGATACACCCACAGGCGGCAAGGCCCGCACCTTAAAATACTGCTCAGGGGGGCCGGCCACCGTTGCCCGGCACGCTTCCCGAAAAGGAAGAAAGAGTGGCCGCCCCCAAGGAGGCTTCCGTGCCAAATCGCACTAAGGGGTAAAGAACGACAGCCGAGAGAGAAGAGAGATGCGGTGCACCACGGGAAACACGACCACGTAGGCCGTGAGGCAGCAAAAACAAAAGGAAAGAAAGATACACCCACAGGCGGCAAGGCCCGCACCTTAAAATACTGCTCAGGGGGGCCGGCCACCGTTGCCCGGCACGCTTCCCGAAAAGGAAGAAAGAGTGGCCCACAACTTAAAATACTAGGCCGGCCAACTTTGGCCGGCACGCTTCCCACAGAGGGAAAAAGAGTGGCCCACAACTTAAAATACTAGGCCGGCCACCTTTGGCCGGCACGCTTCCCACAGAGGGAAAAAGAGTGTCCCACACATTTAAATACTGCTCACTGAGGGCCGGCCACCGTTGCCCGGCACGCTTCCCGAAAAGGAAGAAAGAGTGGCCGCCCCCAAGGAGGCTTCCGTGCCAAATCGCACTAAGGGGTAAAGAACGACAGCCGAGAGAGAAGAGAGATGCGGTGCACCACGGGAAACACGACCACGTAGGCCGTGAGGCAGCAAAAACAAAAGGAAAGAAAGATACACCCACAGGCGGCAAGGCCTGCACCTTAAAATACTGCTCAGGGGGGCCGGCCACCGTTGCCCGGCACGCTTCCCGAAAAGGAAGAAAGAGTGGCCCACAACTTAAAATACTAGGCCGGCCAACTTTGGCCGGCACGCTTCCCACAGAGGGAAAAAGAGTGGCCCACAACTTAAAATACTAGGCCGGCCACCTTTGGCCGGCACGCTTCCCACAGAGGGAAAAAGAGTGTCCCACACATTTAAATACTGCTCACTGAGGGCCGGCCACCGTTGCCCGGCACGCTTCCCGAAAAGGAAGAAAGAGTGGCCGCCCCCAAGGAGGCTTCCGTGCCAAATCGCACTAAGGGGTAAAGAACGACAGCCGAGAGAGAAGAGAGATGCGGTGCACCGCGGGAAACACGACCACGTAGGCCGTGAGGCAGCAAAAACAAAAGGAAAGAAAGATACACCCACAGGCGGCAAGGCCCGCACCTTAAAATATTGCCAAGGGGGGCCGGCCACCGTTGCCTGGCACGCTTCCCGAAAAGGAAGAAAGAGTGGCCGCCCCCAAGGAGGCTTCTGTGCCAAATCGCACTAAGGGGTAAAGAACGACAGCCGAGAGAGAAGAGAGATGCGGTGCACCGCGGGAAACACGACCACGTAGGCCGTGAGGCAGCAAAAACAAAAGGAAAGAAAGATACACCCATAGGCGGCAAGGCCCGCACCTTAAAATACTGCCAAGGGGGGCCGGCCACCGTTGCCCGGCACGCTTCCCGAAAAGGAAGAAAGAGTGGCCGCCCCCAAGGAGGCTTCTGTGCCAAATCGCACTAAGGGGTAAGAACGACAGCCGAGAGAGAAGAGAGATGCGGTGCACCGCGGGAAACACGACCACGTAGGCCGTGAGGCAGCAAAAACAAAAGGAAAGAACGATGCACCCACAGGCGGCAAGGCCCGCACCTTGAAATACTGCTCAGGGGGGCCGGCCACCGTTGGCCGGCACGCTTCCCAGAGACAGAGAGAGAAGTAAAATACCTGGAAATGTGGGCGCAAGCCCCTCAGACGTGTCTTCTTCACGTCTGCTAGTGAACTGTGGGCCCAAGCCCCACTGACCAGGGGGGGCCGGCCACCGTTGGCCGGCCCCACGCCCACCACAGAACCCACATGGGGAAGGGCGTGTATTCTTCACATCTGCTAGTGAACTGTGGGCCCAAGCCCCACTGACCAGGGGGGGCCGGCCACCGTTGGCCGGCCCCACGCCCACCACAGAACCCACATGGGGAAGGGCGTGTATTCTTCACATCTGCTAGTGAAATGTGGGCCCAAGCCCCACTGACCAGGGGGGCCGGCCACCGTTGGCCGGCCCCACGCCCACCACAGAACCCACATGGGGAAGGGCCTGTATTCTTCACGTCTGCTAGTGAACTGTGGGCCCAAGCCCCACTGACCAGGGGGGGCCGGCCACCGTTGGCCGGCCCCACGCCCACCACAGAACCCACATGGGGAAGGGCGTGTATTCTTCACGTCTGCTAGTGAAATGTGGGCCCAAGCCCCTCTGACCAGGGGGGCCGGCCACCGTTGGCCGGCCCCACGCCCACCACAGAACCCACATGGGGAAGGGTGTGTATTCTTCACGTCTGCTAGTGAACTGTGGGCCCAAGCCCCACTGACCGGGGGGCCGGCCACCGTTGGCCGGCCCCACGCCCACCACAGAACCCACATGGGGAAGGGCATGTATTCTTCACGTCTGCTAGTGAAATGTGGGCCCAAGCCCCACTGACCGGGGGGGCCGGCCACCGTTGGCCGGCCCCACGCCCACCACAGAACCCACATGGGGAAGGGCGTGTATTCTTCACGTCTGCTAGTGAAATGTGGGCCCAAGCCCCACTGACCAGGGGGGCCGGCCACCGTTGTCCGGCCCCACGCCCACCACAGAACCCACATGGGGAAGGGCGTGTATTCTTCACGTCTGCTAGTGAACTGTGGGCCCAAGCCCCACTGACCAGGGGGGGCCGGCCACCGTTGGCCGGCCCCACGCCCACCACAGAACCCACATGGGGAAGGGCGTGTATTCTTCACGTCTGCTAGTGAAATGTGGGCCCAAGCCCCACTGACTAATGTGTCAACCAGACCATAGCAACACAGTCTGTAGCCGCCACAAAGGCACACTCCATGACAGCAAACCGTCAGCGGCCCTGGCCGCACCCTTCCCGGGAGGACACAAGCTAGCTGGCATTCCACAGGGAAATCGTGGACATCATGACATCAATAATGATTGTTCTAATACCACAGTAAGATCTTAATTGTTATTACCCGGCCCATCTTCCCGGAGGGACTCTGAGCAGCTTCCATGGGGCGTGGCCGTCAGCAATACAATGTGAACAATTAAACCCCAAAATTTTATATTTGTTAAAGGAAATGTTGCATCAATAACACATAAAATAAGAAAGCTGTCACAGCATTACCTGCTTAAAAAACAGAGGTGTAAAAACACGGCTCTGTGGCCGAGGGCTGAATAATTGCACATAGATGAGGTAGTTTGAGAGTTAAAAATCAATAAAGTGTGAAATACTCTTTGCCTGGAAACCAATTCTTCATCTGCCAGCGATCCACCCCACAGTCCTCGAAGGCTTTTCGGAACTGGAATGTTTTACGGCTCTGATGTCAGGTTAATGTTTCTATGGCGTTGAACTAGAGGGAAGAGTTGTGTGTGTGTCTGGTGTTATTAAAGGTAAATGACCAAAGCTGGGTTGAGAAGGAAGCCAAAGGGAAGCACAGAGATGTATAACTGTCAAAAGCATGGATTGGATGAGGAGGGTTTGACAGACCTTTACTTTATTCTTGCAACATCTCACTGTAGGTGTGGACTGTGGTCTGCAAGTTAGTAGAGGTTTTGCAGAGCTGTGTCCACACTACACAAAAAAAGAAAAGAGACTTTATGCAAAAATTGGAGGACCGCATACTGGCATTGTCATCGCAATGCCGTAGTCCAGAAACCTGCAGATGTGAGAGCTTGACCGTTAGGAAGGCAGAGCGTGGGAAAAAACGGCACTTTTGAAAAGAATTCCTTTTTGAAAAACAAGACAGTGCCTGGGAGTGTTAGAAGATCCAACTGGTCCATCCTCCATGTTTTATTGCCCGTCCGATTCAAGGAGGTAGTGATATTACAGGCATAGCATCAGGATGGCATGGACTTGAAGGAAGTGACGCCGTTGATGTCCAACAGGAATTTCTTTTCTGAATCTGTCCGAGAGTTCTCCATGGATAGTTGAAGACTACAAGTCTTACTTCTGAGTGTAAGACTTTCTGCGGTGAGATTCCACCCTCTTCTATCGTCCTACCAACAAACAGAACCTGCGCCCAAGGGTCACTAGCAGCCGCAAAGGCACACGCCCTGACAGGCAAAGGGCACCGTCCTCGGGCGCGGACAGAGGGCGAGGGGAACCTTAGGCGTCTGTCCCTCGGCAACAGCGTCGACAACCGCTTCTCAAGGTGATGGGACAGTGGAAGAAGAAAATTTAGAAAAGTGGTGGACAAGGCCGAGGTGTCCCGCTTTCAGCGGTGCGGTGAATACACCCTCTTCTACCGTCGCTGCCAACAAGGCAGCAAGAAGCACTTCCGTAGCCAGAGGACATGCGCCCAGAGGTCACTAGCAGCCGCAAAGGCACACGCCCTGACGGGCAAACGCCACCGCCCGCGTGCGCGGAAAGATTGCGGGGGGAACAAAATGCGGTCGTCCCGCGGCCACAGCATCGAGTACACTGCCTTTAAAGGCGAAGGGAAAGTGGAAGAAGAAAATTTGAAAAAGAGGTGGACAAGGCCAAGGTGTCACGACCCAGGCTACAGAGCACCAATAACCATACGCAGAGGCCAGATTCTATCTAATATCTTTATTAAGGAAATATATAAAGTTAGTAAAAACAAATGTAAAAGTTAGTCCAGAAGCAGACCTTTCAGGAAAGGTCAAAATTAGTCCAAAGAAACAATGTCCAATATGAAATATTAAGGTCCAAAGTTGTAATCCAATAACCGAAACACTCACTTTGCCAAGCAAAGTGAGGGGAGATGACAAGGTCCTTTAGTCCATGAACTTGAGCAAGGCTAGGAAATAACTTGATACTTGAAACAAGGCTTGAAACGTGGAACAAGGTAACGAGGAACAAGAACAAGGTCCGTGGAATAACTTGGTAAAATCCGTGAAACAAGGCAAGGGTTAGTCCTGGGAAACAAGGCAAGATCCGTTGGTAAACAAAGGCTGGGAAACAGGAGCGGAGGCTGGAAACAAGGCAAGGCTTGAGCAGGAACGAGGCTTGAATCGGAGCGCGCTGTCCAGACACAACTCGCTCCGGAGGCTGACGAATTGACTCCGCGAAGTTACTACGCGGGTAAAACACCTATATAGAGTCTAACTTTCCCGCCGAAGCAGTTCTCTGGGAACCAGAAACGAAAGCTAAACTCTGAGACCAGATGTCTGACTCCTTAAAGATTCTCACGAAAAGCAGACTTAATTGGGTACATTCTTAGCTGCTATCCTCGCACTCCTGCGCGAAGCTGCTTCCAAACCCCTCTGTTGTTTACAAAACTCATGGCGAGAGAACACGGGAGATGTAGGCTCAGGGTTTGTTTGACATACTTCTGGGACACAACTTTCTTGCAGGTGCAAGGTTCCCAGATCTGCCTGGGAAAGATCTGGCTGAGAAGATTCCAGTTCTGACTGGGAAGGTAAAAAACCCAAGTTTTCTTCCTCATCAGGCATTACAATGTCATGAGCAGGACTACAAGGCCCATGAGTCATCACACTATCCCCCTCCTCAAGGCCCCTCCCAAACTGGGACTCTCTCCCCGAGGCGCGAGGTCGTGGCTTGGCGGGATAGGTTTGATGAAAGCGACGGGTTAGATCAGGAGCATGGACTGTGGAGGCGTCTTCCCAAGAGCGTTCCTCAGGGCCAAAACCCACCCAGTCAATGAGATATTGCAGGCGGCGGCGGTGAAAGCGAGAATCTAAAATGTCCTGAACCTCGAACTCGTCCTCCCCATCCACCAAAATAGGGACGGGGGCCGGCCGGTCTACATCTGGCCGCACACCATCCGCCGGAAGGAGCAGGGAGCGGTGAAACACTGGGTGAATGCGCATTGAACGTGGAAGTTGGAGTTTGAAAGTCACGGGGTTTAATTGCGCCACCACTGGATAGGGGCCAATGAAACGGGCATCTAACTTCCGGCAAGGGCGGTGGGAGGGCAAAAAGCGAGTGGACAGAAAAACCCGATCTCCTACCTTGATTTCGGGGCCCGGCTGGCGATGTTTGTCCGCGTGACGTTTATAGTCCTCCTTGGCTTGTTCCAGTTGCTGGAGCAAAAGTTGTTGCACCGCTGTGAGTTCCTGCAGCCAATCTTCTGCTGCGGGAACTTCTGAAGTTTCAATGACAGGGGGAAAGAAACGTGGATGGAAGCCGTAGTTTGCAAAGAACGGCGTTTCTTTTGTAGAAGCCTGGACTCCATTGTTGTAGGCAAATTCCGACAGTGGTAACAGAGAAGCCCAATTGTCCTGTTGGTAGTTTACATAACAGCGAAGGTACTGTTCCAAAGTGGCATTGGTGCGCTCCGTTTGCCCATCCGTTTGGGGGTGATGAGCTGAAGATAAACGAGAGTCTATGCCCAATAGTTTTTGTAGTGCCTTCCAGAAACGTGAGGTGAATTGGGATCCACGGTCTGTGACCAAACTCTTGGGCAATCCATGTAGTCTGAAAACATGTTGGAGGAATAAATCTGCAGTCTCTTGGGCCGTGGGAAGACCTTCACAGGGAATGAAATGGGCTAACTTGGTGAAAAGGTCCACCACCACTAGGATCGTGGTGAATCCACAGGAAGGTGGTAAGTCAGTGATAAAATCCGCAGAAATTATTTCCCATGGGCGAGATGGGTTAGGAAGGGGGTGTAGAAGCCCTGAGGGCTTCTCCCTTCTTATCTTGGAGCGCTGGCATACTGGGCAGGTGTTAACATATTTTTCCACATCCTTGCGGATCTTGGGCCACCAGAAATCTCTTAGGATCAAATGCATGGTTTTAAATAGTCCGAAATGCCCTGCTGGTTTGCAGTCATGACACAGACGAAGTACTTTTTCCCTGCCCGGTCCGGGTGGGATATAAACATGATTTCTATAGCAAAGCAGTCCATCTTTAAGCGAAAAGGGAAAGTGCAGACCT
Organism: Anolis carolinensis; assembly: GCF_035594765.1. Classification (NCBI taxonomy): domain Eukaryota; kingdom Metazoa; phylum Chordata; class Lepidosauria; order Squamata; family Anolidae; genus Anolis; species Anolis carolinensis. The sequence continues at coordinate 254,665,039 of NC_085842.1, read as the reverse complement.
TGACGAAGTTGGTCCTGCGCCCAGGCATCTGCTTGCTGACTAGCCCTGATTTCTTGAGCACAGATGGGCCCTGGATTAGGGGGAGTTGAATCAATGGGAGTGGATTTGGTGTTCCCCACTGTGAGCGTGGCAAAGTTCTCGGGTTGTAGTAGTTGGGATTCAAAGGTCTCCTTGCGTCCTGCAGCGTATTCCGGTTTACGTGACAGGGCGTCTGCTTGCTTGGTTTGGGCTGGGGTCACATAATGAATCTGGAAGTTGAAACGTTCAAAGAATAAAGCCCAACGTTGCTGCCTTTGATTTAGCTTGCGGGCAGTTCTTAGATGTTCTAGATTCCGATGATCAGTGTGGACTTCAATGGGAAATTTGGCCCCTTCTAGCCAATGTCTCCAAGTTTCAAAAGCTGCCTTTATGGCTAATAGTTCTTTTTCCCAAATGGTATAGTTCCTCTCTGGTGCGGTTAGTTGACGAGAATAATAAGCACAAGGATGAAGGTGATCTCCCACCGGTTGTAGGAGCACAGCCCCAATTGCCACATCAGAGGCGTCCGCTTGCACCACAAAAAGGGTTTCAGGATCTGGATGCTGAAGGATTGGCTGGGATGTGAACAATTTCTTTAGTTGCTGGAACCCTTTCTCTGCTTGATCAGTCCAGCGGAAGGGCCGTTTTCCACGGATGCAGCTAGTGATTGGGTCAGACCAGCGGGCAAAATCTGGAATGAACTTGCGGTAGTAGTTCGCGAACCCCAAGAATCGCTGCACCTCCTTCTTGTTAGTTGGCGCCCGCCATTCCAATACTGCGGAAACCTTGGCTGGATCCATGGAGAGCCCTAGAGGCGAGATACGGTATCCAAGGAAATCTACCTCTTGTAGATCAAAAGCGCATTTTTCCAGCTTGGCATAAAGTCCATGATCCCGCAATCGTTGTAACACCATTTTGACGTGGTTCTCATGTTCTGATTGTGATCTAGAAAACACCAAAAAATCATCCAGGTAGATTATCAAGAACCTATCTAGATAGTCCTGGAAAATGTCATTGACAAAATGCTGGAACGTTGCGGGAGCTCCGCATAATCCATAATTCATAACTCGGGACTCGAATAATCCGAATTTAGTCTGGAAGGCGGTCTTCCACTCGTCCCCTTCTCTGATGCGAACTAAGTTGTAAGCTCCCCGAAGATCCAGCTTGGTGTAAACCTTGGCTCCTCGAAGTCGGTCTAGTAGATCCGAGATTAAGGGCAGGGGGTAGCTGTTCCGCTTGGTGATATTATTCAATGCTCTGTAGTCCACCACCAAGCGTAATTCCCCTGACTTCTTCTTCACAAACATCACTGGGGAGGCGGCTGGGGATTGAGAGGGTCTGATGAATCCCTTGCGAAGGTTTGTCTCTATGAATTCCCTGAGAGCTTCTTGCTCTGGTTCAGTCAGGGAGTAGAGATGCCCTCGCGGGATCGGGGCCCCCTCCACCAAGTCAATGGCACAGTCATAAGGTCTATGTGGGGGTAACCTTTCGGCTTCTTTTTCATTGAATACATCCCAATACTCGGAGTACTTCTTTGGCAAGGTGATAATGGGCTCGGTGTCTGTGGCATGGCAGACCTTGGCTACGAGGCAATGATTTTGGCAGTACTTTGAAGCAAACTGCAGTTCTCTGTTGGACCAGGAGATGCTTGGGTCGTGAAGTGTCAGCCATGGAATCCCCAAAATCACAGGGAAATGGGGAACCTCAGTAACAAAGAAGGAAATCTCTTCCATATGTTCCCTTATCCACATCCTGGTGGGTTCCGACCACTGGCTTACGGGGCCCGTCTTGAGAGGGCGACCATCAATGGCTTGCACCACACGGGCATTCTTGAAGTCATGATATTGTAATCCCAGAGAGTCGGCATACTCTCTATCAATGAAATTGTTGGTAGCTCCTGAGTCTATCATGGCGTGGATCATGACGGGTCCCCTTTTTGCTGACCATAAGGTGACCACTAGAAGGAACAGGACCCCGGTTGGCGGCTCTTGAACGGGTTTCTTGACCGGGTTGGCGAGCCTCTCTACGCCCGGTCGTTGGCTTCCCCCGCCGGCTGTGTGCCAGCCGCCTCAGACACCTTCGTCTCCGTGGAGGACGCCGCCGCAAGACGGGCGGCGGGCTTCCCTTTGGCTGGGCACTCTCTGGCGAAGTGGCCCCCATTCCCGCAATACCAGCAGAGATTTAGGCGTTGGCGGCGGGCCTTCTCGGCGGCATCTAATCTGGGACGCACATTGCCCAACTGCATCGGCACCTCCTCGCTCCCTCTGGGGTATGGGGATGGTGGTGGGGGTCTCCACACTGGACGCGGCTGAACGCTGGCGGGAGCGGAGGGTTTTGCCCCAGCTCTACCGCTCTGGCCTCGGACCCACTGTTTTCTGTTGGCAATCATGACTTCAGCCCGTAAACATTGATCGATGAGTGCTTCCAGCGTTTGGGGAGGATCCACCTTGGAGATTTCCTCCAGCATTTCAATGTTGAGACCCTCCCGAAATTGTCCTCTGAGGGCAACATCGTTCCAGCCGGTGTTGTGGGCCAGCACTCGGAACTCGGCTATGTACTGAGACATGGGTCTGTCTCCTTGGAAGAGGCGGCGGAGTTTGTGCCCGGCGGCCTCCAAATTGTCCTCGATTCCCCAGGTCGCCTTAAGGTGGTCCAAGAAATGTTGCGCTGACCTTAGATGTGGGGAGGCTTGGTCGAACAGAGCCGTCGCCCAGTTAGCCGCTGGCCCGTCTAGGAGACTGTAAATCCACGCCACCTTGATGTCTTCCTGGGGAAACTCGGCATCACGGGCCTCTAGATAAGCTTGGCATTGGCGACGGAAAACATGAACCTTAGAAGCTTCTCCAGTAAACTTGGTTGGCAACGCCATGGCCGGAAGACGGATTCCGCGTTCCTTCAAACCCTTTATTTCCCCATCCTGTGCATTGAGCTTATCACGGATTCGGTCCACCTCATCCTTGTCGATGGTGTAGGTAATCGGCTGGCCGCTCGGCCCAGGTACGGTTCCGGTAGACATTCTGGCTGAGGTTAATTGGTGCTTAGGGTGGCGGAGTCAAACTGTCACGACCCAGGCTACAGAGCACCAATAACCATACGCAGAGGCCAGATTCTATCTAATATCTTTATTAAGGAAATATATAAAGTTAGTAAAAACAAATGTAAAAGTTAGTCCAGAAGCAGACCTTTCAGGAAAGGTCAAAATTAGTCCAAAGAAACAATGTCCAATATGAAATATTAAGGTCCAAAGTTGTAATCCAATAACCGAAACACTCACTTTGCCAAGCAAAGTGAGGGGAGATGACAAGGTCCTTTAGTCCATGAACTTGAGCAAGGCTAGGAAATAACTTGATACTTGAAACAAGGCTTGAAACGTGGAACAAGGTAACGAGGAACAAGAACAAGGTCCGTGGAATAACTTGGTAAAATCCGTGAAACAAGGCAAGGGTTAGTCCTGGGAAACAAGGCAAGATCCGTTGGTAAACAAAGGCTGGGAAACAGGAGCGGAGGCTGGAAACAAGGCAAGGCTTGAGCAGGAACGAGGCTTGAATCGGAGCGCGCTGTCCAGACACAACTCGCTCCGGAGGCTGACGAATTGACTCCGCGAAGTTACTACGCGGGTAAAACACCTATATAGAGTCTAACTTTCCCGCCGAAGCAGTTCTCTGGGAACCAGAAACGAAAGCTAAACTCTGAGACCAGATGTCTGACTCCTTAAAGATTCTCACGAAAAGCAGACTTAATTGGGTACATTCTTAGCTGCTATCCTCGCACTCCTGCGCGAAGCTGCTTCCAAACCCCTCTGTTGTTTACAAAACTCATGGCGAGAGAACACGGGAGATGTAGGCTCAGGGTTTGTTTGACATACTTCTGGGACACAACTTTCTTGCAGGTGCAAGGTTCCCAGATCTGCCTGGGAAAGATCTGGCTGAGAAGATTCCAGTTCTGACTGGGAAGGTAAAAAACCCAAGTTTTCTTCCTCATCAGGCATTACAATGTCATGAGCAGGACTACAAGGCCCATGAGTCATCACACAAGGTGTCCTGCTTTCTGCGGTGCGGTGATTCCACCCTCTTCTATTGTCCCTGCCAACAAGCCAGCAAATTGAAGTTCCCACGCCACAGAACCTGCGCCCAGAGGTCACTAGCAGCCGCAAAGGCACACGCCCTGATGGGCAAACGCCACCGTCCACGTGCGCGGCCAGAGGGCCAGAACAACCAAAGGCGGCCGTTCCGCAGCAACAGCGTCAATCACAGCCTTTCAAGGTGATGGGACCCAAGGTTTACATTTTGAGAAATTTGTCCAAATTTGATGGTGTTCCTCTGACTTTGACGATTTGACCCTCTGAGTTATACCAACAAGCCAGCAAAATTCGGTTCGCACTGGACGGAACCTGCGCCCAGAGGTCACTAGCAGCCGCAAAGGCACACGCCCTGACGGGCAAACGCCACCGTTCACGTGCGCGGCCAGAGGGAAAGGGGGACCAAAGGCGGCCGTACCGCGGCCACTGCGTCGACCACAACCGCTCAAGCCGATGGGACAGTGAAAGATGAAACTTTAGAGAAGTGCTGGCCAAAGTCGAGGTGTTGTATTAATCCCCGTGGCAAAACACGTCCTCAAAGGTTCAGATGGACAGATATATCAAAAAAAATATGACTCTGGCGTATTCCTTCACCTTAAATGAATATCCGAAGTATCCTCATCAAATATATCACTGCTCTTTCTGTACAGGAACTCTTAGGATCTGGAGAAGACCAAAAATTCCTGGCTCATGAGGGAAATAATGTTTGAACCAAAAAAATTAAAAAAGGGAATTGAATGAAATCCGTAATGAACCCTAAGAGGATGCATATCCTACCTAGGATTTCATGGAGTAATTTCTCACCAAAAATCCTTCTACCTCTAGAGCGTCACTATTGAGGGAGAGAAAAAACTTTGTGACTTCAGACTACAGAGATGGACCAAAAGTAACTTTATTAAGTTCAACAGGGACAAATGAAAGAAACTTCACTTTGTTAAACATAATATAACTCCAAGCGACATTTCTTTGGACGCCTAGCTTGACAGCACTGTGTGAGAAAACTGTCTGTGAGTCCTCGTGGACAACAACATAACAATGAGCCTACTATGGTTTGCGGCAGAGCAAATATCCAATGGGCTTTAGGCATGCATTAACAGGGGAATATCGTCGTCTAGATCCAAGGCAGTCCTGTTCCCACTCTACTCTGCCGTGGTCAGACCGCACCTGGAATAATATGTCCAACTTTGGGCAACGCAGATAAATGGAGATGCGTTCAAGCTTGAAAGTGTATAGAGGATTCCGACTACAATGAAAAAGGGTCTGATCAAGCAGTATGAGTAGAGGCTTTATTAGCTGGTAATCATTGTTTAGCCTGCAGAAGAGAAGGCTGAGAGGAGAAATGTTAGCAATGTACAAATATGTGAGGGGTAGTCATAGGGAGGAGGAAGCAAGCTTATTTTCTGCTGCCCAGCAGACAACAGGACGGAGCAGTGTGTTCCAACAAGTGGAATGGTGATTCCACCGGAACATCAGGAAGAACTTCCTGACTGTGAAGACTGTTCTGGAGTGGAACTGTCTCCCCTGGACTGTGTTGGGGCCTCCTTCTTTTGAAGCTTTTAAGCATAGGCTCGATGGCCATCCGTCGGGAATGCTTTGAATGAAACTTCCTGCGTGTCTGTTGGGGGAGAACTCGATGGCCCATGAGTTCTATTCCAACTCTACTTTTCTATGGTTCCATGATTCAATGATTCGGGAAACGGCGCCTTGTGATTGATGAACCCAAAAACAACAGTGGGCAACGGTGAGTGATGATAAAGACGAGAAAGGAAGGAAAAAGAGAGAGGAAAGCATTGTAGGTTAGAGGAGAGAGTTGTTTGACAGAGTCCAAAGGGGCAACCCCACCCCTGGCCACCCACCAAATTAGCCAAAGTTACTCTGAAGCAGAGCTGATTAAAGGAGAACTATTGCTCTAAGAGCCGTCGGTGTCAAAATCCAAATCTGGGAAATTCAACACAGGAAGGTTGGCCTTCAGGAAAACCAGTTTCTCAACTGTTTGGGGGTCCAGCAAGCTGCGGTGGGGCGTGACTACATCTCCCGCTAGGCTGAAGACCCTTTCGCTCTGCACGCTCGTGGGAGGACAGCTGAGGAACTGGCGGGCTACGTGTGACAGGTCCGGCCACATGTGTTCGCGTGAAGCCCAATAGGCCAATGGATCACAAGATATTATCTCAGGAGGCTCCTCAAAGTACCTGTTGACCGAGCATTCGGCCGAGTCTACCTTTTGAGCAGAAGCCAGCAAAGAGGATTCTTCAGAGCAGGCTAGTATGGCCACCGTCTCCGCAAAAAATACGTTTCCTGGTCGCTGCTGGAGATCCGTATCCCTACGGCAAACACCTCCCGGCTCCCCGGGACTTTCTGTCTCGCCACTAGCGCTAGTGCTGGGGGTTACAGGCATTTCCGGAAGAGGGGCCGCTGTGCCCGTTTCCTCCACCCTGGCAGCAAAGACCTCCCTTACAAGGTTAACTAGTTGGGCCTTCCACACGGTAAAGTCTTTTGGGCAGACGTTGTACTTTAGCCGGGGATCATACAAGGCCGCCAGCATATGGACTTTGCTGGAAAGAAGTGGCTCAAGGCGTTTCCGTACAGCAAAGGACAACCTCCTCACCACCTCCTGGGCCGGCGGTGTCAGCGGTCCAGCCAGGGAGTCCATTGTTCGACCGGCCCCAAGCCTTTCTAGGTGCCTCCTTAGCCTCAAGACCATGGGCACTGCCTGGCTAAGAAGGGCTTTTGAGTCCGAAAGGGTGTCAGTGGCATGTTTGAATGTCTACTAGCTGGGAGATGGTGTCCCACTCTTGCTTATTTGGAACAAGTTTGCTAACTGGCGCAACCAAAGTGAGCGAGATGCCGTGTACCGCCTTCTGCTGCTCGACCATGCGTTCAAGCATTTTAAAGGTTGAATTCCACCGAGTTGAGACGTCCTGGAGCAGCTTGTGCTGCGGGAGGCCTTCAAGGCTCTGCCTCTCTCTCAGCTGCCGGGCTGCCTTGATGCTCCTGTGGAAGTAGCCCGCGATCTTTCTACAGCGCTCGATCAGCAGGGAGATGTTTGCGTTGCTGGCTGGCTGCTCTTCCGGGCTCTTTAAACCTTCCTTGACGGTATTGTGAAGCATGTGGGCCATGCAGGACACATTCTGAAACCCGGCACTTTCAACCGCTTTGATCATATTTTTCCCAGCGTCAGTCACCATAAAGCCCCTCCTCATTTCTACCGGCCTATACTGCATCCACTCCCCCATAATGTTTTCCAGAGAGCTGCAGATGGTCTCTGCCTTGTGATCTCGATCAACAACCTCCAACGCGAGGAGTGCCCAACGATGGGATGTATCCATACTGCCTTCCTTCTCCCACCAATGTGCTGTGAGAGAGAGGTAGGAATGGCCTCCTCCCAAGCTTGACCAAATGTCAGAGGTAAAATGGATGTGTCCTCCCATGGCGCTACGCAACATCTGTGAAATGCGTTCCTTACAGCCCTCGTACAAGCCGGGAATTACTTTTCTGGAAAAGGTGTGACGGGAGGGGATTTTGTATCGGGGGCACAGCCGTTTCATAAGGCGTACGAAGCCTTCTTGTTCAACCAGGCGGAAGGGATGGTGATCAAGGGCAATCATCTCTCCCACAGTTTGGGTTATCTGCTGGGGTGTGAGTAATGTTTCCCCCGTTTTCTTTCTGGGTAATGGAATGGCCCAATCCTCCAAGGTGGACTGTGTCTGCCTTCCACCATCTTCACCAGGAGAACTTTGTGTGCTAATGCTGCCACTGGAAGGGCTTGCAGTTCCCCCTCGTACCGATATGGAGGGATGGTGTCGCTTCAAGTGAGAACTCAACCCCGAGGTCAAAAGATGTCTCGGGGCTCTGCCTCTGCTGATATTTGCCCCACAGTGCCAACAAACAGCCAAGGTAGCACTCTGAGAGTGCACATGGAAATGGTCCCAAATATAAGACCTAGGCCTCCCCACAGCCACTGTGGGGACGCCCACTGAGATAGGAGTCGTGGGCACCCTTTCGTCAGCTTGAGAAAGTTTTTGTTTGGATGGTACAACCTCCTCTACCTCCTCCTCACTGTCAGTAGCGGGTGGAGGGGTGGGGTTATCTATATCCTCACTATCCACCACCTGTAGTTCCAGGACGGCTAAACCTGTATGTTCCATTGATCTTCCTGTGGTCTCAGCTCTATAAGACAACTGGCTCGGTGTGGAGGGCTGTGTACTTTCTGCATGCGAACAGCCGGCTTCTTCATCAAGTCCACCCACTCCCATAGTTCGGCGTTCCAGACGGATGGGACCCACCCTTACTTTTTTGTCCCCCCACAGTGTCCTGGCTGTGCCTTTACCACTATCAGGACTTGCTCCCCCAGACCCGCGTACAGCTGAACGTTTCATGACAGCAGGAGTGTTTTCAGGAGACAGATGGGGGGATGGAAAGGTGTCGTGGAAGTGGTGAAAAATATTTCTTGTTTCTTGATTGGCAACGTGTTATGTTATTAAGGGTATCTTAACTGCCGCAAAACCGTCTATGTATTTTTTAGCTAATTTTATTTTTTTACAAGGGGATACCTGTACTTTCCAGTTCTGCCAAGGACTAATGGGAGCTGCAGTTCTTTTTGGCAAAGTTGGCTTTTGAAACACAGGAAGCGACCCTTTCACGGAGAGACTGCCCTATTTGAGCAATGAAAGGGCAAAAGTGGGTCCCTTGTTTCCCAAAAAGGATTTTTTTGAGTTCTGCCAAGGACTAATGGGAGCTGCAGTTGTTTTTGGCAAAGTTGGCTTTTGAAACACAGGAAGCGACCCTTTCACGGAGAGACTGCCCTATTTGAGCAATGAAAGGGCAAAAGTGGGTCCCTTTTTTCCCAAAAAGGAGTTTTTTGAGTTCTGCCAAGGACTAATGGGAGCTGCAGTTGTTTTTGGCAAAGTTGGCTTTTGAAACACAGGAAGCGACCCTTTCACGGAGAGACTGCCCTATTTGAGCAATGAAAGGGCAAAAGTGGGTCCCTTTTTTCCCAAAAAGGATTTTTTGAGTTCTGCCAAGGACTAATGGGAGCTGCAGTTGTTTTTGGCAAAGTTGGCTTTTGAAACACAGGAAGCGACCCTTTCACGGAGAGACTGCCCTATTTGAGCAATGAAAGGGCAAAAGTGGGTCCCTTTTTTCCCAAAAAGGATTTTTTTGAGTTCTGCCAAGGACTAATGGGAGCTGCAATTGTTTTTGGCAAAGTTGGCTTTTGAAACACAGGAAGCGACCCTTTCACGGAGAGACTGCCCTATTTGAGCAATGAAAGGGCAAAAGTGGGTCCCTTTTTCCCCAAAAAGGATTTTTTGGAGTTCTGCCAAGGACTAATGGGAGCTGCAGTTGTTTTTGGCAAAGTTGGCTTTTGAAACACAGGAAGCGACCCTTTCACGGAGAGACTGCCCTATTTGAGCAATGAAAGGGCAAAAGTGGGTCCCTTTTTTCCCAAAAAGGATTTTTTCAGTTCTGCCAAGGACTAATGGGAGCTGCAGTTGTTTTTGGCAAAGTTGGCTTTTGAAACACAGGAAGCGACCCTTTCACGGAGAGACTGCCCTATTTGAGCAATGAAAGGGCAAAAGTGGGTCCCTTTTTTCCCAAAAAGGATTTTTTGGAGTTCTGCCAAGGACTAATGGGAGCTGCAGTTGTTTTTGGCAAAGTTGGCTTTTGAAACACAGGAAGCGACCCTTTCACGGAGAGACTGCCCTATTTGAGCAATGAAAGGGCAAAAGTGGGTCCCTTTTTTCCGAAAAAGGATTTTTTTGAGTTCTGCCAAGGACTAATGGGAGCTGCAGTTGTTTTTGGCAAAGTTGGCTTTTGAAACACAGGAAGCGACCCTTTCACGGAGAGACTGCCCTATTTGAGCAATGAAAGGGCAAAAGTGGGTCCCTTTTTTCCCAAAAAGGATTTTTTTGAGTTCTGCCAAGGACTAATGGGAGCTGCAGTTGTTTTTGACAAAGTTGGCTTTTGAAACACAGGAAGCGACCCTTTCACGGAGAGACTGCCCTATTTGAGCAATGAAAGGGCAAAAGTGGGTCTCTTTTTTCCCAAAAAGGATTTTTTGGAGTTCTGCCAAGGACTAATGGGAGCTGCAGTTGTTTTTGGCAAAGTTGGCTTTTGAAACACAGGAAGCGACCCTTTCACGGAGAGACTGCCCTATTTGAGCAATGAAAGGGCAAAAGTGGGTCCCTTTTTCCCCAAAAAGGAGTTTTTTAGTTCTGCCAAGGACTAATGGGAGCTGCAGTTGTTTTTGGCAAAGTTGGCTTTTGAAACACAAAAAGCGACCTTTTCACGGAGAGACCCTGGCACAGAGAAAAACAGCCCTGCATGAGGCAAGGGCCAAATCACCAGGCTCCCTTGTTTCCAAAAACCCTTTAGAAGAAAAAAAGGCGCAGCAGAATAATTGCTGGCCGTGTGGGAAAATTGCAAACGCCAATCTCGTGAGGAAAAAAACACCCACAGGCCCTTTGCAAAAAATTATAAAAGCAACACCCAACACCCAACAGTTTACCCACACCTCCCAAACTCACCCACCCAAAATTTTCTCCCGTTCTTCAGCCTAGCTCAGCTCTAGAAAACAGCCAAGGAGGCTGTGACGCAGCAAAGTTTACTGCCTGCCTGCCTGCCTGCCCAAACTCCCTTCCACCCTCTTCAGAATCCCCGGTGCGAAAGAGCCACGAGGCTGAGTGCAGGCTCTTTTCAGGACGTCCTACCTGCCCCTCCCCCTGGTTTAACGTGCTCTCTGATTGGCCACAAGGTGCCAACAACACGCTAGGTTGCCCCAGTGCCATTAAACAAGTTTGGGTGATTTGCAAAAGCATTTTTTAAAAACGAAAAAAAAGGCGCCATAACGGAAAACGGCCAATCGCGGTTCGAAACCGCGATATCCAGGCGTGTGGACAACCAAGGTTCAATATTGCTTCAAAACTAACGAAAATAACGAATTAATAACGGGTAACGGGGAAAACGAATTATTTGAGCAAGCCTAGTTTAGTAACTAACAACATTACCTAGAATGTAGCTGTGAAATAAGTAACAATATTTCAGAAAGATAAATGCAGGATTTACGAAATTCTGATGGATGAGAAATAAAATTGTTTTTTTTTCTTTTTGTTTATTTGCTTAATTGGCACCAGCTAATGTGGTCTTTCTAGATCTCTTGCAAAAGAACTATGCTTTGCTTGTTTTTTTTTTTGTTTTTTTAAAGGAGGCCCTCAGAAAAATATATTCCCTGTCAGAAGCTGCAACTGTCAGTGACAAAATCATTCCCCTTCCTCAATCAGGCATTTTCATTTTGTAGAAAACTCAAGGAGAAATCTAATAACTTTTAACAATGTGAGTCCATCAGACTTTGTCTTCATCTGATTCTCTGAGGCAGGCCCAGGACTTCAGGAGCAGCTTCATTCACTTGAGACACTTTGGAGAAGTCTTGATTACATCTTGGACAAAGCCCAAATTGTTCTGAAGCAGGCCAATTCATCTGAGCCAATTTCAGCTTATGGTGGCTGACTCTATTACAAGATTTTCTTGGCAAAATTTGTTCACTGCAGGTTTGCCTTTATCTTCCTCTGAAGCTGAGATTATATGACTTGTTCAAAGTCATTGTGGTGACCTTTCATGATTGAGCAGGGATTTGAACTTTGTTTTTAAGTTATACTCCAATTCTCAAACCATTATAGCATGCTGGGTCTCTCTGAGGTTACCCCTAATAAAAGTACCCACTGGCATATTCCAATTCACTAATATCTAGAACATATTCACGTGGAGTCTAGATGGTTCTCATATTACAAACCACCTTTTAATATGCTTAACTATTGACATTACATAATAAATACTGGACTTATGATAAACAAGCTCTACTATGATTTATGAAATGAAGTTTTTAAAGGTTTCAACATTGCTAGGAAGTTTAACATAGCACTTGAAGTGAAACCAGGTATCCTTTCCTTTCAACGGTTAACTGATACCAACTAATTTATCCTTCCTGAGAAGTGCATGGGTTTTCTGGAAATAAAAACATGTCTGATAAAGATGGTTATGTGGTTAGCTATTACTGTTTCATCTGATTTGTGTTACTGTGGTAAGATTGAAAACTGGCAGTACAAAAAATAAAGTTATTATTATTTGCAAATAAGCAAAATATCACTTGTTTTAGAGGTTTATTGAAGAGCACATTAATAATGAAGATGGCACTGCTGATATGGTGATCTTACTTTTACTCCTTTGTTTTATTTCACTTTGTTTTTTTTTTATACATTAAAATATTAGTCCCCTACTGGGTAATCAATTGGACAGAACATCAGTTCTTCCCAAATTAAGATCTTTCCAATAATTGCACAGTCACTAATTAAATACAAGTTGAAAGAGCTTCTAACTAAAGCTGTTTCTTTACTCAAGTTCATGATAAAGGCCAGTATCTTGTTCAGTAGTTATGGGATTGTAATCTGGATGTATGACTGCTGGGGATTCATGTTTACAGTCATTAATAACCAGATATAATCCGCCAAACCTAGATTTTCAGTCTGGCAGCAGTCCAACCAAAGTTTCTGAAACACCGCAGTTGAGGATGCTGGGAAATAACATCGAAAATACTCTACTAATTTCAGGGTGCTTTGAGACAAACAATTGTAGCAGAATCTCAAGGTTTTTCTCGAGCTGTCTGTTCTTGATTTGCCCTACAACCAGAAGGGTTCTGCAGACATCATTTTCCAGGACCTCGAATTGCATTCCCCAGAACACAAGTGTCAAATTCAAAGTCACTATGTCATTTCATGTGTCCCTCCAGATGCTGAACTACAACTCCTGTATTCTTCATAAATAGACATCATAACTAGAGCTGATGGTAGCTATGCTACAGTAAAATCTGAAAGACTGCAGTTTGTTCTATTTAGTCAGGATAGTGAGATTTGAATTTAGCTACAAGGTGTGTAGATATGATGTCTGAGTTTAAAATGTTCTTTAACCTTTTCCCAACCTCAGTACCACAAGTGCTGTTGGATTGTGAATACAATTATCCACAGTCCACATGGCAAATAATCAAAAGTGATGGAAGTTGTTGTTCAGTAATATCCGGGGACCCAAACTGGTTAAAACTATAGAGCATTGGCCATTTTAAAAAGTATAGTTCATTTATTTATTTACATTATTTATATTCCGCCCTTCTCACCCTGAAGGGGACTCAGGACGGATCACATTATACACATACAAGACAGAGACAGACAGACAGACGCAGAGACAGACGCAGAGGCAATTTAACCTTCTCCTGAGGGGATGTTTGATTCTGGCCACAGGGGGGAGCAGCTGCTTCATCATCCACTCTGATGGCACTTCCTCACTTCCTCATTTCAATGTTGTAAATTAGTTAAACTTGCCTCCCCACTTTTTATAAGTGGTACCTTATTTCCTACTTGATAGTTGCAACTATCTTTCAGGTTGCTAGGTCAGCAACAAGCAGGGACTATCTCTTATTTTTAATTGACGGGTGCTCACCCCGCCACGGGCTGGCCTCGAACTCATGACCTCATGGTCAGAGTGATTTATTGCAGCAGCTGCTCACCAGCCTGTGCCACAGCCCGGCCCCAATACAGAGTTGACTCTCTGTATCCATGGATTTTCCATCTATGGATTCAACAGTTTTTTGAAGGCAACCATAAGGTCCTTATAAAAATAAGTCTTACACCTCTGCCCTAGAAAGTGTGACTGGGATGTTGTCTGGTTTAAAAGGTAGTTTTGGGTGGGTATGTTTGACATCACAGTGATCCAAATATATGCCCCAACCACAGCTGCTGAAGAAAGGAAGAGAGGCCGACCAAGGGCGAGATGGATGGACGGTATCCTTGAAAGTGACTGGCTTGATCTTGAAGGAACTGGGGGCGGTGACGGCAGACAGGGAGCTCTGGCGTGGACTGGTCCATGAGGTCACGAAGAGTTGGAAACGACTATGTGATTGAGCAGCAGCAGTATGTTTGATCATAAACATGCCATCATCATGATTACAACTAACATTATTTTTTACAAAAAAAAAACCCCAATCCTCATCTAATATAAAAGTAATTGCACCATTAAAAGAATTAAATGGAGGTGATTGTCAAATCACCTCTGGCTTATGCCCATATTTACCACGTTTAGCCCTACCCTGGCCCATATTGCCATCTTGTTCAATTTATATTTTATACCAATTGGCTGTAGAATCACCCAAGGGAGCGATTGCATTTGCTTCTATTAAGGCATTATATTGTTTTAAAATGTTGGAATTTTAAATATGTTTTGTTAATTGCCGTTATATTGGTTTCTTCTATTTTGTATGATGTATATGTATTGAATGTTTTATTATGTGTAAACCGCTCTGAGTCCCCACGTGAGATAGAGTGGTATATAAATAAAGTTTTGTTGTTGTTGTTGTTGTTATTTATTCTAAAACAATTCAATGTAAATAATAATTTGAGATACCTTATGTTGCAATGTTATATTTCATTTCTAATAGAAATGTGTATTCTTTCTATTTATCGTGATACAGCTTGTTAATTCCAGTGAATAGACAGATATGCAATGCTGTTGCTGTAAGCCACTTAGAGACAGATAATTCATAGAACTGCATTACATATGAGTTCATTATAATAACATTAACCAGGCTAGTTCACAATAAGGCCTATCTAGTTCTGCTTTTTATACTGTCCACTAGGGATGCACAATCCATAAAGAATGGTTCAAAAGTTATTACAAAACTGGGGGGTGGGAGTGCTGGTGTTTCATTCCTAAAGTGTTTCTAAAATGTTTCTAGTGAAAATTTTGTTACTATAACAAGAGTAATGAAATTTTGTTACTATTTCGTTATAGTAATTGCTCATGCGCATAACTACTATAATTGGGGAAAATTCATGGGCTCATTTCTCCTTCATTTTTATAGTTATTGGGGTGAAATTTGCTATAGTAGTAGAATACATTTACCATTCTTAGTCCACCAAATTTCAGAATGTTTCACCTATCCACTGACTTTTGGGGAATTCTCATTTTTTTTATAAACAACATTTTTAATAATAAAGAAAATATGTTCCCAGACTGAAAGTATTATTTCCTGTTTAACTGAATAGTCCCTACTTTGAAAATAATTTTCTACACTGGGAACTTTGTGTTGTGCCCAATTTTTTGTTAAATGGGTGGATGATAATGTTAAATTGGTGATCTGGGTAGCAAAATGTGCTATAACATGATGTCCCTCACTCAAAGACAATGTTTTGCAGTTTAATAAACTTTTGCCATGTTTTTATGATAGAACCATTTAGAAAATGACATTTATAACCCAGGAACAAAAACCATAGTGTAGAAACCCTCAAAACATCCCCAACAGATGACCATCTAGCCTCTGAATAATAATAATATTAAGAAGAAGAAGAAGAAGATGTTCCTAGTTTGAAAGTGTTATTTCTTGTTTAATTTGCAGTCCTTATTAGGAAATGACATTTATAACCCAGGAACAAAAATAATAATTTATTGGAATTCTGGTTGGCTACGGAAGGGAAAATCTTTCTGATGCTGAGCAGTGCACAGTGTAGTTTAGGGCAGGGCCTTTTGAATTCTCTGGCATATGTCTCCTCCCTTCCCAAACTACATTTCCCAGAGTTCTATGCTGTTGCCAGAAAACACTGTTCCCTCTGTTCCCCTCTCCTAATAGTGAGAGGCCATTAATTTACAGGGGAAAGACAAGGCAGGCACTAAGCCAGTCTTTCTGGATTCACTTTTGAGCTTTGCTTCCTTGCACTGAATATGAAACTAACTTTGGGAGCCTTCCAAGATTTACAAAATTAAAATGAAAAAGTATGGGGTAAGTTTGGATTTCTTAATTTTTGGTGTAGACCATGAATGTGCATCTGATATAGCATCAAATTAAGTACAAATCATACGAAAGTGATCCAATTTTTTTGCACATGCCTACTGCCCACAGTATTTTTTTTTCTTCCTCCATCTCTTTTTAAAGCAGTTAAAGCAAGAGGCCATGCTGATAATAGCAGTTTTGCTGGTAGGATTTCCCTTGTCAGGCAAGCTTTTTTAACAAAGAAGTTCACAGATTTTGGATGGGCTTCTCTTAGAAACTATTGTGTTTTTACCTAGAAGAAACTGGGGAGGAGGTTTATGACAAGCCAACTGTCCTAGCTCCCCCCACCCCAATCAGATTGCTCTCCCTCTTAGCATTGCATATCATAAAGAGACATCTAAATATGTGACAGTTAAAGTTTTAAATAGCGGTCCATATTTCAACCCATATTCCACTGATTAGTCAGCAAATCAATGTGTCCTACAGCAAATCAAGCCTGAATTTTCCCTAGAAGCAAAAAAAACTAACTAACCTGAAATTGTGGTAATTTGGACAAATTATGAGAAGACATGGCTCACTAGAAAAGATGATAATATTTGGTGAGGAGGAAGGCAATCAGAAAAGTGGAAGACTGCATTCCAGGTAGATGGACCCAATCAAGGAATTTCTGCAAGAACTGAACTTGGGACTTGGAGGTATCTCACTTTTAGATTTGCCCAAAGTCAACTTAATGGCAGTTAACAATAACAACAAAAGCTTAGTCAGTGTATAATGTTAGCAACAGATTTAAAGTATGTTTCCTGTGTGTTTCACTAATATCTATACCATATCTTTTAAGTGTGAGGACTTTTTAGATTTAGAATTAAAAACTGCAATACTTTTGTAGTCAGGCACTGTTATCTTTTTTTCCCTTCAGTGTTGATGTATGTACATAAAATCACTGAATATGTGCACATTTTCTTGCTTTTTGTGTATAAACAACATCCTTCATTCAGAATGCAGTGGCATAATTTTAGACTCTTCCAGCTGAAACTTAATTGAAATAAGCAGCAAGTTGCTGAACAGGTGTGATCTGTCCAGTTCAGTAAATATTTGATGCAGCATTTGGCATTTGGATTCATTACATTATGAAACACTGCTTTGTTTGGAAAGCAACAGTGAATTAGTTCCTTTGAAGTCATTTTCTTTTCCCATCAGGTTGTTAAATATTTGATTAAAAAGACCCATAATTGCTTACTTACATAATAGTTCTTGGAAGCTAAAAAAATTCTATTTTAAAGACTGAATGCATTTCTGTAGGGCTGGAATTTCATACTAACCTGCTACAGCCACTCAAATATTTTGCAGCAGTACCTGCCACTTTGGCCAGTTTTCTACAACCACATTAAAATAAATATCCTCCAAACATGGTTATTTTCCAAAGCATTTGTGCAGTTTATTTATTTATTTATTTATTTAATCGATCAACCAACAAATAAAGTGGCCAAAATATATTCAGTATTTATATTGTATTTTTAAAAGTCTGAACAAACATACAAAATCTCAATGATGTAAATACTAAATACTATAAATCACAAGTGGTAAAAAGTCAATTTCAATTATAAGTTTTTATTAAGCTCATACAAGTAACTAATAGGGATATGTGATTCATTAAAATTGTTCAAAAGTCATTACAAATCTGGGGGCACTGGCGTTTCATTTCTAAACTATTTCTACAGTATAGTATGTAAAAAAATGAGCAGTGTGTCCAGGGCCACATTGCTATAAAACAGAGATGAATTTGAGGAAGTGACTGAATATATCTTGGACAACAAATACAGTCAAATAATTTGGCAAATAGCAAACGGGTAAAAAGAGACAAGGCTGCTTGGATGGCTTTTAATCAAAACCGGACAGTGCTAACAGATTACAAGCTACCAATGAAGATCAGAGTAGATATCTTCAACTCTACAGTTTTACTGGCAATGTTGTACACATTTGAAATAAAGGCAACAACAAAGCTAGAAGAGGAAAAATTGGTGGTGACTCAGAGAGCAATGGAAAGAAGGATATGTGGCATGACAATAAGAGATAAAGTCAGCAATAAGGGATTTGGCTCTTCCCCCGAGGAGAGACATTCAGTTCCAGTTGGAACTGGTTTCAGTGGGCGTGGCTGATCTAGTGATCAGCCAGCCTCCTCAGCTTCATTCCTTGTTGGACCTTCAACTGAAGACCAGTGGAAGGTCGGTCCAGCAGGACCAGTGGGGGGCAGCACTTCGGCCCTAGGCTCCCCCTGGATCCCTGCTGTTGGGGTGTTCCTGGGTCCTCTCCCAGCCTTACTTTGGGCGCAGGGAGAGGCCCAATATGATTGGTTTCAGGTGCAGGTGGGGGAGGTTGGCTTCGATGCCTCCTGCTTCCCCCCTGTGGCCTTTGGACATTGGTTGGGACGTGGGTGGGAGAGGGCTGAGGTGGTGCCGTTTCTCTCTCACCACTGTCACGACCCAGGCTTCAGAGCACCAAAAACCATACACAGAGGCCAGAATCTATCTAATATCTTTATTAAGGAAATATATATAGTTAATAAAAGCAAGTGTATGAAATAGTCCAGAAGTAGACCTTTCAGGGAAGGTCAAAATTAGTCCAAGAAAACAATGTCCAATATGAAATATTAAGGTCCAAAGTTGTAATCCAATAACCGAAACACTCACTTTGCCAGGCAAAGTGAGGGGAGATGACAAGGTCCTTTAGTCCATGAACTTGAGCAAGGCTAGGAAATAACTTGAAACAAGGCTTGATACAAGGCAACAAGGAACGAGGAGCGAGAACAAGATCCGTGGAATTACTTGGCAAAATCCGGAAGACAAGGCAAGGCTGAGTCCTGGAAAACAAGGCAAGGTCCATGGAGGTAAACAAGGCTGGAAACGGGAACGAAGGCTTGGAAACGGAGCGAAGGCTTGGAATCAGGAACAAGGCTTGAAACAGGAACGAGGCTTGGAAACGGAGCGCGCTGTCCACACACAACTCACTCCAGTAGCTGACGAATTGACTCCGCAAAATCCCTCTGTGGGTAAAACACCTAAATAGGGTCTAGTTTTCCCACCAAAGAGCAGTTCTCTGGGGAACCAGAAACGAAAGCTAATCTCTGAGTCCAGATGCATGACTCCTTACGGTTTCCCATGGAAAGCAGGCTTAATCAGCTGAATTCTTAGCAGCTATCCTAGCACTCCTACGAGAGGCCGCTTGAACTCCTCTCTGTTGTTTACAAAACTCGTGGCGAGAAAACACAGGAGATTTAGACTCAGGGCTTGTTTGACAGATTTCTGGAAGACAAATCTCTTGCAGGTGCAAGGTTCCCAAATCTGGCTGGGAAGGTTCCAATTCTGACTGAGACAGTGAAAAACCCAAGTTCTCCTCTTCATCTGGGACTACAGTGCCATGAACGGGACTACATGGCCCATGACTCATCACAACCACTCACCCCCTTCTTCCCCATGGCAGTGCCAGGCTCACCCAGGCCATGGGGTGGAAGGGACCGATGCAGCACCCCATTTGCGGCCACTCCATCTTGCTTTCCCCACAGCGCCTGGGCTGTGTCATGCCAGGCTGTGGGGTGGGAAGGGCCAATATGGCCTCCATTTTGCAGCTGCTCCCCCTTGCTTTCCCCATGGCTCCCTGGTGCTCTGCCGGGCCACGGGGTGGGGGTGGGGGTGATGTGATGCCATTTGTGTTCCGCTGCTCATCCTCTCTTCCCCTGCAGCCATGTGGTGTTGGGCCTGGCCGTGAGGAGGAAGGGTGCATTTCCCATGGCTGTGGGGCCTGTGCGTTCGGGGGGGGGGGGGGATTTGTAGCAGCACCACAGGGCACAGCATTTTCTACACATAAAATACTATTTCTGTAAAAAATGTTTTCTGAGCAAAATGAGTACTTTTTATGTGTAGAAATTACAAAATTATTCTGCACGAACTCTGCACATCCTTGTTCATGAAGCAGAATTTTCTGAGCCAGAAATAACATTCACAAAATAATATCTCAGAAAAAGGCCTTGATTAGCATCAAACAACTGGAGAAGGACATGGTAGAACAATCATTTATTTTATATAAAATTGGTGATATCATGCTTTTCAAAAGGCGTGTCTGCACCCTTTGGGATTACTGAGCAAAAGGGATGAGCCTGCACCTAAGAAAGTTGCCTACCTCTGCATTGAAGAAGCATACATTTATAAGCTGGTGTAGGGCTTTTCAGCAACAGTTATTCCATTTGAAATTGGCTTGTGATGGCAACACTACAACCAAATGAATCTATTAACTTTTCCATTTTGGCTAGGCAGTGAAACTATATGGGGTAAAACCAAACTCAAATAATAGCAAATCATAAATTCAAAACAAACAGGAGCGGGGGGGGGGGGGGGAGAGAACTGCTTAACTGAGCTGAAACTTATGATTCCCTGAGTCCTTCAACCTTCACTCTATACTCAGGAAAATATATAGGTGGAACTCTGTCTTGAAATTTCACACTATATTAGTGTCCAGCAACTACTGCCAGAACTCACAGTAAATTATTTTATGTGATGAGTAGCCTGAGACAGTTGAGCTGCACTCCCTAACTCTGAATCATGATCATTATCTGCTATGCAGAAATCTTTAGTGAGTTTCACCACAAACTACTAAATTGGGGAAAAGTGTCATTTCCTAAACCTATATTTTCTGCTTTGGGTCAGATACTGAAGTATTCTAGATCCTGGGTTACATTGTAAAAATTGTCTTATTTCATTCACAACAAAATGACATACTTGAAGGAGGCAGTTCCCCACTGGACAACATTATGAATCTGTATGCATTTTCAATGTTTTCTGTTTTAATTTCAGAGTTTAATTTTTAAATATTGCATTTGTGCAAAAACATTCTGTTCAAACTACGAACATTTAAAAAAAACTCATTCAAACAACATGCAATGTTGTAGTTGGGCCAGGGGGAAATAATACTACTACTAGTAGAACTGCTAGCAGGAGGAAAAGGGCTAATGGTGAGCAGGTGTTTGATGAGGAACAGCAAGCAAAGCGGGTCCATGAAATACTTATGGCTCCTTCTGAGGATGAAACGTTTGAAGGGTTCTCTAGCGATGAGGAGTCAATGCTAGAAGAAGATGGGTTAACAGAGAGTAGAGGAACTAAAAGGTCAACTCGGGAGCAAGAGTCAGATGAGGAAAGGGAAAGGAAGAAGATCCGGGATCTACTCACTGCTCACATGGAAGATGAAACATTTGAGGGTTTTTCTGGAAATGATGGTTCAGGGAGTGAGATGGAAAGTGCTGCAGATTGGACTCAAGTAAATGTGTGTGCAGATCCAGGTCCTGAAAATGCATCAGGGGATTGGCAAACTACTGATACACCAGGGACATGGGGAGATCTAAGTCTTGAACAAAGATGGAGGGACTGGAGGGATGGTGGGCGAGGTTCATGTATGAGATCAAGATCAGCTGTGGATAATGATGACAGGGCGGAGGCCTCATCATCGTCGGATAACGATGTGTAAGTGAAAAGTGGAGTTGGAAGTACAGATTCCTTGCAGAAGGCAAGGTGTTGTTTTGGACATTGGGTTCTCCTGTTGGGCTTGGGTCCTGGCTGTATGGCTTCGTGTTCCTGGATTCGGTTTGGCTCTCGACAATTGCTTCACTTGTTCCTGGCTTGGCGTTTCCTGGCTTCCCCTTCGGCTCCTAACTTTGGCTTGGCTCCAGACGACGGCATTGTTACTCCCGGTTGGCTCTCCTTTTGGTTCCTGAATTCGGCTTGGCTCTCCTTTTGGTTCCTGTATTCAGCTTGGTTTTTTATGATGACTTCGCTACTCCCAGTTGGCTATCCTTTGGTTTCTGGATTCGGCTTGGCTTTTGGACAAAGGTGTTGTCTGCTCTCGCTACAGGTGTGCGTTTGGCCCTCTCCTGGCTTTCTGTGCTGTAGCTTAGCGTGGCTATAGTTTTAGTGAACTCTTGTCTGGAGTTAAGCCGGATTATCAGGCAGGATAATTCGGATTATTTACTGTTCTCGCATTTTTTGCCTTTTATTGAAGCAAAGACTTTAACTTTTACCAGGAACACTGAAGTTAAGTGTTCCTAGGTTCAGAATATCATTTAATAAACGTTTGTTATCTTTACTCATTGTGTGTGGCCCTTTAAGAGGAGTCTGTGTCCTGACATGCAATGGTTTATGCAGAAATTGCATTTTTGAAAGAAAGTCCTTAAATGTGGAAAACTCCTGTAATGTGTCAAGATTGGGCACATTTATATTTTGCAAGAAAGTCCTTAAATGTATATTTTTACTTTCTGCTATTTGTATATTTTTACTTTTTGCTATTCTTTGATTTAAGGGACATAAATGTAGAAGGGAGTTTATATTCCCAGGTCTTGATGTGAAAAGAGATTGGTTAAGTAGCAAATGAAAATATTATTTGTAGTGTTTGCACTAAATCTCTCAAATGGTCTAACCAGGAACATGAGGTTCAATGACCTGTAGCTACTTTACTGATGAAAGTCACTGTTGTGGTTTATGGTGAATGCATATTCAAAACATTTTTAGCCTGAAATATTAACAACATCCTCTTTAAAACATGCCAGTTTAATTACATACACTCAAAAATTCAGGAATTTCTTGAAGGAAGCACAAACTAAAAAAGATTCCAGCTCATGCACATCATCATCCCCATAACTTTTCAGTGTATGAAAACCTCTCCATTATCTTGGCTTTGGCTCATTGTCTCACATTTATCAGCTGTGAAATGTTGCATGGCCTGCAAATCAGAGAATTTTTTTAAAATAAATAAATAAATCTTTTTAATTTCAAAACCAATAACCTATAAACTGAATGCTTGATTAAAGTGTTGCTGTTCTTGCAAAATCTACTTTTTAAAAAACTGTAATTACAGACGAATGGTTGTTTTAATGACCATTTTGTTTGTAGCTATAGCACTTTTTTCTTGCAAATGCTTATATAGAGAATTCTTATAATTAAACTAAAGTTTTTTCTTTACACAAAACTACTGTGAGGTTGTGAAACACTAAAAAAACCCAGAGTAGACTTTGGTTAAAAGTTTTCTATTTGCATTCTGTTGGTATTTTCTTGCTATCCTCCAACATCAGAGGAGCACTGGCCAGGGATACAACTGTGGCAGATTTCACTTGCTGGACCCAGATCAATGGTAAGCTATTGTCATGACAAGTCAATAAGTGCCTAGAGTGTAGTAGTAGATCTTTCACTTTGAACTGCCCCAGCTTGACCGGATATAGCAGCATTTTTTTTTACTGTGGACCAAAAATGGCTATCCAGCTACCCACTCGTTTTTGGGAGACATGCAAAAATGGATACGGGGTTTTCCATTATCAGGCCAGCATAAACGGATTCAGCCAAAATGCACAAGCCTGTTGCTTTGTGTTCATAGAAAAAGTATTTTGTTGTCATTATTGACAATGTTATTGTACATAAATTTACCTCACGTATACATTAAGGGCAGGTTTGGGAGCCTCCGATGGCGTAGTGGACTAAAGCATTGTGACTTGAAGGTTGGGTTGCTTACCTGAAGGCTGCCAGGTTCGAATCCCACCCGGGGAGAGAGCAGATGAGCTCCCTCTATCAGCTCCAGCTCCATGCGGGGACATGAGAGAAGCCTCCCACAAGGATGGTAAAAACTTCAAAACATCTGGGCATCCCCTGGGCAATGTCCTTGCAGACGGCCAATTCTCTCACACCAGAAGTGACTCAGGTTGCTCCTGACACGAAAAAAAGGGGGCCAAAGTTATGGATTTTGATATAACCTTTGGATAAGTCAAGGGTCATTCAATGGAGAGGAAAAGACATAAGCAGCACTGTGTCAGTTGCCAACTCCTCTTTACTGCCTAGGCATTCAAAAAGACCAGAATTGATGCCATGACAGAGAGACAATAGGGGGATTGAGCTTCTTTTAGGCTATTCCAGGATAGATAAAGCTCTTATCTTTAACAGAGAAAGGGATGGTTCCTTTTGGATTATAATACTAGTTACATATATTTGCAAGTAAGTTAACCCAGGCTTTTTGGACTCATTGGCTAATATTTCTAGATGTATACACAGTGGATTACAAAGTGCCTCTTTCTCAAGAATATGAGCGCTGAAGAGAGATAAAATCAAATGTGTGATACAGACCCGTAGCCAGGACTTTGATTTTGGGGGGGGGGGGGGATTTTGGTTTAAGGGAAGGGCTGAGTCTGAGTGGGGGAGGGTCTACCCTAGCAAACCTTTTGTATTATTATCCCAATACCCCCATGCATATGGGATATATTGAGCATGGTACTCAGTTCATGATATGAATAAACATAACAGTTTAAATAATAAATGTAAGGCCTCTTCGCAGACACCCTGAGAATTTCTGGGGGGGGGGGAGGCTGAAGACCCTCAAGCCCCCCCCCCCCCCCCAGCTACATACCTGGTGTGATACTTGGTCCTCAAAGTAATCATTATAATGGACAAGCAGCCACATTGATCAGGGGGCTCAGTATGATAAAGCATGGCTAGTCCTCATCAATTATAAAATTAAAACATTCAGACATTCACACCCAAACAGTTGCTTAACTTTGTAATTTCGTCCATCTATTCCATTTATAAAAAGTGTTTTTCAATTGTTCAGTAAACTCTATGTTGAAAGTTTATTCTGACTTTAGAATGCTACAAATTTATTATTAACTTCATAGCATAATTTTTAATAATGTGAGTTCACTTTCTAAACTCTTTAATCAGATACTTGTATATTTTGTCAACAATTGTCATCAAAGGCATGAGTCATAAGCATTATATATTGTAGTCATTTTGGAGAATAAACAAAAATAACTTTGTCAAACCAGAAATGCATTTTCATATACAGCAAACAAAATGGATTATGGTAATTATTTCATTTATCATGATTAAAAATCCCTCATGGTACACCATTAATATTCCTGTTTTCTAGATGGAGATTTATATGCCTGTAGCTACTCAACAAATATATGGCTAAGCACTTCATTGTACCCATGTTTGGATTTTAAAGTTCATAGTAAGCATTCAATGCAGTAGGCCACATTGACTACAAATATTTGAGAGCACAATTTTCTGATGTTCTTTACATTCTTTTTAGACAGCAGTAATCAAAACATCTTTCTTTTCAGTTAAGATAGAAATAATCTAAATGTATGTTTCTCAAAAGATTTGAATTTCAATGACTAGCAAAGATATATCTCAGTTAATGAAATAAATATGTTCCTGAGCATTTCTTCTTTAACAGATAATTTAGACTCAGAAGCAAGAATAACATGGGAAGAATAGGGATAGTTTTCTACACCCAAAAACTACTTGTAAGCTTCCACTTCTCTTATGATTCCAATTTTGTTAGCCAAACCTATGTCTGCTATTCTTTAACATGCTGAAGGCTAGCTGCTGCAGCAGTAGCTTGTCTGCCCCCTCCTTTCCCCCCTGTTTTGCTGTTCACACTTGCTCTGTAAGGGATTCTGGTTTACTATCCCTTTGGTAGGCTAAGGCCCCATCTACACTGACCATTTAATACAGTTTGAAGCTAGTTTCAAACTGCACCAGCCAGACAACAAACTCCCACAAAATCACTATTGTGCATTTGTGCTCTGTGGTTTATATTAATCACCATCTGAGCTTCAAATGGTTCCAGGATTTCCTATATAATCATCTACACAAACTACTTTATTCAATACCAGTTTGAAATTGAAACAAATGGTTAATATAGATGGGGCTATAGCTATTATAGGATATGTAGGGACAGAATCCTGATTTTTTTTTTTGCCAGTTAAGGTTTTATTACATTTTTACCACAGGCACATTGCTGCAATCTGACTGTAAAATATTGTAATGTCTTGGAATAAAGGCACACAATAGCAATTACTGGAAACAGGCCTTTGTTTTCCTCGTCAGGATGCAAAAAGCAAATTCTACTAATCTATTTCAAACCTCGCAGTCTTTGAAGTTCACTCTCCCCAAATCAGGTTACTTTCCAACATTCCCAACTAATCCATTCCCAAAACAACCTAGGCCAGATGGCCCCTAGCAATTCTCCAATTTCCCTCCTTGGTTCTTAGCCTCCAGTCCCCACAGTCTTTGGACATCTATGTCAGAATGACAATTCAGTCTATTCCGACGACTGAATCGGCTGCCTGGCTCTGACAGCAAACATCTATGTCCTTCCAGGCTTCCTTCAACATCCTCTTCCTCACAATCTTTTTTTTTTTTTAAGGCCACCAAACCTCCAGCTAGAGAGGGAACAAAGTTAAAAATAAAAATAGGTAGGCATACAAAGTCTTTCTAAAAATGTGTTCCTCTGTAAGAGGCATTTTTAATTATATCATATTATTTGTAGTACTGATGCTGGTGATGTAGTTGATCCTACACCCAGGCCAATGGGCTGAGCAAATATTTGCATATGGTGAATCTTAGTTGCAAAAATTTTGAAAGAAAAAAGGCATCATTTAAATATCCTATGGCACAACTGATTGTCAGATATAACCATTATGCATCACTTCAAATCTTTTAAAAACTTCTCTTCAGTTATAATTTGGTGTATGCTCAACACTTTAGGACTGAATTCTCTAAGCGAACATTCTATATTTTAAAATTTTACATCATGAAATATTTGTGAACTGAAACTTTCTTTTCAAAGTGCAACAAAATTCAATGACTTTACCTGTCAATGTACCACCCAAGATTTCTTCACCAGACATTAACTATCAAATAAACTTTCAGCCATCCATCACTCATTCTTGCCTTATAACGGTGTACTGAATTATCTTTCAGTGTTTTAAAAGTAATTCGTGGAGGAAATGCCTAACTCTCCTTTCAATTTTCCAAATTGATTAACTCTATAGAGTATTCACTACCAGCCATGTATAATCACAATGCCCCCAATGAGAGCTTCTGTTTGTTTCCCTCACTCAGTTCTGGTGGTATTCTTGGCACCCAAGAGTACCAACAAACCAGCACACCTCTTATTGGTCTAGAAATTCTGGATGACTTTGACAACCACTTTGTCAGAATACACAGAGAAGTCATTGACATCCACAAGCACATGGACGATTTCACCAGAAAGGAAGAAAATATGAAAATGAACAACATTTGGCTATCGGTACTGAAAAACATCAAAATCAAGACATTTATTTATTTACTGTACTTATATCCCACCCTTTTCACCGCCAAAGATGGAGCCAGCGTGGCTTACAAACTTTGGCAATAATTCAATGCCAGATTCAGATAACAATATCAGTAAAACGCAATATTATAAAACTATAAAAAACATATACATATCAATTAAAATAGTCTTTCAAAGGATTAAAACATATCAAACATATCAAAAGACTAGCAACACCTGAGCTTTGTAAACATTGAACCAATGGCTTCGGTGTTGTTCCGTTATACATATGAGCCATATCAATCCCCAAAGGCTTGCTTAACAGCAAGGGGACTGTTATTACTGGGGAGAGAGTTCCACAGATGTGGGGCCACCACTGAGAAGACATGAAAACCACCCAGACACAGGAGGTCTCAAGGCAGCAAGCCATCAAGAGCTAGTGAAGATCGCCCAGACAAAGGATGCCTTTAAATATTAAACAACTGAAAGGGAACAAAAGACCAGGCTTCTTCCAAGCCTTCTCTAATTGAGTCTGCATCCCTTTTAGTAACTCACATGCAAATTATTGGATCCTACTCAAAAACTGGCAAATCAAGCTTGCTAATTGCACTCTTTATACTTAGTTTAATAGACATTGGTTCTTTCTCCCACACTGGACATTCTACATGTATATATACTCCACTTGCTTTACCACCATCAGTTCTTCTGAAGATGCCAGTCACAGATGCAGGTGAAATGTCAGGAGAAAATGTTGCTAGAACATGGCAATACGACCCAAATGTTGAACTGAAAGTTTATGCTAGTGCAGTGCTAGTGACTGTAAGAAATTTTCCTTCAGGTGGTCAATACCCTCTTCATGCCCCTGTAAAACTACACCCATGACTGCATTCAATAATGCAGCTACTACGTCTTCGTTGGATATCAGTGTAAACACGAATATTAAAAGGAAGAGAAAAGCTATGGACAAGTTTTGATAAAGGAAGTGAAAACATCTGTTTTGGTAAGGTATTATGCAAATCAACTGTTTTAACATTCAGGTGCCAGTACTCTAGATTCTTTTTGCAGCTTCTCAAAGCCCCAAGTCCCATTTGATTTTTTAATTTAAAATGGCCACCTCCTATCTGTTCTATAGTTTACTTCCTGCTACATGACATCCACTGTAATCCCGGCTTTGGTAGAAGCCATCCTTTGGTCCCAAGAGAGATGGCGGAGTCAGCATGGGAACATTTTCCTCCATATACCCTGAAGAGTGTGCAGAAAAACTCCAGATTGCTTATAAAATAACTCTTTACATTATGGTTTGCAACCTTGTATCATTTATCGGAAACTGCAGTCATTTGACATTACTTTTTATAAACGATTATAATTTGGGAAAGACAAAGTTTACAAGAATAATTTTACTGTAGAAGTTTGCAATGCAGAGCAGCTGAAGCGTGTTATTAAAATTAGCTTATATTTCATACCTTGATACTACAGAAGTTGTTTTCCCTTGCACCAAAACACATCTACTTTTGGAAAATCAATTTATTCTGAGCAAAAGAAAAAACCATTAGCAACAACATTTCAATAATTGGAACACGTTTCTCATGTCTTTTCTGCAAAATACCTTTGATTAGAAATGGATCAGTTACAAATGAGTAGAAAAACTTTTTACAATAGAAGTTATTAAGGTTGTGTTAAATGAAGGAATGAAAAATTGGCAAAGGCTTATTAACTAAGTGGAATTAAAATAAACAACCTTGAACACATTTTGAAGGAAACAGAAAGATTTGGTAAGCATAAGAAAATCCTCCCCACAAATTCTTTTAAATATCAGGACATCATTGTTGTGACTGCGCCTTCGGGGACTGTGGATGATAGTGGTGGGATCAGGAGAGGAAGGAAAAACCCACGCGAGGAGGGCTCGTTGGAGGATTTGTACAGAAAGAGAATTAGGGACCTCAATGGGGAGTCTTCTGAGGAAGATTCAAATGGGGAGTTTGTGGAAGAAATGGATGGTGGTGAACAGGTGGTGGCTGAGGAAGTGGGCATTGACTGGGCACGGGCACCGGAGATGCCTGGGGAATTGGGGCCCATGGATACTGCTGAACCTTGGGTATCTTCAGAAGTAGATTCCACTTGGTCTGTTTGGAGGAGGGAGGATGGATCCTCAGGTGTGCATGGTGTTGGGTGTGGGCAGGATGATTGGAATTCTGATGAAGAATTAGGCACGCCCAATCCACGAGCTTTAGCTGTGTGGAGTTCTGATTCAGATTAAGGATTTGGGACACCTGCTCTTTGGGTGTTGGTGTTTGGACACCCAGGGAGAATTGGGATAAATTGGGAATGTCTGGTCACTTCACTTTGCGTGTGGCAAGGTGTTGCTGGGCACCATTGGGATTCCTGTTCATGTTAAAGAAGACTGGACTGGGACTTTGCTTCAGATGTAAGTTTATCTGGATTGCTCTGCAACGGAGGGCTGGAACTGTGTGGGTTTTCCTGGACTGCACTGTTATTACTATTTTTAGCTGCTGTTGCCTCCGTTGCCTTGGCTCTTTGTGCCATTTCGTGGACCTTGAATTGATGTCTACAACCTCTGGACCTTGGACTGGAATTCGACCCTGTTTCTGACTTCGCTCTCTGATTGGTCTACCCACGGCTCTTGACTTCTGGCTTGCCTCCTGACCCTTCTGCTGTCTCCTGTCCTGACCCTGGATCAACCTGACGACGTCTCTTCGCTTTGTCCCTTGAGCTTCTGGCATTACCTGCACTCTTGAAGCAGTTTGCTGCTGTTCCTGCTATTTCGACTCCCGACCGGTTTGACGACATCTTCTTGCACTTTAAATCCCCAAAGCCTGTTGCTTGCAGCAGTAAGGGCTTGGAGACATACCTTCCCTTTTGCACCGGCTCCAAGTTTGTTTACAAGCTCCTTTGCCCGGTTTTGGTTTCTGTTTAGAGCTTTGTGTTAAAACTGCTAGCTTGTGACTCTTGGGAGTTTTTTGGGAGTTTCCAAGTCTTTGTTTTGTTTTGGCTGCTTTTCCAAGCCAACTTAGTTTGTTTAGAGCTGAATTGAAGCACCTTTTGTTTAATCTGGATTATTTGCTTGGATAATCCGGTTTGGTTGCTAAAGCATACTTTTTGATATATTTTTGTTTGGACTGCTTTAAAACACTGAAAGTTAAGTGTTTAAAGCCATCTTTTGTGTTTGTGTCTTTTTTTGGGTTATCTCTTGAATAAACTCTGTTTTGCTCTCAAATTGGCGTCTGACTCTTGACATCATTGTGTTATAATTTTCTTAGTTCAAGTCTGGATTTTTTTTTAATTCTCAGGTCTACTTCAAGTACAGTAGAAAAAGCTGCTCACATAGTAAAACGTTACTGGGTTGTTGTATGTATTCCGGGCTGTATGGCCACGTTCCAGAAGTATTCTCTCCTGACGTTTCGCCCACATCTATGGCAGGCATCCTCTGAGGATGCCTGCCATAGATGTGGGCGAAACGTCAGGAGAGAATACTTCTGGAACGTGGCCATACAGCCCGGAATACATACAACAACCCTGTGATCCCAGTCATGAAAGACTGGCAAACAAACTAGTAAAATGTGGGCTAGACAAAACTACGGTTAGGTGGATCTGTAATTGGCTAAGCGAACGAACCCAAAGGGTGCTCACCAATGCGTCGTCTTCATCATGGAAAGAAGTGACAAGTGGAGTGCAGCAGGGCTCCGTCCTGGGCCCGGTGCTGTTCAACATCTTTATTAACGACTTAGACGAAGGGTTAGAAGGCACGATCATCAAGTTTGCAGACGACAGGAGCAGAATTCAAAACGATCTTGACAGACTAGAGAGATGGGCCAAAACTAACAAAATGAAGTTCAACAGGGACAAATGCAAGATACTTCACTTCGGCAGAAAAAATGGAAATCAAAGATACAGAATGGGGGATGCCTGGCTTGACAGCAGTGTGTGCGAAAAAGACCTTGGAGTCCTCGTGGACAACAAGTTAAACATGAGCCAACAATGTGAGGCGGCTGCTAAAAAAGCCAATGGGATTCTGGCCTGCATCAATAGGGAAATAGCGTCTAGATCCAGGGAAGTTATGCTCCCCCTCTATTCTGCCTTGGTCAGACCACACCTGGAATACTGTGTCCAATTTTGGGCACCACAGTTGAAGGGAGATGTTGACAAGCTGGAAAGCGTCCAGAGGAGGGCGACTAAAATGATTAAGGGTCTGGAGAACAAGCCCTATGAGGAGCGGCTTAAAGAGCTGGGCATGTTTAGCCTGCAGAAGAGAAGGCTGAGAGGAGACATGATAGCCATGTACAAATACGTGAAGGGAAGTCATAGGGAAGAGGGAGCAAGCTTGTTTTCTGCTGCCCTGCAGACTAGGACACGGAACAATGGCTTCAAACTACAGGAAAAGAGATTCCACCTGAACATCAGGAAGAACTTCCTCACTGTGAGAGCTGTTCGACAGTGGAACTCTCTCCCCGGGGCCGTGGTGGAGGCTCCTTTCTTGGAGGCTTTTAAGCAGGGGCTGGATGGTCATCTGTCGGGGGTGCTTTGAATGCGATTTCCTGCTTCTTAGCAGGGGGTTGGACTAGATGGCCCATGTGGTCTCTTCCAACTCTACTATTCTATGATTCTATGATTCTATGATTCTATGACTTCGACAACACAAAACATTACTGTGACTGAAAAAAAGAAGAGCAAAAATAAAATCTGAAAAATTGCTTGGTAGCCACAAAAGTCACCCATCTCTACATATATATTATTTTGTTGTGTGGGTACTTCCCTGTGGAGGAATATTGATGTTTGACTAGTGTTTCATGAGGTCTTATATCAAGGATTTGCAAAATTTGGGAACAGGGGACCTGACTATAGCCTTCCTTCTTATCAGGTCATTGTGGACGGGGGTTTTTTTTCTAGGAAAAGTCACCAAATAAAGACTATTATCCTAATTGTGGTTAGCCTGGTGACTGTGATAATGAATATGCCTGGTTAATGGTGATCACTTAGTCTGTGGAAAACCCTGCCATGCTTTTGCTTGTCCTTTCAACTAGAACTCTGTGGAAGTAGAGGTACATTGAAAACCTTGAAGTAGCCAATGTGCTCCAGCAGTCTGAGACCTTAAAGCCTGGGTCATTCTAGGGCCAGATAATCTCTACTAGACTGGCTGATTAAAAGAGTCGAAAACCACAAAGGGCAAGACATTGTCTTGCAGTCTAAATGTTTCTTCTGGTCTAAGGGTTCCCAGTAGGTTTGTTACTGCTCTGTTTTCCCCATGTTGCCCATCAATCTCTGGAGTTATAGTTTCCACAATTTTCCACTTCTGGATCAAAGATGTTTAAGGTCTAGTTTAGGTTTAGTAATGTAATCATAATCTAAAGGATTTATGTCCTAGTTGAGGCCCAGTGATGAGGATAGATTCTAATCAGATTATTTTAACTCAAATGTTGAAATAATCTGAGTTAAAACTAAAACTAGGCTTCTACTCATTTTTGTGGACCAGACACACCTAGGTAATCTTATCTACTGCATCAATGACTTTTTGGCATGAGAAAATATTTTATTTTCCTAGACTTTGAGAAAGCTCTATTTGAATTGCTTCTATGCTGTGTTACTTGGAAATAAAACAATATTTTAGTTTTGTTTGTTGTATTTTATTACATTTTTTAAGCTGAACAGAGCAACTTATTGTGGAAAAATACAATTAATCATGGACAGATAACCCACACATGTGCATATGTTCATACACACGAACACATAAACACAACTAACATAAAATTTGTATAGGCATAGGGTATGTCTGGGATGATACACAGAAGATGTGCAGCAGGGAATAGTAAGCACAGTTTCCCTTCCTTCCTCTTGTCTTTGAATATATGTGAATATTAGAAAGAATAGTCAGAATTATATACAGATACAGTAGTACATAGTAACTTAAACTTATATTCATATATGAGCATTCTGAGGCTGCAATTTATTATTTTGGATTCTGCAGCTAGTACTATTTTCTTCGCTTGGATTTTCGCACTTCCATGTTCTTAATTTATCCCTCTTATTATCAATAAGATTTCCTCCCCCTGCTTCTAGTTCGTAATGAATGATTCAATTTGGTATACCATATTTTGCAAGACATGTTCTGGTTCAAAAACTAGGTATGTACTAATGCACGAAACTGTAATCTTTTGAATGCACACATGTTCTATATTTTATTTTACACAACCTGAATGAAACTTTTGCTGTAAGTCTATAGACCTCACAGCTCAGTGGTTGAAGTAATGAATTATAACTGGAGAAAGAGGCAAGATACAAAGTTGTTTAATAACTCATTACATTTGAGTTATTTTTGTAGTTTGCATCACCCGGTGGTTCATATTTTATTATCTACCATTTCATACAAGGCAGCAATTGTCAATTAAAAATGTAAAATTAGCTGCCACTTCATATGATATTATGTCTTTTCAAATAACCTATAGTTTTAAAGAATATCGTATTATTTTGGCAGTTTAGATCTTTAGACAATTGTCCTGCTCTAGCCATTTTTTCAAGGCTAAGAGTTGTATCATAAGCTGGCTTGAATAAATAGTGTGGATTTATATTAGGTCTAACTTACCATAGGTTAAGAACAGTTAGTCTAACCAACATGGAATGCAAAAACTAGAATGTCATTCCAAATCCTGCTATGTTGGTCTAGACACAATGCTATTTGTCCTGTCTCATCCCCATCTGATATTGTTACCTTAATGATGATAGTTGGACCATTGAGATGAGAGAAAAGAGGAGGTTGGGATGCAAATTATAAATAAGTTCGATTTTGCTGGATTGAGTATCGGACAGCACAAGAAAGCTAGGACAGACAGGGAGATTAATGCACCTGCAAAATAGATTGAAGTCACAGATGGGCACTTTACCATTTCTGGATGAATGCGGTGAGTGTTCTGAGATATGCAATTGAAACTACAATGCTATAAATCTAGGAATCACTATGACTCATTGATTGCAGAGTTTTATTTTTGGGTAAATATGTACATGCTCATGCAGTATATGCTGAAATTAAGACCCAGGTCAAAGTATTAGAAATAAGCAAAGACACGGGATTAGCAAAGAGCACTGGAAAATATTATTCTTTTATGTGCATGTTATTTACATGATCTGATAAAAGGGTTATTTTAAAACCAGGAAGTGGTTTCATACTCTCAATGATGAATAACAAAAAGCATTGGATAAGCAATGATTCATAACTGTCCTCCAAAACTCAAGAGGTAAAATATTTTAATGTTTTTTCCAATAAACTATAGTATTGCAGAATCACTGAAACCATGAGCAATTATTTATGTAGGTTATATTGGAATAGCTTAGTTTGTATAAAATACAGATTTACACATAATTATTGGCCCACCCTAAATTATCGTTAAGAAAAATACCCAAAACAGAACTTCATAGCACAATGAAATATTTAATTAGAAATAACCTTGTAAGAAGATGTGCTTCCAGTTGACATTATGCATTTCACCACTGCCTTTCTATTTCCTTATGTAGATAAAGAATTCTTAGGGACAATGTTGCCATTAACATTCTCTTTCAATTTCTGTTTATGAAACTGAAGACATGCTTTTTGTTCTTAACTTGGTCTGCCATTTCCTGTTAGAATAGCTGTTAAATATCTGAAGCAACATTTGGAATTCTACACTCAATTTCCCTTTCAGACTTATAAATGCATGAAATATCTACAATCCCTACTTTACTTACTTACCTAGGCGATCCCTCATTATCTGAGTAGGATGGCCTTCTGAGTGTAGTGTCTTGGCGCTGGGTATGTAGGTGTCTGTGGAGTCCTATTTTTGACTCTCATGTTCTTCCACAGTGAGGACAGCTGACCTCCAGTTAGAGTGCTCAAGGGCCAAGGCTTCCCAGTTTTCAGTGTCTATGCCACAGTTTTTGAGATTAGCTTTAAGCCCATCTTTAAAGCTCTTTTCCTGTCTACCAACATTCTGTTTTCCATTCTTGAGTTGAGAGTATAATAACTGCTTTGGGAGATAGTGATCAGGCATTTGGACAACGTGGCCAGTCCAGCAGAGTTGATGGCGTAGGATCATCGCTTCATTGCTGGTAGTCTTTGCTTCTTCCAGCATGCTGACATTTGTTCACCTGTATTCCCAAGAAATTTGCAGGGTTTTTCAGAGGCAACGCTGATGGAATCATTCCAGGAGTTGAGTGTGATGTCTGTAGAAGTCCACATTTTACAGGCATATAACAAGGTTGGGAGGACAATAGCTTTATAAACAAGCACCTTGGTATCCGTACAGATGTCCCGATCCTTGAACACTCTCTGTTTCATTCAGAAGAATGCAGTACTCGCAGAGCTCAAGCAGTGTTGTATTTCAGTGTTGACTTTTGTGGAGAGGTGGCTGCTAAGGTAGCAGAAATGGTCAACATTTTCTAATGTTATACTATTGAGCTGTATTTCTGGAACTGAAAAGGGCTGGAAGAGCACTTTTCTCGATGTTCAATGAGAGGCTGAGCTTTTTGTATGCTTCTGCAAATGTGCTTAGAGTAGTTTGTAGGTCTTCTTCTGAATGCACACAGACAACGTTGTCATTAGCATATTGGAGTTCTATACCAGAAAAATCGACTACAAATTTCAAGGGTAGACTCTGTAAGGACGCAGATGAAATGATGGATCACATCCTCAGCTGCTGCAAGAAAATCGTGCAGACAGACTACAAGCAAAGGCACAACACTGTTGTTCAGATAATCTATTGGAACTTGTGCCACAAATACCATCTGCCTGTGACAAAGAACTGGTGGAATTACAAGCCTGAACAAGTTGCAGAAAATGAACACGTAAAACTACTCTGAGACTTCCAAATTTAGACTGACAGTTTTGGAGCACAATACTCCTGACCTCAGGATTGTGGGGGGGGAAACGAAGTATGGATAGTCAATGTTGCAATCCCAGGTGACAGTAGGATTGATGAGAAGCAATGGGAAAGATTTAAAAATCAAACTGCAAAGACTCTGGCACAAGCCTGTAAAGGTGGTCCCAGTGGTGATCGGCACACTGCGTGCAGTGCCTAAAGACCTTGGCCAGCACTTAAAAACAATCGGCATTGACAAAATTACCATCTGTCAGCTGCAAAAGGCCACCTACTCAGATCTGTATGCATTATTCGCTGATACATCACATAGGCCTAGACACTTGGAAAGTGTCTGACATGTGATCCAATACAACAACCAGCATAGTGATCTTGTTTGTTGTGTACCAATCTTCTTCTGTATCAAGTAATAATAATAATACCATGAGGAGCAAAAATTGGTTCAGGATGCATGAGAAGCTAAAAACTAGCCAAGGACTGGTTAAAACATGGGGCAAGTCATGGATGTGGACATTCTAACTAGAACTGCATGGAGTAAGAAAGGCAGGCAATGATCCAATATCCCATATGGATATTTGCCCTCTTCGACACATATGAAAAATGCAGAAAACCAGAATGTGAAAGAGTGAGATTTTCCTCCTTCTTCATTGACTATTTATATCCAGATGAACAAAGCAATAGACTTCTGCACAGAATTCATTTCCTCCATTTCCTTCTGTATCTACGGTTCTTCTGGAACCCGTAATGGTTAGGGCCCTCCCGGTATGAAAACCCACCCTATAAGTAAGCAAGTGAGAGCCAATCTTGCCTTCTCTTCCCCTATCCAGCATCACAGTTGTATCTTTTTGATTTTCCTTTATTTCCCTGAATCTCTTTATTTAGTGGGACTGACTGGGACCTGAGGGATGGTAGGTGGGGTGTGTGTGCACGTGTTTGGGGGCTTTCACCCTTTTAGCTGTTTTTTTTTCTCCTTTCCTTCCTCTCCCTCAGAAAATACTTCTAAAATATTATTATCAATAATAGTAATCCCAGCTTTAAGGAAACAAAACCCCAAGCAGAAAAGAGATTGCAGTTTTACAGGCGAGTGATGGGATTTTTAAGGTAGTCAAGGGAGGATAGCTCGACTGAGCTCCAGGTCATCGCTCTTCCTTTCTTGGGCCTCCTTAAAATACCTAAGTTGGAAAGCTGAATGATATGCTGCTGGTGTTGGCCCTGGGAGAAAAAGATGCGCACTTGCTTCTCCTCTAGCATAGAACAGCTTTAAGAAGTATTAACCCCCATTTCCTCCTCTACAAACAGAAGGGAAGGATCCAAAAACTTAAGAATATTGACTGATGCTTTTTAAAATCCAGGTCTTAATGAAGGATATGGAAGGGGAGCCTGTGGAGGTCCTCTGCATAATGGGCTAGATAGGGTGCTTTCTTAACACGGTGCTGACACCCAGGCTCCCTTGAAGAGAAGAAAGGAAAGGCTCCTTCCCCATTGCTGTCAATGGGCCAAAAAGACCTGGGTTTTTTTTCCGGGTGCTGAATGAAAACGTCCATCTGACAGTGCACCCGTTTTCAGGAGGTGCTGGAAAACGGATATGGGGGCTTCCAGTATCTGGCAAGCAGAAACAGATAGAAATTCACCCAAAATGCACAAGCCTACAAAACAGCCTAGTTATACTTATTGAAAATTAGGAAATATATTTATCTGATCATTTCCTACAGTCTGCTGTATTTAAAACTGAATATTGATTTTAAAAAAACAAAATGTGAACATAATAATTCTCAGTTACTCCTTTAAATAGAAACCTGGACTAAGAAAAAGCACTCTAAATATAGCAAAATATAATTTCTTTAAGTTCCACATTTCTACCTTTTAATGAGGCCACTTTAGAATTCCTCTAGATCATTAATATATCTCAATTTCTTCTTAGGGGCTTGTGAAGGAACTAACACATGGCTCATTCAGGCAGTTTGATGTCTTCAAAGGAATGAAAGAATGTCGCATGGTTACCTGTCATCTTGTTCTGTTATTTCTAGGCTCAAGGCCAAGAGCAGGTTGCTCTGAGACTGTACTTTAACCCCTTTTTTGAGCTGTGATGGGCCAAACTAATTATTGAAACTTCATCCTCCTAGAAGAGAAGCCAGGAAACTGACAGTTCATATTAATTTCTTTCTCGATGACAATGGGCTAGTTGAGCTTCATTTTCTCCATCAGGTGAGATTGATTCATTATTCTTCCATTATGTAGTTTGCAGAGTTGTGGAGAAAAATAGACTATGGGTGGCTTTCACACAGGCTTTTATCATGCCATCAGCTGGACTGATTTACTGGATTTTATGGAGTTTCTCACAACACGATCCTTTATTCATAATCCTTCTTTGATCTTCTTATTTCTATGGATTCTTCCAACTTTTTCCTTAGCAAAAAGAGTCCATTAAGAATAAAAGGATGAAATAGTTGCATAGTGCCTACTATCTGCTGGCATGTGAACTATAGAAATGTCCCACTTTGCTGACAGAGTAACACACCCTTCAGAAGAAATGCTTACATTGTTTGGACATGGGTGTTAAGGGAACTGTTTAAAAAGAATTGTCAAGATATGCCCTATATAATAAATTGCATAAGTTTCAGAAGAAAACTACAGAGCTTCCCTCAAAGCAGCAAAGTTTTCTATGCTGTAGCTTTACAGAGCTTTCCAAGAGATGGAGGGGAAAAAAAGCACAAATGGGAATATTCACAACTTGAAGTTGCACAACTTTAAATGTTGTTGTGTTGTTGTCTGCCTTGAAGTCATTTCCAACTTATGGCAATGCTAATTCATAATTTTTGGCAAGATTTGTTTATAGATAGATAGATAGATGAAACTTTAAAGGTTGTACATTAATTGTTCGACAGCTTCAGCAATATTTTTTCTTCAAAAAAGATAGAGGAAAGCACAAGATAGCTTCCAAAACTATGGAACTTTTTAAAAAGATGCAAAACTAACACAACATGGAAAAATGGGACAACATTAAATATTGTGCAAGTTTTTAAAACAGGAATGGGAATTGCAGGACTGAAAGTGTATAGAACAAACAGAAAAGATTTAAGATTGAGGACTAAAACTGATTATTAAATCCAACTAAAGTAGACGCACTGAATCAATGAAATTTAAATGGGTTCATTCTTGGCAGAATTGATCAATGGATTTGCTTTACTTCCAGTCATAATTTCCTGTTTGTATTGGTGTGTGCCTGATTTTTGTTTATTTGTTTTTTGTTTGTTTGTTTGTTTGTTTTAGTGGGTTTTTTATTTTGTGCACATATGGCAAAAAGGCCCCTGATGGCGC
The DNA here is from genome assembly GCF_035594765.1 of Anolis carolinensis. Lineage (NCBI taxonomy): Eukaryota > Metazoa > Chordata > Lepidosauria > Squamata > Anolidae > Anolis > Anolis carolinensis. The sequence goes on along the minus strand of NC_085842.1, from coordinate 254,625,840 downwards.
AGCAAGTTAAACCACTGTGCTGCTAAATTTGCTGACTGAAGGATCGGCGATTCGAATCTGGGGAGCTGTTAGGCCCAGCTTCTGCCAACCTAACAGTTCAAAAACATGCAAATGCAAGTAGATCAGTAGGTACCACTTTTTCAGGAAGGTAACCACTCTCTATGCAGTCACATGACCTAGGAGATGTCTACGGACAATGCCGGCTCTTCAGCTTAGAAATTGAGATGAGTAACACCCCCTAGAGTCGGACACAACTAATGTCAAAGGAAACCTTTTCCTTACCTTACTATGACAAAAAAGCAAGGTAAGCTCTATTTTTTCTTAGAAAGCTATTCACAAATTGCGCAGGTTTTGTTGTCCTGTGAACAAAAAAAAGGATTCCCAAAATCTGCTGACATTTTCTGACTGCTATTTTTCATCCTGCAAATGTTCCAAGGGGTTAGGAACTTCACACTTCAGGAAATAGTTGAATAGACATTCCAACCCTAATTATGTGTATCAAAATTAAATTGTTGTTTGTATCCTCATTTTCTCCCCAAATTAGCATTTAAGGCTTGCATCTATCTTGTGCTTTTTACAGCAAGTGTCTCTTGATTTGGAATTCCTTCAGTGATAAAACTAAGTTTTATACATAGACTTTTTGCAGAAATAGTTACAATATGTTTTCAAACACTTTATGGTGAAAAAAACAAATCTATCAGACACATTTCCACATGGATTTTGCCTCCTATTGTTCATACTTGCCTAGGGTTTTAACGTATTCCTGACAAAGCATGTAGGAGAAAAAGCAGCAGTTGCTGATGTCAGTTTAAGAGAAAAAGTCTCACCCTGGTTTAGACTTTCAATGAGGCCAATAGATTTAAATTCTAACTAATGCCTTATTCTTCTAGAAGGATGTGTAGCTTATTTCCCAGAATGGTCCATTGTTATCATGGTGTGCTATTATAACTATAGTAGCTGATTTCTTTTTTAAAAAGTCACAGTCAAAGATTGACATAATACATATGCAAAGTAGATTAATATTGCTTTGAAGGCTGTAATACTGGCTCCCTCCCAAGCTCTTTGTAATTCTAATACTTTATTTCCTTCATGAAATACCCTCCTTCTGCAGCCAGAAACCAGTTGAACAATAATGCAGGGAAACAGCAATCATAATAGCTAGCTGCCAATACCCATATATTGACTATGCTGGCCTTTTGTGGAAGGAAGAAAGAAAGAGTTTTTGTTCATATAATATAGGTAGTGGAGAGAAACTATATTGTCTAGAAGATTTTTGTAATCAGTTCCTGATAAAATATTTAATCTTTTGTCTAGCCTACTAGATTTCATGAACACACACAAATATACTACTATTAAATATTTGGCTATTTCAATCAAAATGTGAATTATATACTTCTTCATTTTTGAAGTTGTTCGTTTCAAAGTTTCCTGGCAAGGAGCCTCTGTATTACCCATATATCTCCCTCCTCCAGATTTGATTGAACTTTGTAGGAGTTATCCATGGTTCTGAACCCAATCTAAAAAATAGGTCTGGCACCATGAAGAGATCCTTTAAAGCTCAGGTGGACATCATACGGATTCAATGTCTCACTGCCACAGAAAAGATCAGTGACTCAGCCCATCTTGATATGATTGCCAGCACCAATAAATCTCATCTACAGGAAAGGGTTGATTGAATCACAGCTATATGCACAAGTGCTGCACTGGGACAAATGGCAATGAGCATTAGTGACAATGCTGGACAGGGCAATCCTATTGGCCATCAAGCAGCTAGAGTGCTGGAATCAGGTCATCTACTTTCCTCCTTTATGGGGTATATTTTTTGCCTTGTCCCTGCATTACTCAACTGTAATAGATTATCCTGCCTGCCCTATGCGTGCAATAGAACAGTCCAATCACCACCACAACTAGCTAGCCAAACTCACAGAACATTATAATGCAGATTAAATATTTTCCTGGGCAACACACCTGAACCATGGGTAAAGCAAAAGAATCAGAAGTGAGGAGGAAGCTACAGCTGAAGCTGAGAAACAGGCAGCAATGAAAGATAGAGGGGCTGATGGATGAAGCTGAAATACACAATGTGCTTTCTGAGACAAGACCCCATAATTTAGCTTAGACCTTATTCTTTGAGAGGATGCAATATCTAACTGCGTCAGCAAGTCCATTCCAGAGCTTAACACTTTCTTGGCTTTTCTTCCACTGTACATGAAAGCTGTGCACAGATCCAAAGAGTTCCATTTTGTATCCCACTAAGATGCCAGGAGGCCTTGACTGAAAAGTATTTTGGAACTTGGTTACAGTAGGAAGTTTATAGCTAAATAATAAAATACTTCAGTTAATGCAGACATTGTTTGTTTTCTTACTTACCGTATATACTCGAGTATAAGCCGATCCGAATATAAGCCGAGGTATCTAATTTTACCACAAAAAACTGGGAAAACATTGACTCCAGTATAAGCCGAGATACCAATAAAATTACATTAATTGAGGCATCAATAGTTTAAATGTTTTTGAATCTTTACATCAAACTGTAATTTAAGATATCACTGTTCAACTCTGATTAAATCATTATTTTCATCTTCTTCAGTGTAAATGTGCTTATGTATCCTTTTAATAATAGACTGAAATAATAAATGTAATAATAATAATAATAATAATAAATGCAGTAAAATAATAAATGTAATAATAAATAGAGTAAAATAATAAATGTATTATTATTATTAATGATAATAGAGTAAAATAAATGTAAAAGTAACAATAATAGAGTAAAATAATAAATGTAATAATAATTAATAAAGTAAAATAATAAATGTAACAATACCAATAATAATAGAGAAAAATAATAAATATACCATATATACTTGAGTATAAGCCGACCTGAATATAAGCCCACCAGGACCCTCACCCGAGTATAAGCCAAGGAGGGTTTTTTTTTTCAGTCCTAAAAAAGGGCTGAAAAACTAGGCTTATACAGTACTTACCAATTTATATGAAATGATGTCTATGTACACACACAAACACAGAAATGGTAGATACAGGCAACTATACTTTGAACTGTACTTGGTGTTCATGTGTCATTTTTGGAGGAAAGCCAATTATAGCTTTTTAAAAAACCCTGAGAGGTAAATTGCTCTCTTAATTGAGCCCCAGAGCTAGTCACCCTGAGAATATGTCAAAGAATAATCAAATATTGCAAAACACTGTCACCTTCATTAATACATGAAAAAGTCAATGCCTTCATAGCCTAATTAAGAAAGTATGACAACAGGTTTTAGAACAGCTTAGTGGCTGCCAGCATCTGGGAATCTGATCTAAGGATTATGGTAGTCAGTCAAACCACACACTGTCTTTTTTTAAACACAATCATGAAGCCGAAAAACCTAGGAAAGTTCAAATTTGTATTCTTCTGTCTGACAGCCATGCATTTTTCAATACAGTCAATGCTCACTGGCTCATGGTTTTAAAATATGCTGTCATAGGAAACTTCATTAAGTCAATCAGATTGTTTATAGGAATGTAATTAGCCATTTTCTAGATTGGAAGGACCTTGAAGTGATCATTAGATTTTAATTCCATATTAATGAAGCCTGTCATCTTATCCATCTATAAAGTGGGATAGCACTGAATAAATAATTGATATGAAATAAAGACTTTCGAATTACAACCACTGATTGTTTTTGATATGGAATTGAATTTAAGGGGCACTTAAAAGTTTTAACACCCCAAACTAGCTTACATGTGGTAGGGCAATGCTTCTGGATTTCATTGATTGCATGTGCTTGTTATTTAACATGAAGTCATCTACACAGCCTAATAAAATACACCTATATCATGTGAATAATTAAATTAATCAATGTGACTTCTTCGACTTAATATTAATTACAAAGTAGAAAGAGGATACACACACACATATATATGTGTGTGTGAAATATATTACATGTCATTTTCTTATGTGCCATGTTAGAAGTACATGATGCCAAGACAAAGCTATGGCATCTGCCTCTTGGGATACTGTATTCTGCTTAAGATATTATTCCTTTTTGTTCCAAACTTTCTCCCCTGTCCTAATTAGTTCATAATAGGAGATATTCATCACACACACATTTAGACAACGGTGGAGGACTTAATGCTGCCATTAGTGCTAAAGTGGATTTTAACATTAATTCTTCTGAATTACTTTTTATACAGATACTGAGGTTGTGTTTTCAACATGATTTCTAGGTTTTGGAGCACTGTGCTTTGACACAGATGGATGTCTAGGGTCAATTTCATGCCCTTCAGGTGTGTAGTAGAACAAAGGTTGGGAAATTGTCCTTGTTTTATCTGCCTAAGTCAGAGGAAGAAAGCTGCTTGGGACATTTTTACTGTTCTGTACTGTAGGATGAAGTTCTTCAGAAATATTTTACACTAGTGATTTTCCATTTACAAAAGTCAATGTGAGATCATGCACTTACAGGCAAACATAGGAATTCACAAAACAGGAGCACGGCATTTATTCTTTTTTAAATGGTGGCTAATTTGTATCTCTTTACAAGAAATGGTAAATTTCTTTACTGCATATGTGCTACATTGAAAGAAATAGAAAACAAAGAATATACAGCAAAACAGGAATATTAGCTAACATTTGACAGTGGTCTGAAAATCTGCCAGTCTCATTAGTACCTATCTCTAACTAGTCACTGTTAGAAATTCTGGATTAGGTCCATATTCTAAATGTTGAGGGGAGGGAATAAAAATGGCACACAAATCTTCTTCATCGTGAAGTTTCTTGCAACATAGCAGCCCCATGATTTTCACTGGCTTTTCTTATGCAAGGAATAGTCAGAGGTGATGTTGCCCAGGAGAGTAGGATAGGATGAAAACAAGCAAGAAGTGCACTTCTTGGCATGACTTTAGGGGAAAGGAGAGTGAGAAGCGGCAGGGTTTAAGGATCGTGGCAGACACACATGTGGTGAGGGAATTGTGATGTTGCAAGGCAAAGGAATGTGGTAGACAATGCAGAAACAGTCACTAAATTGGGAGGGATGGGAGGAGGGGAGAGTGTATGGGCAATGCTCATATGCTCTTCAAATATTGTATAGATGTTAGGAAATATTGTATTGGTTATATATGTATATAGATTTGCTTCACTGTTTTTTAATAAATATGTAAATTGAAAATAAAAAATATTAATCACAAATTAAAACTTGTGCTCTGCCTTGAATTCTGTTGGTGTCTTATGCATGTACACTTCCCATTTTTTTGTATAGTGCAGAATATCAACACTATTTAAGGTTATAGTTAAGAATTACATATATGGTGACACTGGGCATTGCCATGCCTTGTGCATTTCTGTACATTCACATTAATGTATATTACACATTGAATTGGGCACCTGGTTGTGAAACATCACAATTCATATTGTTGCCACAGTAGTAGCAGTCATAAGTTCAGCAAAGTGTAACCCATATTATTATCTGAGTCAGGGAAGGGCTGTGGCACAGGCTGGTTAGTAACCAGCTGCAATAAATCACTATGACCAAGAGGTCATGAGTTTGAGGCCAACCTGTGTCATAGTGAGCATCCGACCATTAAAATAATAAAAAAATAGCCCTGCTCGTTGTTGACCTAAGCAACCCGAAAGATAATTGCATCTATCAAGTAGGAAATTTAGGTACCACTTATGTGGGGAGGCTAATTTAACTAATTTAGGATACCATACAAATTGTCCAGCAGCATTTGGAATGAGGAAGTCGGCGTCACAGTGGATGATGAAGCAGCTACTCCCCCTGTGGCCAGAATCGAGCATACCCTCAGGAAGCTGTAAGCTGCAGAAGGTTAAATTGCCACTGTGTCTCTGTCTCTATGTTCATATGGCATTGAATGTTTGCCATGTATGTGTACATTGTGATTCTTCCTGAGTCCCCTTCGAGGTAAGAAGGCAGAATATAATTTATTTTATTTATTTATTTCCAGAATTTATACCCCACCCTTCTCACCCGGGGGGACTCAGGGCGGCTTACACAGTTGGCAACATTTAATGCCAAGAACATAATAATAAAACAAAAAACAGTACATATAATCAATTAAAACTATAAAAATACATCATTAAAATACATTATAAAAATTAAAACATAAGTAATTAGATCCATTTGTCTAAAAACCTCATGCTTCAGCCTTCAATCGGACCATGTCGATGTTATCATATTACTCGTTAAAAGCTTGTGCACACAGCCATGTTTTCACAGCCTTTCTGAAACCCAGAAGAGTTGGGGCTTGTCGGATATTTGTGGGGAGTAGAGTCTCACTTATCCAACATAAACGGGCTGGCAGAACGTTGGATAAGAGAATATGCTGGATAATAAGGAGGGATTAAGGCAAAGCTTATTAAACATCAAATTAGGTTATGCTTTTACAAATTAAGCACCAAAACATCATGTTATACCACAAATTTGACAGAAAAAGTAGTTCAATACACAGTAATGCTATGTAGAAATTACTGTATTTACGAACTTGGCACCAAAATATCACGATGTATTGAAAACATTGACTACAAAAAAGCGTTGGATAATCCAGAATGTTGGATAATCGAGTGTTGGATAAGTGAGACTTTACTGTACTGTAAATAAATTAATGAGTTGGGTATAAACAGAAAGGATGTATGTCCACTTATTTTCTCTCTCTCTCTCTCTCTCTCTCTCTCTCTCTCTCTCTCTCTCTCTCTGTGTGTGTGTGTGTGTGTGTGTGTGTGTGTGTGTGTGTATATATATATATATATATATATATATATATATATATATATATATCACACATACAGAGACAAAAAGAGATGTTTTCAAGGATAGAAAATGTTAATGCAGTCATGGATGGAAGAGACACTGTCTCGTGAGAATAAACCCTGCCTAATTACTACTCAATACTGATTGAGCATCTCTAATCTAGAATTCCAAAATCCCAAATATTCCAAAATTGTCCACCTCAGTATCTGAGATAATGACACTTTTGATTTCTGATAGTTCCATGCACACAAATGTTGTTTCATGCACAAGAGTATCAAAAATATTATGTACAAAATGACCTGTAGTCTATGTGTATTAGGTATGTATGGAACATGAATGAATTTCTTGTTTAAACTAAGGTCCCATTCTCCAAGATATCTCATAAGCATAAGCAAGTGTTTCAAAATCTGAAATAGAGAACTCTTCAGATCCCAAGCATTTCCAGTAAGGGTTGTTCAACCTATTGTGAGTATAGCAAAAATGTGAGAAGTCATGCATGCCTGACCTCTCACATTTTTGTCTGTGGATGATGACTTTCTGACTACATTGACACTCAGAGAATAAACATGCTATTGAATTCCCTGGTAAGTACAGTATTATTAGGCAACATGAACATTCCACAATGTTCTCCTGAACACCATAATATGATGAAAAAGTTAATTACCATGATGTAAAAAGTAGAAGTAGGGAATGGCTAAGCTAACAGTTCATAGCACTTTAAAATAATGTTTTCCCTTTAGGCAACTTCAGCATACTGCTCATCTCAGATAAAAAGACCTGCTGAAATGCAATTTTCTGTGTTGACAGGCAGAATAATTTTTTTGATCAACCAGTTTAAGTGACCTATTAACCACTGATGAATATGCATGGTTACAAATATATGTTGTGAGCTGATGCAATCAGTGAATCAATTTACCTTGATCTTTCCACATGCATATATCACGAGGCACAGTATTTGTAATTTCATGCAGTAAGAAACAGCATGATTTTCCCCAATACAGAAAGTGCAAATATACTATAAAGAAATATAATGAGTGAACAAATTAACACTGATCTTTGCACAAATATGCATCATCATGCAAAGTATTCTAGTTTTGCTTAATATAAAATTATATAGAAATAACAAATCAACAAATCATAATATATAAAATGTATCCTTATAAACTGGATTAGGTACTAATATGGATTATTCTCCTACTTGCAGTTCCTGGGTTACAAACAAGATAGGTTTTAGAGCTTGCTCTCAAGCTGAATTTATATGTAAATTGTAACTGGTATTTTTTAGTGTAACTCCAGCCAATTTCTTTTTAGTTTTGAATAGCACTGTACCTTTTGTCTTGCTGTCTGTGGCCCTGTTCAGAAGATTTTGCATCACTTTCTGTCCCTGTGACAATTGGACTTTGAAAATTTGGGGCTGTCTTGGAAAGAAGGATTGGTGATAAAGCTTCACATTTTTCCATGATAACTCTTACAGGAGTCAATTTCTGTTCGATGGGGTAGATTACCTCATTTCCTATTGTCTCAACACCTTTGCAACTAAGAGTTAAATATAAGTCGGATGTTTGTAACTCAGGGACAATCTATATACAGTAGAGTCTCACTTATCCAACATAAATGGGCCGGCAGAATGTTGGATAAGCGAATATGTTGGATAATAAGGAGAGATTAAGAAAAAGCCTATTAAACATCAAAATAGGTTATGATTTTACAAATTAAGCACCAAAATATCATGTTATACAACAAATTTGACAGAAAACGTAGTTCATTACACATTAATGCTATGTAGTAATTACTGTATTTATGAATTTAGCACCAAAATATCATGATGTATTGAAAACATTGACTACAAAAATGCATTGGATAATCCAGAATGTTGGATAAGTGAGTGTTGGATAAGTGAGACTCTACTGTACATGAAGTGGATATGCATTGTAAGTCAGTAGTGGACACTCTTAATGTCAAAAGATTTAAAGTGCACATGCATTTTGGGGGTGATGTATCTATTTAAAATCAGACATCAATATGTATACTATATTTAAGAATTCATTAGTAATCCACTAATACTTTAACAGTTATAAAAAAGATCAGAGTAATTTGAAAACTATGCAATTTTATTTAAAAATGTAAGAATTACAATTAATTCAACTTTTCAAGAAATGAGTTTTGAGATACATTTTTGTGAATATGACTACTATTTGTTTAAATGTGATGATTTAATATTGAAAAGGATTTTCCTTCAAAAACCATTATCTGTGATATTCAGGGCCTTAAGACTTCCTACTACTGTGTCAGAGCCAGTGCAATGGAGTGGTTTGAGTATTTGGCTATGCCTGCGGAGACTAGGTATTGAATCCTTGTTCAGCCATAGAAACCCACTGGGCGACCTTGGACAAGTCACACCCTTCTGCCTCAGAGGAAGGCAAAGGAAAACTCTGAACAAATCTTCCATAAGTGGTATAAAACCGCAGCATCTACCTTTGGAAATAAGAAAAATAAAATAAAATAAGAGGCAGTGGTAACAGAGGCAGTGGAAGAATAACTCAAGAAAATCAACATGGTATACTGAAATAACCAATATACAAATGATTAACTATGAATTAACTATGAAATTATTCACAATCTATAATTATATAATTAAAATTATATAATTATTTATGCAGTAATTAAGATGAATAATACAAGAAAACATTTAGTGACTAGTAGTTATTGTAAAGTCATAATCTGATGGAGTATCATGGATACAGCCCGGGGCTGTGGCGCAGACAGGAGAGCAAACCAGCTGCAATTAACTGCAATCAATCACTCTGACCAGGAGGTCATGAGTTCGAGGCCCGCTCGGAGCTATGTTGTTTGTCTTTGTCCTATGTTAAAAGGCATTGAATGTTTGCCTATATGTGTAATGTGATCCGCTCTGAGTCCCCTTCGGGGTGAGAAGGGCGGAATATAAATGCTGTAAATAAATAAATAAATAAATAAATAAATATGATACAAGATGTAAAGATATAAATATCCATGATGCTCATTGAGAGATGTAACTGTTACAGTCTTCTATCCACCATCCTTTTTTAACTTCAGACTCCTGAACCCAACCATTTCCTATTTGCCAGAGAGCAAGGAGAGAATAAGACAAATATTCACCTGTTATAAATGGGGGGGGGGGGGGGGTAAGAATCCACAGGAACCTATATTGCTCCATGTTATTTTTAATGCTTAATGTAAATTGTTCTTAACTGTTTTATGTTTTATTGCATTGTTGTTTTTATTGGCATTACATTTTTGTCAGACTTGTAAGCCACCTTGAGTCCCTTCAGGTGAGAAAGGTGAGATAGAAATGACACAAATAAATAAATAAATAAATAAATAAATAAGAATGAACCTCTGATAAACCTCCAAAGTTCTCTGAAGCTGATGTAATTGCTTTGAATCCATATAAAATTTGAATGCTTTATGCTTGTCTGTTTTTCCTTGTTCTCCACCAAAATGGAAATTCAAGTGGCTGAAGCTGAAAAAAAGGTGAATTTGTGGGGAGGGTGTCATTCTGAGTCTGAAATAACCAAAAGAATAAGTTAGCATGGCATAAATCCAATTTATGCCATGGTAATACACCTACAGGATGCCAGCCAGAATATATTGTTATCATCTCCTATTTATTAAAAACATGTCAAATTACATATCCATCTTCATGTTAGAAGTCATTTTATGTACAAAATCAATGAAGCTGTGCAGTCTAGCACATTTAAGAGTGAAAGCCAGCATTGTACAGCTTAGTGAGGCAGTTAATGTGTTTCTGCGACATGGATACTGTCACGGGTTGAGCATTTTGTTTCTTGAAACACTGTTCTGGCAAATAAGTACATTTTTAGGGAGAAGTTCAAATATTTTCATGGCAAAAACAAGTGCTTACTATGTTCTACAGAATAATCTAAGTTGTATATATCAAAAAAGTTTAAAGACATCTGCAGAAATGAGATTTCTTTTATAAGAGCTTCAGAAAAAAGAGCAGAGCTTTCTTCTTAGAAAAGGAGTGTTTAATCCAGATAAGCAAAAGTTTACCTCAACCACTGGCTATGTACATACCTTGAAGTCAGAGCTAGATATGTTGCTTACATTAAGAGAATTTTTAATATCACTCAGAGTCAGTGTCATGTTTGAATTTTAAAACAGAATATTACAGGGGATCTGACAACAACGTGTTTATACGTTACCTGGCACTGTTACTCCCCAGACACACATCTTAGCAGGTTTCAATAAAAGGCCCACAGCTCTCTGCCAGACAGTAAAACTGTAGAGATGTTTAAATATTAAGTGGCACAAGTAATGCAGTCAATATAAATCAGTGCCCTTTGGTATTGTTATAAACAGGTGATTTACAATGTTAGAATTTGTAAAGTTATATTAGAAGTCATCATCCTTGTTGATAAAAGGAACCTCATACAACAATCATGAAAGAACTAGTTGTGATAATTCTAGAGAAAGCAATTCACTCTCTGCGGTCTAGAATATTTGATGGAAAGTTTATTTACAATGATGGGCAGTCTGGCATTCTCTGCTCCTCTCCCCCATGTAATTAAACTAAAAATATGACCATATCTTTGGTTGTTAAAGACACCCCCTTTGAATTCATCTGGATAGCTAAGAGGCAACAAAAAAAAAATTATGCCAAGAAAGCTCAGAGATGTCTTTTTGCCTGAGATTTGCTAACTTATTGCAAGGAACCTGATTAATTACATTATGGGATTTTTCATTTAAAAACAACATTGGTAGCCTAATTCTTGAACATCTTTCAGTTTGGTTATTTAGTAGTTGTTTTAAATGAGCAATTGGAATTAATTAAGAGGTCTTCACCTAGGCTGAAGATACTAACCTGGTTAAAGAAGGGAAATTATGTTCTGCAGTGGGCAGGTATTTTATTGCTTAGTGATCATTGTGATATCTTTTAATGCAACAATTTAACACACTTTAACTCTTGTTCTTTAATTAGCTTTTCATGGGAATAGCTCTTCAAATGTAAAGCTTGTGGATATTCTTATAATCTACTAAGGTGTCTCCAGTTTGAGGGGGGCAATGATGGAACAAAAGCAGACTATATAGGCAAATCAAATGAGTTTAATACTTTTTGGGGGGTGGAGCATAATCTGATGGAAACGAATACACATATTTGGAGAAAGAGGAGAAAGGAGGGCAAGAGACCACACCTGGAATACTGTGTCCAATTTTGGGCACCGCAGTTGAAGGGAGATGTTGACAAGCTGGAAAGCGTCCAGAGGAGGGCAACTAAAATGATCAAGGGTCTGGAGAACAAGCCCTATGAGGAGAGGCTTAAAGAGCTGGGCATGTTTAGCCTGCAGAAGAGAAGGCTGAGAGGAGACATGATAGCCATGTACAAATATGTGAAGGGAAGTCATAGGGAGGAGGGAGCAAGCTTGTTTTCTGCTGCCCTGCAGACTAGGACACGGAACAATGGCTTCAAACTACAGGAAAGGAGATTCCACCTGAACATTAGGAAGAACTACCTCACTGTGAGGGCTGTTCGACAGTGGAACTCTCTCCCCCGGACTGTGGTAGAGGCTCCTTCTTTGGAGGCTTTTAAGCAAAGGCTGGATGGCCATCTGTCGGGGGTGCTTTGAATGTGATTTCCTGCTTCTTAGCGGGGGGTTGGACTGGATGGCCCATGAGGTCTCTTTCAACTCTACTATTCTATGATTCTATGATTCTAAGAGAGTCAGATGCGGAAGATAACTGTATGTAATATGCCACGGCTAATATCCTCTTTACAGGCTATCATGTCTCCAAACATCAAAGAAATTTTCATTTGAGGACCAGATAAGATTGCACCAGATTTGAATTGATATGACTAGGCTTGTCTGTATCAAATGGGAGCAAGTGCCTATAAAAGCAGTCAAATATGTTGATACAATAATCAGTGGCTCCATGAATGAAATAGGCAAAGAAACAGCTACAAAAGCTTAAATTGTTCAGTAACATGTACACATATTTAATGCGATATATTTACTGTGGTTAAAATCCTGCTGAGTCAGCACATAGGTTTGTTGTTGTTTATTAGTTCAGTTGCTTCTGACTCTTCGTGACCTCATGGATCAGTTCATGGCAGAGATCCCTGTTGGCTGTTGCTGCCCCCAGCTCCTTCAAGGTCAAGCCAGACACTTCAAGGATATCATCCATCCATCTCACCCTTGGTCAGCCCTCCTTCCTTTTTCCTTCCATTTTCTCCAGCATCATTATCGTCTCCAAGCTTTCCTGTCTTCTCATTATGTGGCCAAAGTACTTCATCTTTGCTTCTAATATCCTTCACTCCAGTGAGAAGCCGGACACGGACACGCACACTCATACACATACACACACACACACACACACACACACACACACACACACACAGGTAAATCCAACTAATTCAATGGCTCTCTTAATTTGGATGGGACTGGTTGTGGCATAAAAAGGGAAATGTCCTCTGTGGCATTTGCAGGAGTCCCCTCCTTTTTATCAGTTTCCCCTCTCAGTCTGATACTTTGATGATATGCTGCAATGTTCTTGAGGGGTTTTTTTTCTCGGGAAGGTGATAGAATGAGAATGTTATTAGTTCATCCATTTTGAAAAAAGTAGGAATCTTGAATGCCAATATAGGCTGAGCTCAATCTCTAATTTTCAATGGGGGTCTCTTACAACCTCTGTGTTTCTAAGAACAGAAATCTATGTTCAAAGAAATTCTCATTATGCAGTTTAGAAATGTTTCAAGTATTTCTCAGCTAGAAAGCAAATAGCATATTTTTAAATAGCATATTTTTTTGTAAAATAATTGGCACGTATTTTATGCATTTGAAATGGCCAATATCTAAAGATAGAAGAAAGAGCATGAAGCACTAGGAGAGAGAGAAAAGAAGTCTCCAGTCAGAATGGCCAATAAACCTCCAGCTGATTTGTTTCCAATGTCTTGATGAAGAAGCATAAATTAATGTACAATAGAATGAAATGAGAGAAGCCACATAGATGCAAAGTCTAAATATTTTAAACAGCTGAATCTGTAAATCTGTAAAAGTGCTGGGCATCCTTGATCTTTCATGAAAGATTTCAGCAATTACACTTTGTTAAGTAAAATGTTTATTGCTTTATGACAACCATAAAAAATGTTTTTGAGGAGAGATTGTAGTAGAGGTGGTATTGGGCTGAAATAATCTTTGCTTACTGTAATTAGGAAACACCCTATGTTGTCATGTTGCTTGCCTAGCAATTCAATACCTCTATGAGATAATGGTTTTTGGAGTGAACAAAAACAGTTGGAATTCCAGAACAAATAAGTAGATCTGTATAGGGAAGCAAATGGGAAGTACTATTAATTCAGGTCCCTATGTGGTTGTCTCTCAGCTAACATCTTGTTATAGTAATCATATTTCCATGGCAACAAAAAAACAACCAATATTAATTTGAGTGGAATTGGGAATAACACAGTGAATGTCTTAACTAACCCGACAAAACTGAAGAAGACTGAATACTCTTTTTAACATGCCTTACATGGTGTCCTTGTCACATTGCTGTTATTTGCAGCCCACTTTTTCTCTCTAAAAAGAGACTAAAAGAGGCTGTTGCATAGCAGATGTACAGAGTTTGAAAATATAATGTCTCATATAACATATAAACCCACTTTTATAAAAACTTCCAAGACTTTTAATAAAAACTTCCAAGAATGTTACCATGCTGCTATTGATTCAATGGATCTACTCTTGTTAGGACTAACAATTAGGTTTAAGTCCTAACTACCTAGAATTAAATTTTTAATTTTCTTCCAGTGATAATGGTATAATAGTATCTTCATTGCATTTGAAAAACTAATGTAACAGTTTGGAACAATGACTGGTGTTCACTATTGCAATTATGGTTTCATAACCTAGAGTTATCGATCCATAACTGCACTATATTTAGTAACACCACAAAGTATATACATGCCCCTTCTATCCCAACATAACAACTAGTTGTCAGATTATTTGAATGAGATATTTCACCTGTCATGCATTAGATATTTCTGACATCCTTTTGCCAGCAAATGAAGCGGAGATAATCAAAAGTAGGACCACATTACTAGAACTAGTCACAGCTTTTCTAACTAATATAAAAGGGTTAGAAACGTTAAACTGTAACTGAACAGATCTCTGTTGCCCAATTTGGCTGCTGGCTATTGAGATGAGCTGGGAGGAAAGCTGGGCCAGAAGATGTTACTTAGTTACATGGCAAAATTTGATGTAATACCTCTTGTTTTCTTGTTAAATTTCTTATTACTTTTCAAAGATATTTTAAACAATTTTGATCATATTTATTAAATTTTATATCATTTTCTAATCAATCTTAAGATTTTTCTCCAATATGCATGGGAGTGGTTGTATATAGAGGTATACAGTGTTCCCTCACTTATGGTGGGTGTTCCATTCTAGTGAAGTAGGGACTCTATATTTATTTTAATAAATACTGTATAGCCTCCCTCTCTCTTTTAATGTACAGTACCTACTATATTAAGCCATGGCCATCAAGCTGCGGAGGGCTTTGTGCATGGATTTGGAGGCGGGGTGCTGCCACCACCAATGCTCCGTGCGCACACTGCGGCGGCAGGGACAGTGCCATGTGAGGTGACACCATCCAGAATGGGGCCCTCAGGGATCGTGGCGGGGGAAGAAAGAGGCCCCACCCCGGCCCAGTGGTTTTTGAGGCACAGGCCGGGTCTACTGGCACTGCCTGCAGGCGGCTGAGAAGGACAGGACAGGCCCTTAGCTGGGCCCCACATCTGAGAAACCCATGAAACAGCTAGTCCACGAAAAGCGAACCATGAAATAGCAGGGGAACACTGTAGTGAGTTTGATATTGGAGATAACAATGTTATACTGAATGAATTTATCTAATCCCCAAGTCGGTGGTCATCACTTTATTTTATGGCAGGAAATCATATACTCGTTTAGCATGATAAAACACTTCCTTTTATCTGTCCTGAAGCTTCATTGGATGATCCAAGATTCTAGTTATTACCCAAGGAAGGGGGAGAGCTTAGCCCTTTGCAGTTAAATTACTTTATACTGCTTTTCCACATTTTTACTTCTTTACCTTCCTCCAGCAGCTGCACTCTGAAATAGTATTTTCATTTTATATCTGCCACAGCACTGCAGACTAGTCATTACCCACTTAATCCCATCAATTGTATATATAAAATTTGAATGTATTTGTTTTCCCTATTATTTTATGCTTATTTATGTTAAAGGTCATTTTTCATCTTATTGCCTATTTATCTGATTTGAAAATACCAGTCTCTTTGCTGTTCCTTTTTCATTTAAAATCACAAGTTGCCCCCATCTGCAAACCTTCCACCTAAGTTCAGTCCCTTAATTATAGTGTTTTGAAAATAAAAAAAGTTAGGAAGTCCTCGTACCATACATTTGGGGAGGGGACAGCAAGAGAGGATTGCTTGCATCTCTACACTGTCAGAGTTATTTCTTATTCCTACTTTGGGCTTCCTTCTATCAATCAGTTAAAAATATAATTTGTTAGAAGATTAACAAACCTAATTTATGAACCTGTCAACAAAAAATGTTTCTGCCAGCTTCATGAAACTGCACACACCATGGTCCAAGAAGCTGAATCTTTCCCAGTCATATACTATGTCTAGAACCAGTGGTTCTCCTCCACTCTTCTCTCCCTTATTGAGCTTTGTCCTTCAACTGGAAAGAGACATGAAATGATAACCTGTGCAACAAGGGCCTCCAGCTTCTTATCCAGACCCAAGGAAACCCTTCTGATACTGAATACTGTGCCTTCCAGTGTCATTGGTCCAAAATGTCATATGTCCAAAAAATAGCTGTCAGGGTCTGCAATACAGATGAAGATGAAGGGCTGCCAGGCCCAGCATTTGAGTCAGTAGCTGCAGCCTGACTCTGAGGAAGCTACCCCTGCAGTGCAGGACCAAGTGCCTCAGACAAGTGGGAGTCCTGGGATAACTCAGGATCAGAAGAGTGATGAGGCAGAGTTAAGTATCCCAGAAAGACTGCAACTCAGGACTCGCGCTATTCAGCTGCGTAGATCCGCCCAGCTGGCAAAGAGAAGGGCCAACAGGTGAGAGCACTTGTGCTATGGAGCATAAAGAGTGGCAGCTTGGATTTGGTCTTTGTTGGGAGCAACGTTTGGAACCTGCTACAGCTCGGAGCTTTGTCAGATTACTTCATGTGCTTTAGCATGTATTAGAATTTGGCTTTGGACTTTGAATTATGTATAGTTTTGGATGTTTGGTGAGGACCTTTGGAATGGACTATTGAATATGACTTTTGGATTATCTCTGCATGGTTTGTTGTTTGAATCTACTTTGGCTTGGATCCCTGACTGACTGATGACGAGCATAGTGAGTGGCTGTTTATACTGAGAGATGCTGTGCAGGATTATGACAAAAGCAGAGTCAGGGTTCAGTTAGGAAACAATGATCTTTGCTGTCACCTTTTTAGGCCCACAAGGAACTGCTTGTGTTGTCCTCCTACCATCACCATACATGTTCTTGGAGGATTGGTAGTGACCATTCCATTTTCTGAATCTCTAAGGTGATCTGCCCATTCGCAGAGGATTAACTCTATTGGTCTTGTTCCTGTTCTTGTTCTTGTTCACATTCACCAACACTTACATCTCACACTGGCTCCCTGGTCTTACCTAAGATTGAAATCTAACATTATTTTACCGGGTTCTCTGATCTGCTTGGGCATGGCCATTTTTAGGATTTAGAAAATGGTGACTTTGTTGAAGCTCAAACATGCATTTCTCCTGTATATGACAGATAATAAATATCCTCAGGAAAAGGATGTAATTTTGGTGATCCTTCTTTATTTGAAAAATTCCCTATAAGAAATAAGGTGCAATTCTGATATCTGATTAAAGTTCAATTGGAACCTCTTTCATTTTATATCGCCAATTTGCAATAAAACTAAAGTGGTTCAAACTAAAACTTACTCTCCCCCCAGCCCAAATATGACCCTTAGAAATCTCTTTTACTTCACTGATATAGGTAATCTAAAATTAAAGTGCTAATTCCAAATACCCTCAAAACAGCTTATCTGGAAGAGATTAATTGAAACCAATATAAGAAACTAAAAATAGTTTTAGAATGCAGATATCTAATTTCCATTCCAGTAGGAGGGAATGTTTTAAAAAATTATGCCAAAGGTTAAATTTAAAGAGTTTTTTTATTACCAGTAGAAGCAGCTCACATAGGAAAGCTCTCAGTTTTGTGGTTGAAAAAGATCTTGCTCCAACACAGTGAAAAACGGTATTGCATTTATTATTGAGTACAGCTGTGAGCATGCTGATCAATGCTCAGTCAGCTTCAGTGAAGCTGGATTGTATTTAATGTTATCTTTTCCTGAGTCAGTACAGATGAAATGGCAATGCATATAGGATAGACTACCGGCCCAGAATTGTACTTGCTCACAGTGACTCTCACTTCATAGGGGAGAAACACTCAGCATAAATAAGGCATTAGTTACAACACTATGCCACAAAGAAAATTCATTAGGTCTTGTAGTGAACTACAAGTCTGATTCCCTCATTAGGCTGACCTAGTTCCTGACCTGTGGCTCTGTTTCATTCTGATACTAATGAGGAATGCAAAAGTCTTCTTAACTCATGAAAATAAAATGTGCAGGAAAACCCGAAGGTGCAGAAGAACTACTACTTCTTAGTCAACACACTCGCTTTGTTTCCTGTCTGCCCCCAATCCACAAACTGGTGTTAGCAGTAAGGAATACTTCATCCACCATGTGTTAGTGAAGAAGAAAACAAAAGTGCATTGCACTTGCCATTGTGTTTTTGGTCTTTAATATTCAGGCCAGCTGGCTTTTAAGTAGCATGAAGCAGATCCACTGTTCTTTACAGTTTGTCAGTATGTTAGTATTTCTTTTTGTTCCATCCATATAGCCATTACAACAATCTTGCAAGAAATAAAGCACAATTAAAAACACATCAAATATATTTTAAAACACCCTGCATACGGAACTATCTTGATTTCAGGTGGGTGGATTTCATTGGCATTATGCATTGTACAGCATGGATAGAATTTCCCAAATCAAAACCAATACTCCATGGTTTTTCCTCATCACAATTTTTCCTACTCCTTCTTCACCAGTATTTTTTTTAAATACACAGTACTTAGATTTGTTTCTCCTCACCCCCACTATCATCAGAGTCCCAGTGCAAGGTAAGACTTCTGTGATAAATAAAATTTCCTCCTAAATAGACATCTGAAGACATTTTGCTAAATTGTGCATTCTCAATTAGTCTTGACACATTGAGGCAACCTGTCAAAAGTTTGTTAACCCCAGCAAAAGCTCTCATCACCCATGTGAGAACATGGCATGAGTACATTTCCATCATAATTACTGCAGTTTTACTATCTCTGTCTCTGTACGCAACTAATATCTTGCCTTCACATAGCAAGTAAAGAAACTCTCATTGAAAACAACCCTATTAGTGTTTCTCATTTTTAAAAATCCATGTATCAAGACTGCCATTGTTATAGTTTGCCTGCACAATTTATTTGGAAAAGTGGAAGAGTGGAAGTTGTTTTTTTTCTGATGGAATGTCTTGAGTGAGACCTGTCAATGAGTCCAAATTATGAAGATATCCTTAATGTTTCTGAAATGGAGGAAGGAAACCTGTTTGCAGGAGTTAAGGCCCTAATGGGTTGTGGACAGACTTTGATTTCTACAGAATGCTGCTAGCATACTTCAGATACCTAGGAGCACTGGTGGTACTTCTAGAGCTTTTTGGTAATGAATAATAAGATGGCTTTAGCCTATGATTGTATGCCCAGGGTATGTTCATGTTGTGTGTGTATGTGTATCTATCTATCAGTGTGTAACAAGATATATAACAAGAAAATCTCGATTTCAAACTTAATATCTAAAAGACATGGCATAAAATTAAGATAAAGTAGATCTGGAAGTTGGAAAAAGGAAAAACAAGACATTAGTTTCTATTTGTAAAATGTTCAGTAGACCTTATGTAGCCAGACTTACAGAAAACTGTCAGTTATTCTCATTACAGTAACAACTAGTGATCATAAAACTAAAACAGGTTCTGAACACACAGCAGAAATCCTAGTCTGCTCCAATTGGCTGTACTGTGTGTCAAGCTGGTCTGTCTCAGAGACAGAATTTAATTAATTGAGGTGACAAAATAATCATTTGCTATAAATTGATCCCTTCAGAAGGTAGAAAAACCAACTACTCCCTTCGTGGCTTCTTCACCTTTAAAACACTTTGAATTAGCATCCTTTCATCCGTCAGGGGTCCTTTGAATGCTATTTTCTTTCTCCTAGGCAGAGGGTTGGACTGGATGGCCAATGGGGTCTCTTCTAACTCTGTTTCTATGAAACATGTCACTGTATACACAGGCAGAATTCCTTTCCATACTCTACAACAGGCCTGCACAACCTGTGGCCTTCCAGGTGTCTGGGACTCCAACTCCATAATAATAATAATAATAATTATTATTATTATTATTATTATTATTATTATTATTTTATTTTATTTTATTTTATTTTATACCCCGCCACCATCTCTCCGAAGCAACTCAGAGTGTCTTACAAGCGGGACAAAACCCAGGACATACAACAAAATTCACCAACTGAAAACACAATTAAAAACATTAATAACCTATAACAGTCCAATTAAAACACAATTTAAAAACTGCAAAGTATAAAAACAGTATTAAAACTATATCAAACAAAACTCAACAAACCAGCAACCAGGAATACAATGGGCATGATCAGATTAGAGAGGGCTGGGAATGGACTTGTGGAAAAAGACTGTAGGGCAAGGGGTAAAGTGCTGAGTACAACCTTTTCGGTAAACTACGGCTGGGCATTCATAAAAGCTGTAACCAGCTTGTCCAATGGTCAGGAATTCTGGGAACTGAAGTCCAAATCTCCTGGATGATCACAGGTTGTGTAAATGTGCTCTACAATGACAATAGCATGTACACGGGCACACACCTCGGCTGCAGATATCCCTCCCTTTAACATACACACTGCCACTCTAGCTGGTGGAAAGTGGGGAGGCCTGGGAAAGTTATGTCTCAGCAGACGTAATCACTCTGTATCTGGTTACAAGGACATAGTGAGATGCTTCTCTGATAACCTTGTACTCTCCATCAGCCACACAATGGCCCCCAGAGGTTATGCAGTAACTCATCATTAAGTCTACAGGGTGATGAAGTGCTGGTTATGGAGTAATATGCATGCAGAAATATTATGCTAAATAGTAACTTATACAGGACCTTAGTCCAAGTCTGGAATTCTTAGGCTGAGATTATCTGATGAAGTCAAGTGTTTTACATTGATGCAAAGCACTTTTTGGTGAAACATCTGGTTGTGTGGGAAGGGGAACTTTAGAGAACCCTGTCTCCTTTGTAAGGGAATACTGCAATGTTGGCACCCAAGCAGTTCTTGAGCTATCATAAAATCTTTCTATCCTAATAGACAGATGGTTTTCATTGAGACCACACAGTGCTTAAGTTCATTTGCCACCTATGCCATCATAATTATACCTTCCTAAAAACCATTGTGAAGCCATCCAAACAGAAAACAGAAGATAGCCCAGTAAAGGAAATCAGGCATATAGAAGGGCTGTTTTTCCCCATCTTCTGGGTATGTTTAGCCTGAAGAAAAGAAGGTTAGGAGGAGACATGATAGCCATGTGTCAATATGTGAAAGAATGTCACAAGGAAGAGGGAACAGGCTTGTTTTCTGTTGCCCTGGAAACTAGGACATAGAGCAATGGGTTCAAATTACAGGAAAGGAGATTCTACCTAAACATTACAAAGAATGCTCTGACTGTAAGAGCTGTTCAGCAGTGGAACTCTCTACTTCAGAGTGTGGTGGAAGCTCCTTCCCTGGAAGCTTTTAAATAGAGGCTTGGATGGCCATCTGTCAGGGGTGCTTTGACTGTGCTTTTCCTGCATGACAGGAGGTTGGACTAGATGGCTCATATGGTCTCTTCCAACTATGATTCTATCTGCCCCAATCAAAAATTATTATGCAGAGAAACATTCAGTGATGCCTGTGTATAACAGGATGCTAGCCAATGGGTTATCACACATATATATTCCATATATGCCAATAACTAGGTTTAAAAGTTATGTAAGTAGAATTACTGACCAATGTCACGCTATCCTGCAGAATCTGAAGACTGATGGATGCCTAGTCCTCCTCCAACAGCTCAGTCTGATGAACAGGCAATTACTCCTTCAGTTTAACCTGATGGACAACCAAGTTCAGCAAGAAGGAGAGCTCCAAGATCTTGTGAGAGAATATGACTTCAGCATATGACATATGCAGTATAAGGTTACAAGGTCATAACTCTGAGTTACACTCTTTAAATAGGATCAGACTGAACTGGAGGAGGACTCAGCTGTGCATCTGGCTGAACTGCCGGAGAAGGAATTGCCTGCAGTAAGTTGTCTTCTTGGATGAAGACAGACTCTCGAGGTGTGGGGGGAGACAACCAAGGAGGTTTCCAGGGTTGGCAGTTATATTTTTCCCTTGAATTTTTTTGGGGAAATGGGAAAGTCTTGGTTGTTGGTGCGATGAGGGAAAGAGATCCAGAAAAGACCTGGAAATGACAAAACAGTCAATACATGCCCCATGTGAGAAATTAATAACTTCTCTGATATAAACCATTCTTGTTCAGTTCAAAATAGAAAAAAATCCAGTGATATATGAACATTATATGAGTTAAGAACAAATACTGTCATGGTAGTATTAGTAGTAATCCATCTAAAAACCTGAGATTTCGCCACTCCTTTCTACCACTATCTGTGATGAGATGTTTTGCTTTAATAAAATCTATACATATAGGCTATGACTTCAATAATCATCCCTGCAGAATATTTTTATACCTCTCCAGAGAACTTGCCTAAACCTTCAAGAGGTACATGACAATGAAAAATGAATTCAAGAAGAATCAATCTTTAAAACTAATTTAAAGAGCAAAAGAATTTCTCAGTGAATAAATGTATTTATACTTCCCAGTATCACCAAGATCCATTTAAAGTTTATTTTCATTTGACTACCATCAATTTTTTTCAAAGGCAGCCATACTTTCTTTTCTTTTTGTTATAGTAAAGCAGTCCTTTGAACACTTTGATGTCTGAGATCAGTCCAATAAAAAATAGCTTATATGAATGAGAAAATGACTGTCCATAGAATCACTTTATTTATTTAAGTTGCATATCTACTTTCAATTTATCTTCTTAGTCTCATATACAAAACCCATTCCATCATGTACCTGATTGTGATTTCAGCAGTATCTTAGGATTGAAGTTTAAAATGTAGGCCAGGCGGGACCAACAGGTTAATATTGCCTGGCACTATATCAATGTCAGACTCAGACTTAGAGAAAGAAGAGAAAATGAACATATAAAATACTATATAAAATACTAAATTAAGTACATTTAATAATAGCATGGTAATGCTGAGATATGTGACACCAGAGATGAAAAAGGGTTTTCTATGAATCTTTACAGCTTTGAATAAACAATTTATGAAGTGTTCAAAATAAATAGGAAATTCCAGAACAGTGTGAAGTGTGCTCATTTTGAAAACTTGAAATTATCACATGGTAAAATAATGTAATCCAACTTTTTTTGGTTTTGATTTCAAGGAAAGGAAAAGCAAAGGAAAGAAACAGTACAAAGGCTACATTCCTTCACTGTCAAAAAGAAATTATAGAAATCACTTGGAGATTTTTTTTTTTCAAAACTCATCTGAATTTGGATGTAATATCCAATATAAGAAGCTAAAATTACATTCAACCCACATGTCCACTTACAGTTGACAAGTAATGTCTTAGTGGCACACTACTTTCCCACAGGACTGACACCTATTTTTGGGACTGACATTTCAAAGTTAACTGGCAAATGGGATCCCCAATGGTTTTAGGCACTTTGCCAAGAATGTAGAGAAATTGCATCTTCACTTTTTCAGGGCAGTTCCTGTTTTGGACATCTTTGGCATTGAAAGTGTTGGTCTGGTGTGGGATTCCCCTGAGAGCATAGCCTTCCTACTGGTGTACCGTGCGCCTAGTGCACCAGCAGACAGCCTATCCCAGCTGCTCGAGACTGTGTCGGAGTGGTCCTTGAGGTTCCCCAGACTTATCGTCCTTGGGGATTTCAATGTCCACGCTGATACAGACTCTTGCTCAGCAGCAGCTATGGACCTAGTGTCCACCATGGAGACACTAGGACTCTCGCTCTGTAGTACTGGGCCCACGCATCAGGCAGGACACACGTTAGATTTGAACTTCAGCGCAGGAATTCAAGTGACCCAAGCCTCTATTATAGAGGTTTCATGGTCGGATCACTGTGCCCTGAGGGTCAGGCTGGAGCATGCCTACCCACCTGACAAGGGCACCAAGCCAATTTGGGCTCGCCCAAGAAGACTTATGGAACCTAGTAGGTTCCAGAATGCTCTGAAGGATCTGGAGCCTGTCAGCGACTCGATCGATGTGCAGGTGGACACATGGAACATCAGGCTATCCAATGCACTCGACGAGATCGCCCCTAGACGCCCTCTCCAACCCCGCCGAAATCGGTCTCCTTGGTTCACCGAGGAACTTCGATCGATGAAGCAGGAAAAGAGACGGCTAGAGGGCGTGTGGCGAGAACTTCATGACAGAGCTTCGAGATCAGCTTATAGGGCATTTATGGAGTCCTATGAGCATGCTATCATCGAAGCAAAGCGAGTATATTATGCCTCTTTGATAGCATCCGCCAGTTCACGACCGGCAAAATTGTTCAAAATAATTAGATTTCTAACGACGGTTCCTACTGTCCCAAAAAGTGATGATCAAGCCCCTTCAGCCGAGGCCTTCCAAAGCTATTTTGTTGACAAGATCTCACTACTACGCCGGGACCTCCCTGCCACAATTGATATAAGGAGAGAACTTGAGACTCCATGGCCACTTGCTGGGCCTACCCTCGACCGGTTCATCCCACTGGACGCAGAGGCTGTAGATAGGCTCATAGCTGCAGCTAGACCGACCACTTGCTCCCTCGATCCATGTCCCTCCTGGTTGGTAAAATCCTGCATGGAGGGATTACGTGATCCTCTGTTGAAGATAATAAACAGCTCCCTGGAGCAAGGAGTCTTTCCAGAGGGTTTAAAAGAGGCAGTGGTCTCTCCCCTGCTGAAGAAACCAGATTTAGATCATTCGGTTCCCTCCAGCTATTGCCCAGTTTCGAACCTCTCGTTCCTGGGCAAGGTGATTGAGAGGGCAATAGCGGAGCAGTTGCAACAGTTCCTAGACAACACAGCCGGATTAGATCCCTTCCAGTCCGGCTTTCGTGCGGGACACGGGACAGAGACTGTGCTGGTCTCCATCACGGATCACCTTCGATGCCAGCT
This sequence comes from Anolis carolinensis, assembly GCF_035594765.1. NCBI lineage: Eukaryota > Metazoa > Chordata > Lepidosauria > Squamata > Anolidae > Anolis > Anolis carolinensis. Next base: position 254,600,646 of record NC_085842.1, on the reverse strand, counting down.
TGATCAGGGCGGGTCGGTGTTGCTCGTGTTATTAGACCTCACTGCAGCATTTGACACAGTCGATCATAATCTTTTGACCCACCGCCTTGCCGTTGTTGGAGTCAGGGGGACAGCTTTAAATTGGCTGGCCTCCTTTCTTCACAACCGTGGACAGCGAGTGGAGAGGGGAGGCCTGGTCTCTGAAAGGTCCCCTCTACTTTGTGGGGTGCCTCAAGGGGCCATTCTCTCCCCTCTGTTGTTTAACATCTATATGCGACCACTTGCTCAGTTGGTCCGAGATTTCGGGCTCGAGTGTTATCAATATGCTGATGACACTCAGCTTGTGTTAAAGATGGAAGGCCGACCGGATTCTGTACCCGACAATTTTCATCAGTGCCTTAAGGCCATTATTGGATGGTTACGTTCCAGTAGGTTAAGGGTGAATCCAGCAAAGACAGAGATCGTATGGCTGGGCCGACCGGGCAGTGGGGATATCCAGTTGCCAATCCTGGATGGTGAAGTGCTACGCCCGTCTTCACTAGTAAAGAGTCTGGGAGTCCTCTTGGACCCTTCACTGACGATGGAGGCCCAGGTCTCTGCCGTTAGCAAAACCGCCTTTTTTCATCTTTGGCAGGCTAGACGGCTAGCCCCCTATCTGTCTAGGGACAACCTGGCTACGGTGATCCAGGCTACGGTCATCTCGAGACTGGACTACTGTAATGCCCTTTACATCGGCCTTCCTGTGTCGGTGATCCGGAAGCTCAAATTGGTGCAAAATGCAGCTGCCCGGCTCCTTGCGGGAGTCCCGATGAGATGCCACATAACACCAATCTTACGGCAGCTGCACTGGTTACCAATTGAGCACCGGATCACTTTCAAAGTGATGGTACTTACCTTTAAGGCCTTACATGGTCTAGGGCCGATGTACCTGAGGGACCGCCTCACTCCCTACAAACCCCAGAGATCCCTCCGTTCTGAGGACCAAGACCTGTTGGAAGTCCCCAGTTTTAAGGCCTTGCGTCTAACAGCAAGTAGACGCAGAGCCTTTTCAGCAGTGGCACCATCTCTCTGGAACACCTTGCCACCTGAAGTCCGTGCCTTGCGGGACTTGTTGGCTTTCCGCAGGGCATGTAAGACACACCTGTTTCAGCAGGCCTTTGAGTTCTGTTAGCTGTTTTAAAAGGTGCTTTTAGGATGTTTTTAAGATATTTTTAAAGATGTTTTAAAGATGTTTTAAGATGTTTTTAAATTGTTGATTTTAGCCGGTTCTTGTAAGCCGCCCCGAGACCTAGGGGAGTGGCGGCATATAAGTTTGAAAAATAAATAAATAAATAAAATGTCTTATATATGCAATCTTATAATTTGGTTACAAGAGCTAGAAGGAACTCAGTAATTGCTTAAAATTATATAGAGCATTATATATATATATATTTTAAATTTTAAATGAAGCATTGGGATACTTTAAAAAATCCATAGAATGCCAGATATTAGTTGAATGTCCCATATTAGTTAGTAGCAGAGTGGTTAAAACAAGACCTTCAAGGCCCATTCAAAAGGCTTGCAAAGCTAACCTGCAATATGTACTTCTCTAGAGAGGGTATTTCATAGGCATTTAGTATGTGCAGATTGTTACCAGGTGAGAGTATAGCGGAATCAGTAGCGTCCAGTTAACACCATGTACAAAGACTCAGACCAGGCAGAGGAATTGAAATGAACAAAGGAAATTTTACTCTTGCTTGTTGAGTTGAAATATAAAACAGGTCTGCAATCGTACAATGTCCATGTAGTTGCACAAGATCAATAGCCAATCAATCAGCATCAATATATACAGCATAGCATATTCAAAACTACTACTTGACCGTAACTAGAGAGCCCTGTCTTTTTCTGTGCTCTCCCTCCAAGCTCAAATTCCAACTGACAATCCCAGCCACCTGCCATCAAACAGATACATTGTTTTAGGCGTGGCCTTGCCTCTGCAAAGCTGAGCTCTTTTTCAGAGTTCCCTTTGCAAACCAACTTTGCAAGGATTTCTTTACACACACACATATAGCAATTTGGCGCAATACAGATTAGCTTTGCAAACCTTTTTAATGGACCTTGATGATCTTTTTAACTTCACATTGCTTTGAAAAAATATTGGGCATTCACCTAATATTTGACTTCTTCTTCTTCTTTTTTTACTGAAGCAGCCTGTGGAGCCTAGACTGTTGATGAAAGAAAGCCTACAAGCAGGAACTCCAAGGCTGATTTTAGAGAATGAGCAGATCATTAGGGGCTCCCAATCAAAAACTTAATATAATATATAAACAAAAACTGGGAACAGAGTGGCCCAAGGTAACTTTTGGGGGTAGGCGGACCAAATCTCTCCCCCCCCCCAAATTTGGCACCCCCCACACACTGAGAGCTGGGGCGGCAGGGACCCTCGATCGCCAAACAGCCGAACGAGGAAGGCCAGGCTCCAGGAAGGCCTAGCTCTTCTAGGGAGACCTCGTGGTTGGCAGCAGCAGCAGCAGCAGCAGCAGCAGCAAAATAATCGTGCAGATTACAGTGTATGGATGAGCATAAGGACAAAAAAAATACATGATAAGAGCATATAGTCACCATACCAATAGGAAAATTCACACAATTCCTTTATCTATATATAATCACATTCCACTGTGAGAAGTGAATGCAATTATAATGGGATGATCCAATGAAATCTCCCGGGTTTTGTTTCAGTTACGAAAAGCAAGAAGATGCAAACACTTATAATTTATTTCATCCCCCATTTCCTTATATTTAACAAAAACATGTTCAGGAAACTGAATCTAGATTACGAAACTCATTACCACCTAATAAAAGTACAGACCATTACCTCACTACATTCAGAGAACAATGCAGCATCGACATCTTCCCTCAAGTCTTTTTACAACAGCATCTTATTCATGCAAAACTATTCTTGTATTCAATCATAATAACTGGAAAAGCCAAAAAAAAAAAAAAACCAAATCCAGAGCAAACCTCCCTAAGGCCACTGCTTGTCAGGAATCATAAAACAGAGAGACATATCTTAGTTATTTTTAAGTTGCAGATAGCAACCTGATATTATTTTGGCAGGAACTAACAGAGCTCATATGTAAAATTAGAGAAGAGCTTGATTAGCCTTATATATGCCACTAGCTGTGCCCGGCCACGCGTTGCTGTGGCAAAGTGGTGGTGGTATTGGTTAAAAATTGTTGTGTAATTTTTATTTGACGTTATTTGCATTTTTTATTAATTTTATTGTAAGTTATATTTTTATTTATTATATTTTATTATTTTCTTATATTATTTTAGTTATTTTCTGTTATTATAGTATTTCATTGCATTAATTTTTAGTGTTTTTTATTATTTTTATTGGGTTGCTAGGAGACCAAGTTGGAGGAGCTTAGCCTTCTAACTGGCAGCAATTGGATAAAAGCAATTATTCCTCTCTCTCAAATTAGGACTTTGTTTTTCTTTTCTTTTTGTTGTATCAACCTAGAGGCGTGGATGATGGGTTGTGTTGTCAAATTTTGAGGTTGGGGGGCCTGTAGTTTTGTTGTTTTGTGGGTCGCCGTGATGCCATCACTCTTTTATATATATAGATAGATGGGGATTCAATCATTTCCCCATACCATCTCTACAACATAGACCAGGCTTTACACTCCTTGCTGGTTATTCACAAAGGGACATTAGCAATATTTTTAAAGCATTTTGCAAAATGCTGCTATGAGAGGGAGAAAAGAAATATTAGGAACAATACAAAAAAGTAATCAAATATTTATCCACACATTCAAAAACATTTACAGATCCACTGATTACTTCTTTTGCACAGGTCATGGTTTATTAATCCATATTCAGTGGGTGGATGACCAATTAACAAATTGTGCTGGCATGGATGATAATGACATAAAGCATAGTATAGCATCCAGGGCTAAAATTGCTATGCTTCTGCAACTATTGGAAAGTCTCGCAGCAAACTTTGCTGTAACAGGAGAGAAAGTTGCCTTGTTGAGTCTTGAGCTACTCAGAAGCTGGAAGAACAATTTCCTCAGTTGAAATAGACAGCTTCCTCTACTCTCAACTCACTGTACCACTTTGAAAAGAATGTTAGGTGGGTGTAATAGTCTCTTGTCCAACAGAATTTCCAGAACTCTGGTGAAACATTTGAAGAAACTGAAAACACACTCAACAGCTAAATTCTCTTTTTAAAGTCTTTAGATTGGTACCCAAATAAAATGAAATTATTGGTAAAAATACGGTCATAGCGCAAACATTAATTCATCTTCTCATCTATTTTAACGTATTTTTGTAAAACTCTATCTTCTTTAAGAAAGGTACAACCCAGATTGAGCAGCTCAACTATGGTAACATCCAAAGAATCTGGTTAACTAATTATTTATCCATCTGTTTTAAAACTATCCATGTAGTATTTCCAGCTCACAATAACTGCCACAGCTCAATGCTATGGGATCCTGGGTTTTGTAGTCTGGTGAAGCACAGCATTATTTGGCAGATGTTCTAGCAGTTTGTTGAAGGTTCTAGCAATGGGTTTGAAAGAAGGGCACCTGGGTTAAGCCTCTCACCACTTTGAACAGCTCAGCTGGACATGAATACACAGACACAATGCTTGCAGAGAGGAAAGCTTTCGTTGCTGCAAGTATTGCCACCTTATAGGAGCAAAGGTGCCCTCTATACTATGTTTTGTCGCATAAAAGTTGAGTTTTCTGCCATCTGCATTCTATTCATCGTCCTTCCCATTTTATTTCCCTGTGGGTATCTGTATACCAGGGAGCCTATTTTGCCATTTGCCAGAGAGCACATTTGGGAGTGATTGTGTCAATAGCCTTGGTCAGATTTTGATTCCACATATTGACCAGGGATTCAACAGGATTGTCAGTGATGTCAGCCATAGAACCCTGTAAGGCCTCCTGGAATCTTAGGTGATTCATTAGCCTTCGAGGGCAGACCTTTTAAATAAGTCCTCTACCCCTGCAGATGCAGATTGTAGCTGTGATACTAGCCCTGACCAGGAAATGATTTGTATTGTATTGCTCACCTCCACACACAGATCCATATGTTCTGAGCTGAATAAAGCATCAAGGGTATAATCTGACGAATGCATCAGTCCAGAAACCAATTGGGATAGGCCCATATTTGTCTTGAGCTGCACCTGACAAACTGGCCTCCAAACTGGAAGCACCCAGAAGCAAAAGTCTGGATGATTCCAACAACACCTCCGAGACCAGTTCCATGAGCTTGGCCAGGGAGTCTATTAGGCACCGAGGTGGACAGTACACTAACAGAATCCCCAGTCTATCCCTCATTTTCAGACTCAGGTACACACACTCAATGTGATTCAGCTCCCTAATAGGCTCTCTGGTCAGGTTAAGATGGTCTTTATAGACCACATCTACCCCTAACCCCTGCCCACTTTCCCTCAACTGCTCCCAGACACAGTACCCAGCTGGGAGAGCCTGAGACCAGGTTGGAGCACTATCATCTCCCAGCCAAGTTTCAGTGAAGCATGCCAGATCAGCCCCTTCATCCCTAAGGAGATCATAGATGATATGTGTCTTATTCTTGATTGACCTGGCATGGGAGTCCAGCTTCTTACTGAGGAGCCTGCTGGTGAGCAGGTAGCTTTATGCCTGAGGAAAGGGGGTGGGATTACCACCAAAAATTGAACCATTAAAGCTTCACAAAGATCTGTTAGTGCCTTGTAGTAAAACCAGATGTGTGATTCAGAGAGACCACAAAGAAGAAAATATTATCTAAAAGATGTGCAGGAGGAGAAAATTCCTTCTATAGATTAACTTCCTTCTCCATATAGAGACTATTGCAGTAAGCCTTATGTTTCCATCTCTCTTCAATGTTGATGGCAATATTGCACTGGTAACAGTTAATTGTGTTACAGATTTCACTTTATTGCACAACTATAAAAATTGACAGTTATAAATAAAGAAAAATGGATGATTACATGATTTAAAAACCTTCACAATTTATATGAGTTTCATCTATAAATGATAGAGGATCTAGCAGTCATATCTAGATTGTAGGCTTGCTCAAATAATTCGTTTTCCCCGTTTACCGTTATTGATTCGTTATTTTCGTTTGTTTTGAAGCAATATCGAACCTTGGTTGTCCACACGCCTGGATATCGCGGTTTCGAACCGCGATTGGCCGTTTTCCGTTATGGCGCCTTTTTTTTCGTTTTTAAAAAATGCTTTGGCAAATCATCCAAACTTGTTTAAGTCCACTGGGGCAATCTAGCGTGTTGTTTGCACCTTGTAGCCAATCAGAGAGCACGTTTAACCAGGGGGAGGGGCTGGTAGGACTGCACACGCCTCGTGGCTCAGTCGCACTGGGAATTTTGGAGAGGGTGGAAGGGAGATTTTGGTGCAGGCACTGGCAGGCAGGAAAGATTGCTGCGTCACAGCATGGCTGTGTGAAGACCGGGAGAAAAGGTGGGGTGGCTGGCTGAGTTTGGGTGGTGTGTGTTAGTTGGGTCTTTCTTTTTCTTTTGTTTTTGCAAAGGGCTGTCCTGTGGGTGTTTTTTTCCTGGTGCTGCGCCATTTTTCCTCTTGCGGGCGGGGTGGGCTTTCTCCTTTCTTTTTTCCACGCAAAAGTGTTTTTGGAAACAAGGGATCCGAGCCAGGGACGCTTCCTGATAATCCTAAGCCAAGTTTGGGAAAGAGTTGCATATCCCATACTTCCCTGTACAAAATACAACTCCTTTTGGGGAAAGAAGAGGGGGTGCCTTTGTCCCTTCACCACTCTCAAACACAAGCGGGGCTGCTTGTGTCTCAGCCAGGGACGCTTTCTGATAATCCTAAGCCAAGTTTGGGAAAGAGTTGCATATCCCATACTTCCCTGTACAAAATACAACTCCTTTTGGGGAAAGAAGGGGGGGTGCCTTTGTCCCTTCACCGCTCTCAAACACAAGCGGGGCTGCTTGTGTCTCAGCCAGGGACGCTTTCTGATAATCCTAAGCCAAGTTTGGGAAAGAGTTGCATATCCCATACTTCCCTGTACAAAATACAACTCCTTTTGGGGAAAGAAGAGGGGGTGCCTTTGTCCCTTCACCGCTCTCAAACACAAGCGGGGCTGCTTGTGTCTCAGCCAGGGACGCTTTCTGATAATCCTAAGCCAAGTTTGGGAAAGAGTTGCATATCCCATACTTCCCTGTACAAAATACAACTCCTTTTGGGGAAAGAAGAGGGGGTGCCTTTGTCCCTTCACCGCTCTCAAACACAAGCGGGGCTGCTTGTGTCTCAGCCAGGGACGCTTTCTGATAATCCTAAGCCAAGTTTGGGAAAGAGTTGCATATCCCATACTTCCCTGTACAAAATACAACTCCTTTTGGGGAAAGAAGAGGGGGTGCCTTTGTCCCTTCACCGCTCTCAAACACAAGCGGGGCTGCTTGTGTCTCAGCCAGGGACGCTTTCTGATAATCCTAAGCCAAGTTTGGGAAAGAGTTGCATATCCCATACTTCCCTGTACAAAATACAACTCCTTTTGGGGAAAGAAGAGGGGGTGCCTTTGTCCCTTCACTGCTCTCAAACACAAGCGGGGCTGCTTGTGTCTCAGCCAGGGACGCTTTCTGATAATCCTAAGCCAAGTTTGGGAAAGAGTTGCATATCCCATACTTCCCTGTACAAAATACAACTCCTTTTGGGGAAAGAAGAGGGGGTGCCTTTGTCCCTTCACCGCTCTCAAACACAAGCGGGGCTGCTTGTGTCTCAGCCAGGGACGCTTTCTGATAATCCTAAGCCAAGTTTGGGAAAGAGTTGCATATCCCATACTTCCCTGTACAAAATACAACTCCTTTTGGGGAAAGAAGGGGGGGTGCTTTTGTCCCTTCACTGCTCTCAAACACAAGCGGGGCTGCTTGTGTCTCAGCCAGGGACGCTTTCTGATAATCCTAAGCCAAGTTTGGGAAAGAGTTGCATATCCCATACTTCCCTGTACAAAATACAACTCCTTTTGGGGAAAGAAGAGGGGGTGCCTTTGTCCCTTCACCGCTCTCAAACACAAGCGGGGCTGCTTGTGTCTCAGCCAGGGACGCTTTCTGATAATCCTAAGCCAAGTTTGGGAAAGAGTTGCATATCCCATACTTCCCTGTACAAAATACAACTCCTTTTGGGGAAAGAAGAGGGGGTGCCTTTGTCCCTTCACCGCTCTCAAACACAAGCGGGGCTGCTTGTGTCTCAGCCAGGGACGCTTTCTGATAATCCTAAGCCAAGTTTGGGAAAGAGTTGCATATCCCATACTTCCCTGTACAAAATACAACTCCTTTTGGGGAAAGAAGAGGGGGTGCCTTTGTCCCTTCACCGCTCTCAAACACAAGCGGGGCTGCTTGTGTCTCAGCCAGGGACGCTTTCTGATAATCCTAAGCCAAGTTTGGGAAAGAGTTGCATATCCCATACTTCCCTGTACAAAATACAACTCCTTTTGGGGAAAGAAGGGCGGGTGCCTTTGTCCCTTCACTGCTCTCAAACACAAGCGGGGCTGCTTGTGTCTCAGCCAGGGACGCTTTCTGATAATCCTAAGCCAAGTTTGGGAAAGAGTTGCATATCCCATACTTCCCTGTACAAAATACAACTCCTTTTGGGGAAAGAAGGGGGGTGCCTTTGTCCCTTCACTGCTCTCAAACACAAGCGGGGCTGCTTGTGTCTCAGCCAGGGACGCTTCCTGATAATCCTAAGCCAAGTTTGGGAAAGAGTTGCATATCCCATACTTCCCTGTACAAAATACAACTCCTTTTGGGGAAAGAAGGGGGGGTGCCTTTGTCCCTTCACTGCTCTCAAACACAAGCGGGGCTGCTTGTGTCTCAGCCGGGGACGCTTCCTGATAATCCTAAGTGTGCTGTGCCGGGACCATCTCCACATTGTATGTGTATGAGCCCCAATGGTGAAGTGTGTTAAAGCATTGAGCTGCTGAACTTGCAGACCGAAAAGTCCCAGGTTCAAATCCCGGGAGCAGAGTGAGCGCCCGCTGTTAGCTCCAGCTTCTGCCAACCTAGCAGGTTGAAAACATGCCAATGTGAGTAGATGAATAGGTACCGCTCTGGCGGGAAGGTAATGGCACTCCATGTAGTCATGCCGGCCACATGACCTTGGAGGTGTCTATGGACAACACTGGCTCTTGGGCTTAGAAATGGAGGTGAGCACAACCCCCAGAGTCAGACATGACTGAACTTAACGTCAAGGGATACCTTTACACACACACATATGCAGGGACTACACCAATTTAACAAAGTTTCAGCCACAAAAACAAAGTTTCTGAAGTAGAGCAATGACTTTCACAGTAAAGACAACCCAATTTAACAGGAAATAAGACTTTCAAACCAGGAACAGATTTCTGCAATTATTAAAAAATGGTTTATTATAAAAGCTATGAAAATTTGCCAAAAATCAGAGGATAAGGGAAACGTTCCACATTTTGGTGAGCTATCAGTGTTAAATGTGTTCTACCACTGTACCAAGGTTGAAGAAGATCACTCAAAAAATGAGGGCGGGAGAGCCCCCTAAGTCCCCCCCCCTTCGGGCTGTTTTTGGGCCACCGCGCATGCGCGTCCGCCATTAACGAAATAATTTCGAAAATAACGAATTTTCGTTAATTTCGAAAAATTTTGGGGGCCAAATTCGTTATTAGCAACAAAAACGAAAAACTGCCCCCTCTAGTTTTGAAACGAGTTTAGAATCAAATTTTTCATGGATCGATCAAGCCTACTAGATTGCATTGTCCCCCTGAAGTCATATATAACTTGGTTATAAAAATCTAGATCATTTCCATGGGGTCTTACCTACCCTCTATAGAATGAGGTACATCAAACACTGCCCCCCCCCCCCCCACACACACACACACACACACACACACACACACACACACATATATATATATATATATATATATATATATATATACTTATTAGAAGGGTGAAAGGACTTTGTTTGAACTAAACAAGCATCATCAACCAAGTGAAAATACTGCTGCACAGGTCCCAATAAGTACCTTCAGGATACAGTCCCTGATGAGCTTCTAAAAAGTGGTTGCAGCAGGAAGAGACTGATGCTTTGGTAGGACCTTGTTAGTGGAAACAGGGCTTGTCCTGAGCGCTCTCCAAGTCTCTGTCTATGCTCTCAACTCTCTCAAAGGACCTTCCCAGTCAAGCATCAGAAAAGCTTCAGTTCCCTTTGGTACTCACATGTTTCAATGAGACTCTTCACAGCTCAAGCACTCAGGTCCAGTGGACTACATGCAGACCCCCTCCTTCCATCACGTGTTCACCTGCTAGCCTCCCATCTGAGTTTTCTGGTTTTCTTTTATTGATCTTCTGGTCCCTCTCCCTTGCAGAGATTTTAGTTGACTGGTTCTACTTTCCTTCTGAGGTCAGGGAGCTGGGAACAGCTCAGTCAATGCTACTGGTGAGTTCTGCTCTTCCACAGTCATGTAAATAAATCATAGAACACAGAGGTATTCAGAGTTTATTATAGGAGGTTTGGGCAAAGCATCACAATTGAATTGGTGAACTGATCATGTAAACTTATTTTATGCATTTTCATCAATAGGAACACTTGACATATAAGTATCACTTTCAAATCATTACACATTTGTCACCTCGTCTGTTTTTGACTTACTACTAGAATGCAGCCACCCCCAATAACTCTCACAGGTACCTTTCTATTATCCAGGTAGAGGCTACCAGAGGCGCTAAAGAGAGAAGAATACTCAATTTTACAGTGGATGGGGAATTGGAGGAAAACCATTTTCTCTGTTTTCACTGGTCATTCCTCCTCCTTCCCCTGTCATAAATAAGGGTTGTTTCCATGACAGGGACATGAGTAGGGAGGGGGGATATCAAGAAAACAGGGGAAAATGGTTTTCCTGCTTCAACACAACCTCCACCTCCATAAAATTAATGATCCTTCTCTCTATAGTGTCCCCTAGTGGTCTCCACCCGAATAATGGAACAATACCCTTTCCTATATTACAATGTGGTCTGTGAGCTAAAAAGGTTCCTCATGCCTCTTCTTAGTTAATATATTGTAAATTTGAACTGCATCTATCAAAAAGGGACATAATCCTATTGGTGAGATCCACAGGCATGCATACGTCTTTTTGCAGTTGCTTTGACAGGAAATATCTGGAATATCCTTTGCATAATTGCCCCCTAGGCACACAACCTACTTCTCTATCTCCAGGATTCCCATAACCATTGAGTGACCTGGGAAGGATTTTTTAAATACAATTTTTATTATGTAAAGGTGGTATTTACAGAATGTAAAAGAAAAGAAAAGAAAAACAGTACATCAAATACAAATAATACAAATACATCTGTCTATCACACACACACCCCTCCCCCACCCATGGACCACCCATGATGCCACTCAATGTGAAACAAAATATCTTATTAAAATCTACCCTTATCTTTACTGTATATTAAGAAATTCCCATTGGTGCTATTTTAAAGTCTACTTTTGTCTTCCTTTCTAAATATTAAAATGCAAGCCTCCATTTTCTAATAAAGTCTTCATTATTTCCTCCTCTAATGCCATTGGACAACTTGGCTATTTGCATATAGTCTAATAATTATCCTCTCAATTCCTTTATAAATAGTTCTCTCCCCCCTCCCACTTCTGTGATTTTGCTATTGTTAATCTTGCCTCTATAAAACTGTATTGGCAAATTTCTATGTCTTCTTTACTTATTTTTTACCAAATAAACTTATTTACTTATTTTTTACCAAATAAATCTAAGAGGCACATTTCTGTTTTTTTCTTAACCTTTTTAGTAATTATTTTGTTTGTTTCCTTAATTATCTTTTCCCAAAATGTTTGTACCAGCCTATAAGTCCACCAAGTGTGGAAGAAGGTGCCTTTATGTATATTGCATCTCCAGCATTTCCCCCAGTGGAATGTATCTATTTTACTTATAACATCAGGAGTTATGTAACTTCTATAGAACATTGCATACATTTTTGTCTAATGGACCCAGATATCAAAAATCTAAAACCTCTTTTCCATAAATATTCCCATTTTTCCAAATCAATATTTTCCCTAAATCTTTAGCTCATGAAATCATTGCTGTTTTTATTCAATTATCTTCTAAATTGAATTCTAAAATGTATTTGTATAATCTGGAAAATTAGTCCTTTATTTCCCTCTCCAAAATTTTCTCCAGTTCTGATTTTTTTGGGGGAAATCCTACTTTATTATCTTTCATAAATCTGACATGTAGTTGGAAATAATGAAACTAGTTGTTTATTCCTAATTCTTTTGTCCCTTTTAGTTTCCATTGCTGTTGTAACCCAGCCGTCGGGATCAGGCCCTTCACAGGTGATGGATGTTGACTCAGAGACTGAATTGGTTGATGAGCTCCTGCAAGACTGGGATCCGAGCCCAGTGACCTTGCAGCTGCCTGTAGTTATACATTCAGAAAGTCATTTAATTGGGGAAAATTCCAATGATCGCCCAAACTTAGATTCATCAGATGGAGAGGCAGCTAGGGAGGATACATTCTTTGACTGCAGACAATCTATCTCGCAAGAAAGAAGTCAAAGAGAATGTCGAACGCGAAATAGTAGATTAGCTCTCAAACGCTGTTGAGTCAACTTTCCCTTGTGAAACGCAAAGTGCCTGGATTCTCAAGGTAAACAACCTTGGGAATCCCTTAAAGGGACCTCGTGCCCACATTTCCTTGCGGAGTCAACTTTGCTTTCCTCTGAAGAGGTTCCCATGTTCCAGTATCCATCTCCTAGCCTTGTTTCCTGCCTTGTTCCCGTACTGGTTTCCAGAAGAAGTTGCATTGCACCCCGTGACTCTTGAGTAGAACTCGTTTTGTTTACCTTGCTTTACGTTTCCTGATTCAAGACTTTCCATCCAAGCCGTGCCGTGCCCTGTGACTCTAGAGTATACCTTGCCTTGTGGTTCCAGTTTCTTGTTACTTCCATGTGGATTACAGTTGCTGAATTTGCTACGTCTTGTTTGGATCTCTGCAACCTCAGATTACTTGCTGCCTTTGATTCCTTGAGTGCAACTATCAAGTTCTGTCTGTGGATTATAACTTTCTTTGCTGGACTATAATTGCACAATTAAGTGCCTTTTATTATAGACTATACATTTCAGAGACTTTTTAATATTTGCTTGCATATATATATTTAATCTTCAATAAACTGCTTTGCTTTTGATACTGGTCTGAGTTTGGTTTTCAAAGTGCTTCAGTAAGCCTAGGGTGCAACAATTGCCCTTTTTCTTTGCTTAGGTAATCCCTATAGGTTCTGTTTTCCTCATTAAATGCTGGATTTAGAACTGTTTCCAGAGGTCTCAGCCATAGAGGTGATTTTTCCTCCATCCCTACCTTGTATGTCTTACAGATCGTAAGTAGCCTGGCTCTTATAATGTGTCTATTAAAATCTTTATTGACCTTTTCTTTTTTATACCATGAGTATGCATACCATCCAAATCTTAAGTTGTATCCTTCTAAGTTAAGTAAAGTGACCTGGGGAGGGTTGAAGTGTACTGGTAGCATCCAGAGGTATTTTTGTAGAAGGAAGCAAAAATATTCTAGACTTGCAGGAGATCCAGGACTTCCTGGTTTCATGGAACTATGTATGTTTCTTCTCATGTGTAGCTTCATCCTACCTTATTCTGGCCATTAAACAACTGTGGAGCATGCCCGTGAAGAAAATATGGGTTACATGTGTGGGGAAATTGAGAAGAAATAGAAAACCTTTCTGCTATATCAGTACAATGATTGATCTTGTCAATTGTATCACTAAAGTACGAATATATGTTCTCCTTTTATCAAGGTATGTGGTTGGTGTGGCCATTGTTAATATTAACTTCAGTTATGTGTTTCATATTTTCTTATATTAGATTTTTCTAAGGCAGCAGAACATATAGCACAGTTTGAGGTGGGAGTGGTTAATGTTTTTCCGTTAAACATAAAGATCATCTGCATTAAAGCTAGACAATTTGAACTCTAATCTTATTGAATGGAATGTTACAAGTATTAAGAACCATCAAAAAACTTAAAATGTTGGTTAATTTTATCCGTTCATGTAACTTCTAAAGGCAGATATATTAAAATGAGTCCTAGGTATTAAGTCACAACTGTAATACATTAAGGATACTTAAGTGCTGGCTCCCATTCTATATCCTGTGTGTATATAGCAGAACAGATATCTGTAAAGTTTACATTTGGCATAAAGGAACCTGAGTTGTGAAGGGAAAGGAAAGAATGATGTCTCTTGGCTGCCCACAACTGACCTCTCCTGACTCCCAGTTAATGCAAAGGTAAGAAACAAAAGTTCAAAGCTGTCAAAAAAGAAGGATTGTGTTTTAACAATTGAATTCCCTTCCCAAAATTGAATTCAGTGTTTGTGAAAGGTGGTAGATTGACAACCCCTGAGACTGAAATTCTTTCTCCAGAGGTATAGGACTAAGCTTTCACAACATACTGTAGTTGTGATGTGCAGCAACCTCTAAAATTGACAGGATAATTAAGTTTATGTGCTAAATCATTCCTTAGTTTCCACCATGACAGTCAAAATAAATTGCCTAGAACTGTCAATTAATGCAGGTTGCTTTGGAATTTCCCACCTTGTAGACATCTGTTTTTAAAATGGACTAAGATTCTTAAGTTTCCAGATAGAATGCTACTATGTGCGACTTCATTGCCATAATTCAATTTGTAGCTTTCTACTTAGACCTAATTCATTTTCCTGTATCTTTAGTGGCTTTGGATAACCTTTATGAGCAATGAAACCTTGAAGAAAGATATAATGGTATAACCAAGCTCTCCTACAGATAATTTTTCAAAGAAAGCAAATAGTATATTAGGAAATCCAGCAGGATAAGACTGAATAGCAACACTCCCATGTGCCTGACACCTTTCTGGTGGGTATATCTGCACATTTGGAATCAGTGTGCAAGGCTCTAAACAGATATTGATTGGCTCAATATCTGCTTAGAGTTGATATCTGTTTAGAGGAGAAACAGACACATGCATCTGTAAATAAATACCCATTGTATAGACACCAAATGCCAGACTGTGTGGGTCAATGTGAGAAGGCATTGTTAGTTGGCAAGAACATATACCACCCTTCACAAATTTGGCTTTTTGAAGACTGCTCACCACTGTCTATCACACTACATTGCCAGCCACCTGAGGTTGTGAAATAAAAATACTAATATGATAGCATCATATTATGCTTCTCATCTTTACATGATGCTACTAGAAAGATATTGATCAGCAATAAAAATGTCTTTGTATAAAATGAAACAACAATCTCTACTCTAGGCAAGAAGACTAGTCAACTGATTTTGAACATACATTGGTCATTATGATCACACATATTTCAAAACATATTCACTAGCAAACAACTTAGCTTCGTTGCCATTGTATTTTTAAAAAATAATTATATTCATATTATTTATTAAAATATATTACCCAATCAGGAATAAGGTTCTCCAATCCATGAGAAAGGAAATTTGTTAAGAATAGGCCCAAAACCTTCTACCCAAATTCTGTTTCTCAGATGCAATTCACCCAATAGCTAATTTCTCAAGTGAGTCAGGCTAACATAAATAGATGGATTTTTGTTTTTCCAGGATCTGTGACTCTAGAACAGAATTTCTTAAACTATGCACCTCCAAATATTTAGGATTTCAACTCCTACAATTCTTATCAGCTGGTAAGATGACTGGGATTTATAGAAGCAGAAGCCCAAAACACCTGGAGGAGAAGAGTTTGAGAAACACTGCTCTAGAACATTGAGGTCAATTTGTCTATTTCAGAAGTTGAACTACTTCTTGTATTTTCCTTTGAGAAAATTTCTACTTTTTATATAAAATTCAAGCACAATATGGAAAGTCTTTTTGACATTTTACATAATGTATTTTCATAAAAATTAGGACCATTCAAACTGCTGCATTATGGAGAGTGGAGAAATACTACCTAGTGCTCCATATTACGTATTTTAAAATAATTTGTCTGAAGGAAGAGGCCAATTTTTGTTATTTCCAGAGAATTTCAGACTGTAAAGTTTCTTTTCTTACTTTCCAAAACCATTGTTACCAAAGGAGTTGGGAAGAAGACCTTAATCAGAAGGGGAATAGATGAAAGAAATAAGAGAAGGCTAAGCAGTTATTTGTCTAAATATGTGAATGCTAAATTTCTGTTAGAAGGGAAGGTACACACATAATTGTTATGTCATTGATGTAACTACACATGAAGGCTTCATTAGAGCTTCACACAGATGTCTGAAGAAGACTGAACATGCTTGCAAACCCCTATGCAACTGGAACTCTAATGAGGTACACATATGAACATTCTGTAGATATTATTATTATTATTATTATTATTATTATTATTATTATTATTATTATTATTATATGTATTTATATCCCACTTTATCTCCCCTGAAGGAGACTCAGAGCGGCTTAACATAAAAACATTAGCACAGCATTTAAAATATACAAAAATTAAAACAGAATAAAATATAAATAGTATTAAAAGATTCACAGTTAAAACCAGACAAACATATTTGATGCATATTCAAGGCTAAAACCACAGCACCCCCTGACTAGATCTTAAACACCTTCTTTTTAAAAGCATGCCTGAATAAAAATGGTTTTAGCCTGCCACCGGAATGACACAGGGAGGGGGCCATTCTGGCTTCCCTGGGCAGGGAGTTCCAGAGTCAAGGGGCAGCCACCAAGAAAGCCTGCTGTCTTTTTCCCACCAACCGAGCTAGAGATGGAGATGGAACTGAGAGAAGGGTCTCTCCTGAAGATTTCAGGGCCTGGGCAGGTTCATACAAGGGGATGTGGCCAGCCAAATAGCCTGGACCTGGACCATCTAGGGCTTTAAAGGTCATAACCAGCACTTTAAATTGTGCCCAGAAACAGACTGGTAGCCAGTGAAACTGCTGCAACAGGGGGTTGTCCGCTCCCTGTAGCCAGCCCCATACTGTAAACCTGTGTCTTTAGGGGGCTTGTGACACCATCCAGCACAGGCTGAATCCCTATTCCCTGATCTGCCTTCCAGCTGACCAGGAGTATCTCTGTTCTGTCTGGATTCTGTTTCGATTTGCACTCACCTGGTCCATTACTGATGACTGGCACTGGTTTAAGGTCAGGACAGATTCCTTGGCCTCAGGTGGAAAGGAGTAGTAAAGTTGGGTGTCATCTGCATATAGGTGGCACCGTACTCCAAAACTTTGGATGACCTCTCCCAGTGGTTTCATGTATGTGTTAAACAGCATGGGGGACAAAATGGAACGCCGAGGAAACCCACAGGTCAAAGGCCAGGGGTTCAAACAGGAGTCCCCCAGCATCACCTTCTGAGTATAGCCCTGCAAGAAGGATCAGAGCCACTGTAAGACAATGCCTCCCAGTTCCATCCCAGCGAGATGACTGAGAAGGATACCATGTCAATGGTATCAAAAGCTGCTGAGAGAGCCAGGAGAACTAACAGGGAAACACTCCCCCTGTCTAGCTCTCTGCAGAGGTCATCCACCAAGGTGACAAAAGTTGTCTCTGCTCCATTGCCAGGCCTAAAATCAGATTAGATCTAGATAATCTATTTCATCCAAAAATCCCTGGAATTGGGAGGCCACCACATGCTTCAAAACCTTGCTCAAAAAGGGAAGGTTGGACACTGGCCCATAATTGTCCATTATAGAGGGGTTCAGGGATGGATTTTTAAATAGAGGTCTTACAACTCCCTCCTTTAGGAAACCATCATACATGCTTATGCACCAACACTAGATGCTGATGAAGATATCAAGAAAACATTTTATTGTCAGCTGGATACCACCCTATCAGAGATACCCAAGGAGGAGAAAATCATCTTCCTGTGGGATTTTAACATAAGAGTTGGATGAGACTTCAGCCTGTGGCCAGGAACCATGGAAAAAGTTGGGCTTGTAAACAGCAACCCGAATGGCATTCTGCTTCTCACCAAATGTGTGAAACACAACCTTGTCTTCACAAGCACACTCTTCTGCCAGAAAAACAAGCTTAAGACATCACAGAAGCACTCCAGGTCAAAGTATTGGCATTTCAAAAAGAGGGAAACAACAGGATGTTGAAACTATTGAGGTATCTCTCTTCTAACCTCCGCTGGGAAAATCTTTACAAGAACCCTTGCAAACTGCCTTATACCTATCTCAGAAGACACCCTCCCAGAATCTCAGAACAGCTTCTACCCCTCCAGAGGAACAGTGGATATGATCTTCACTGCACAACAGCTCCAAGAAAAATACAGGGAAGAAAAACAACATCTGTACATGACATTCATTAACTTCACAAAGGCATTAGACACAGTGAATTGCAGTACTCTCTGGACTGTCTTCCAGAAAAAACCAGATGTCCTGACAAATTTGTGAACATCCTGTGGCTCCTCCATGATGACAATAGTCTTGGACAGCAATGACTCCCAAAGTAACCCATTTAAGGTGGAATCAGGTTTCAGAGATGTATTATTGCCCCAAACTTATTCTCCATCTTCATTGCTATGATACTGCACCTTGTTGATAGGAAGCTTCCGAGTAGCATGAAAATCATCTATTGGACAGAAGGCAAGCTATTTAACCTCAGCAGACTGAAAGCCAAAACCAAGGTCACAACAACATCTTGTTATAGAACTCCAATATTGTGATGACTCATGGGCCATGTAGTCCTGTTCCTAGCGCTGTTGTGACAGATGAAGAGGAAAACTTAGGTTTCCCACCGTTTCAGCCAGATTTGGAGCTTTCACAGCCAGAGATGGAGCCCCTGCACCTGCAGGAGATTTGCCTCCCAGAAGTTTCCCAAACAAGCCCTGAGCCGAAATCTCCCCCTTTTTCTCGCCGTGATTATTGTCAACAACAAAGGGGAGCTCAACAGGCTAATCGCAGAAGCCTGAGAATCGCGGCCAAACAAATGGTTGATTAAACCTGCTTCCCATGGGAATCTTTAGGGAGTCATGCATCTGGACTCAGAGAATGGCTTTCGGTTCTGGTTCCCCAGAGAATTGTTCTCTGGCGGGAAAACGAGACCCTACTTAGGTGTTTTGCCCTCGTAGGAATCTTGCGGAGTCAATTCGTCAACTACGGGAGTAGGTTGTGTGTGGACTACGCTCCCGTTTCCAGCCTTGCTTTGCTTCCCAGGACCTTGTTTTGCTTCACGGACCCAGCCTTGCCTTCCGGACCTCGCCACGAATTTACCACGGATCCTGTTTTTGCTCCTTGTTCTTTGTTGCCTTGAATTAAGCCTTGTATCCAAGAATCAAGTTATTTCCTTGCCTTGCCTAAGTTTCATGGACTAAAGGACCTTGTCATCTCCCCTCACTTTGCTTGGCAAAGTGAGTGTTTCGGTTACTGGATTACAACTTTGGACCTTAATATTTCATATTGGACATTGTTTCTCTGGACTAATTTTGACCTTTCCTGAAAGGTCTACTTCTGAACTATTTCCTACACTTGCTTTTATTAACTTTATATATTTCCTCAATAAAGATATTAGATAGATTCTGGCCTCTGTGTATGGTTATTGGTGCTCTGCAGCCTGGGTCGTGACAAATATGCTGATGATAATGTGGCCTGTGCTCATTCAGAAGCCACTGTAAACAGTAACACCTTTGCAGAAGCATACAAAAAAACTTGGCCTCTCACTGAACATTGAAAAAACCAAAGTGCAGAGGGATTGGTATCAGCCAATCCATTTGCAATGCCAGAAATACAGCCTAATGGTGTAACATTAGAAAATGTTGACTATTTATGCTACCTTGGCAGCCACCTCTCCACAAAAACCAACATCAACACCGAAATAGAACACCTTCTGAGCTCTGTGAGTGCAGCATTCTTCCAAATGAAACAGAGAGTGTTTTCCACCAGCGTTGCCTCAAAAAAATCTTGCAACTCTCTTGCGCAGACAGGCAGACAAATGTCATCTCACTGAAAGAAGTAAAGACCCCTAGCGTTGAAGCGATGATCCGCTTCAATACGACATTCCTGCTTCTTGGCAGGGGGTTGGATTGGATGGCCCATGAGGTCTCCATCAACTCCACTGGACTGGCCACATTGTGCAAATGTCTGATCACCATCTCCCAGAGCAGTTACTCAACTCCCAACTGAAGAATGGAAAATTAAGGTTGGTGGACAGGAGAAGAAATTTAAAGATGGGTTGAAAGCCAATCTTAAAAAACTGTGGCATAGACACTGAAAACTGGGAAACCTTGGCCATTGAGTGCTCTAACTGGAGGTCAGCTCTGACCAACAGTGCTGTGGAATTCGAAGAGGCACGAATGGTATGCAAAAGGGAGAAATGAGTAAAGAGGAAGGTGCATCAAGCCAACCCTGATCAGGACTGCCTTCCATCTGGAAATTGATGTCCTCACTGTGGAAGAATATGCAGGTCAAGAATAGGTCTCCACAGTCACCTATGGACCCACTGCCAAGACTCTATGCTTGGAAGGCCATCCTACTCGGACACGAGTGATCGCTGCTGCTGCTGCTGACGTAACAGAACATATTTGCTTTCACAAAAATTATGGAAATAAATATAAAAATAACAAAAATGCCCTCTGCCTTGATAGTAAGAGCAATGTGCCTCCACCTATACAAAATGAGAGTGTAATTCTATCAAATGATTCCAGAGACTGATGACATACCGAGGTATTGAAGCTCAGGTGGTGTTTTCCTCTTATCAGAAACAGAAAATGGAATTACAGCCTGTTAAAGCACCCCAGAGAGATTTACTACAGCATTATAATAGCTTCTAATGATAAATGTTCTTTTTAAAATGCTACGGTTAAAGATGTGCTTTAATACTGTCTGAATAACACAAAATCCCAAGTTTAAGATTTGCTGAACAATGTCTCTAGAAAATCTCAGTACATTATTTTGAAAAAAAAAAAACCCTGTCATTGTGAACTGTGTGGTCCATCCAGAAGGAGAGTGGGAAGCTGCCATATCTAGATAATTTGGCTTCTTGCCCACCCACCCCTTCCTGGATAAAGCATTGCTTGTGTTGCACAACCAAAGGTTCCCATTTTCTCTTCCATTCAGATTTCTTAAAGTTATTTTCATCTTGAATATGAAGAAACCACTAGATTTTTGTGCCTACAAGTGTAAATGAAACTTCCTCTTATGTGCATTATATAATTCAACATGTCCAACTTCTACCAGCATGAAAATAATTGTTTCTGCCTGATACACAGGTACTAAATATGAATAGGAGTATACATTCTAAACTATTTAAATCTTGAATTCAAGGATGAATAATTAAAACAATTTTCTTAATTCTGTAGTTGTAGATTTTTAAAAAGCAAATCCTACATGTATCTCTACAGAATCATTTCTATGCAACACTCTTGAAACATTGGATACCAGGAGAAAATAAAGTAAAAAAAAAATGCCTGTCTATTATTCTTCCCAATGAGTGTTTCCATCAGTCAGGAAGCATGGGGATAAATAACTGTGAATATTTTTTCCGTCTTTAATAAAGAGAATGATACATTTCTGCACCAACATGACCAACAATTTATTGTCAGAAAAGAACTAGAGGTATTTAAGAATATCGAGAAATCTCTTAACAGAGGGGGAAATCATGACAGGGTAATATAAAACCATAATAAGAATCAATAATTTTAAATATTTTTATTTAGTGAGACAAACATAACATCAAAGACATATGCAACAAAAGAAATTACATCAAAAACACACAAAAACAATTTCTTAATATAAAACACTAACCTATAATAGCTAATAAAATTACTAAATCAAAGCAATGCGCAAAAACTCATGAACAACATAAAAACTAATCTACTAATCTAACTAATGTACAGATCTCTCACTTTCTGTCTGTCTGATGGTTTTTTAATCCTGACTTTGAGAAATGTTATCTAATTACACTTTTATCTGACATATTACTAGCTCATAAATCCCAGTTAGTCAATCTGTCAATCTATATTAATCAATAAACAAGAAATCCCCATTCTCACTTGAACTTAGACAAATACTCCTCCTCCATCAACCTAATCAATTTGTTAATCTTCATTAGCCATTGTCTTGCAACTTCATCATATTGAGGTCAAGAAGCATCTTCTCTGCACTTCCTTGTCCCCCAGAGTCCATCAGATGACACCCAGGGCTACTTCTGGCAGGGCTTCATTGGGCTTCGTGCTGACAGATAGCGAAAAGGAGTGCAGAGGAGTTGAATGTACACCTGACTTCTCATAAAAGAAGCTGGGAGAAGAAGAGGGAGAAAGCCAGGGACAGCATGGAAATGTTGTGAGAAGGGATCCCACAGCAGTAAGGAAACACTGTGTTATGCTGCCCCATGGTTTCCCCTGCTATCCTCTGGCTTCTTGGCATCATTGAGACCCATGGACTCCAGACATTTCTTGTCCATTCTGTTGTAAATTCAGAAACAGTCTACACAGAAGCTCCTCATCCTCTTCCTCACTTCTTTTTTGTTGTATATAGATTTTCCCATGACAACAGTCCCTCAGCAGAGCCCAGTCGCAATTTTTTCTGTCTTATGAAGTTACCCATTATCTCTCTATGCAGATTTTTCTGTTTGGCCCCCAATTATGGTGATAGATCTTATCAATCTCTTTGCTAAAGCCTTTATGTACCTCTTTGTGTGGAAGATTGTTGAATCCTGCTGTCTGCTGTTGGGATTTTGGGTTCCAATTTCACCAAATTCTGACTTGTCTCGATCAGCCCCCCTGAATTGACTCCTTTGCCAGATTTTTTTTTCCAATTCTGCTGTTACTTCTTTTCTTATAATTCTCAATTCCACCAACATTTAGTTAAATCCAACTGACTCCACATATGTGTCATTCAAGCCATTTTGCCTTAGAGTTAATGATGTCTGGCAGTAAGATACATTTTCTTCCTTTCTTCAGTTTTTGTTGTTGCTGCTGCTAGGCGAAAAGGGAGGCATTATAGTTCAGATATCTACTTTTTGTTTCTTCATCCTGAGAAAATTCTTTTGCTATGGCTTTGATGAAAAGCAGAATATTAAGCCTTTGGGTGTTACAATTGACCCATCACACAAAATTTATTAACTTTGGAATTTCTTAAAATATTTTCAATAATAATATTTATTTATTTATTTATCTATTACAGTACTTGTATCCCGCCCTTCTCACCCAATAGAGGACTCAGGGTGGCTTACAATAAAAACATATATAAAAATAATACAGAACATTCAATCAATTAAAATTAAATACAATAAACATTCATAAAAAATATACATATAAATATACAATTGGCGCATTTCGATACTCATAATAAGTCCCTTTGTTCTCTCCGGGAGTTGACAACAGCTATTTATATATGCATTCTATTTTGTTTCAGATAAAAGATTTAAAAAAAACATGTTTTTGAATGTGTTTTAAATGCAATTTCCTGCTTCTTTGCAGGGGGTTGGACTAGATGGCCCATGAGGTCTCTTCCAACTCTATTTGTCTATGATTCTATGTTCTTGAGAGCAGAAGCTGAATGCCAATTATTCAAATCCAGAGGTGTAATCTCGACAGTACAATCTTCTTCAAAATATTCTTTCAAAAGGCAATAGGCATTCTTTTTACTGTGAATTACAGCTGCCACACTGCGATGGGTATATTTCCTGACTCTTCTGTGTGCCATACAGAAGCACTGTATTGGCAGGACATCAGCGGCAGAAACTGAGTCTTTGTGGGGGAAACCCTCCCCCTCTGCTATTTCCTTGCTTGAAAAAAGCCACCACTGGTCTGAGATATCTCAAAACTGGTGATTATATAGGTGGTGACTTCTTCCCAGGAGCTTATCCAAGAATCTGTCAGCAGATCACCATATTTGCCCAGTCTGTGACAATAATCAAGGATTATTGTCACAGGCAAGGATTATTGTCACAGGAAGGATTCTCCAGTGAACCCCATTCATGTTCTAAACTGCACAATACTGTGTCATTCATCAAAATTCTTGTACATAATTGCATCCCCAAAGCACTGCTATAACTGAAAATCCTGTTCTTTTAAATCTTTTCTCTTTTTATTTCTACCAAATTGTTTAAAAATCTCACATTAAAGTACTATAAACAATTACCCACATTTTAATCATTGTTTTAAGAAAGAGCTACAAAGGTTAATGAGCTTAATCGTGGCTTCATAAACATGTTTTTTGGGAAAAGATAAAATTGATTATTGCAGTATTACAGAGAAGGAAGTAATACACATATTGTAGGAAGCAGATAACACTGAACAAGACAATTCTGGGAAAATTATAAAAACGATTGTTACGGTAGAGTCTCACTTTTCCAACATTAATGGGCAGGCAGAACACTGGATAAGCAAATATGTTGGATAATAAGGAGAGATTCAGGAGAAGCCTATTAAACATCAAATTAGGTTATGATTTTACAAATTAAGCACCAAAACATTATACAACAAATTTGACAGAAAAAGTAGTTCAATATACAGTAATGCTATGTAGTAATTACTGTATTTACGAATTTATCACCAAAATATCACGATGTGTTGAAAACATTGACGACAAAAATGCGTTGGATAATCCAGAATGTTGGATAAGCGAATGTTGGATAAGTGAGACTCTACTGTACTTCACCTGCAAAAACTCTGGAATATTCTCAGTGGGTGCAGGAAAATTTGTTCCCCTGTTACAAACAAGATTGGTCCTGTAGGTTTGTTCTAAAATTCAATTTGTACTTATGACACGCTATCCAACACACTGGCATTGTCCATGCAAAAAATTAAGAATCAAGACTTTAGCCTAGTATTTTTTGTAAGTTGCGTAAAAGTCGTAACTCTCTGTGACACAGTTTTATTTCACAGAGTAATCAGGCACTATCAGGAGGCAAAGCCAAACATGTTGCCTTGCCTCTCAGTCAATCAAGGCGGGGGGGGGGGGGGGTGGAGGTGGAATTTAACTCTTTAAATTCCCCAGCACCTCACCCCACCCTCCACTTGCACTCAGGAAGAGAAAGAAAAAGGAGCTCCTCACTGGGTTAGCTTTCCAGGAAGGAAGGCAGGTATAGGGCACAGGGTTGCACCAAAGAAGAGAGAGAAGGATACTCCATTAGCTGCTGCTTATCTTATAGCTTACTATAGCTGAGGCTGACTCTTTGTGCTGGTGAAAGAGAAAGAAAGAGAAGCTTTGAATGCTGTTGAGACACTGAGATAAGCACTAGCAGGCAGGGGCTTGCTTATTCTTTTTTGGAGTGGGCGACTGCCTTTTGACTTATTACTGTTTTATATTTTTGCTGCATTTTAGGAAATCTTTGAGGGTTACTGCCTGGGCTACATTGCTCTCCGTGTGCTATGTGTACATAAAACCAAAAGGCACACAATCATTTTTTCACCAGCCACAACTTACCTTTTCAGCATTTTCTAGCACTCATGTGATCTCTGTGTACATAAACCAGCAAAAAAATAAAAAAACACATTTTGTTTAATCTGGCACAAGTTGCTTTGGCTGCATTTTATAGAGCTAATGTGATCTCTGTATGCATAATCCAGCAAAACCACTTGAAATTTGGCTGCTTGCCCTCTTGCTTTTCCTGCTCCTGCCCTCAGGATGGACTGAAGCATGCCCTGCCAGAGGAGGAGGTGGAGGAAGTGGAGGAGGTGGGTGCAAGGGCAGGAGCTGGTTCCCATCCAGAGCTTAATTCAGTTTGACAAATGTTCTGAACTTGATGAACTTGCTTGCAGTGGTAAATGTGTCCTGTCCTCCAAGTGTAGACCAGCACATAGAAGATTGGGAGAAAAGAAGAAAGGTATCTATCTCTTTCCTATGACACAATGAAAAAAGGAATAACAGAGGGATAGGTGAAAATGTCCCATTTTTCATTGTACAATTTCTCTGTGGTCTGTTCACTGCCCTTACACATTATCCCTGCTATGCTTGTTTATTGGATAAAGTAATCTTAAAAAATGCCACTAGAATCAACTCAAATGAAATCCCAAAAATGAATTTTGGGGGGGGGGGGGAGTTAGAAAACAGGACGACATTTTGGATACATTACTATATTGAGGAACAGCCTTATCATTTCCTTACTCTTGCTTCAAGCATAGTACAAAGGGCCCTTCATATTTTTCACTAAACTCAACTTGTTCTGAGTGTTACATCCCCAGACATCCTCTGCGCTACCCATCCACACTTCCTGGGTAATGCATCCTTCACCTACTATATTTCTATTTCTTACATCATGATGGTGATGATTTTACCATTTTTCAGATTACAACTCAAAGTAACTTATAACAAATTAAAACCCTTAGTTAAACAGTTAAAAATACAAAAGTGATTAAAATATAAATACAAACAAAAGCCATTTGGAAGCATAAATCATTACAAAGATCCAACAGTACAACAACAAAAGAAGGAAACAAAAAGGTCTTCGTGTTGTCGAAGGCTTTCATGGCCGGGATCACAGGGTTGTTGTATGTCTTTCGGGCTGTGTGGCCATGTTCCAGAAGCATTCTCTCCTGACATTTCGCCCACATCTATGGCAGGCATCCTCAGAGGTTGTGAGGTATGGAGAAAACTAAGCAAAGAGGTTAATATATATCTGTGGAAAGTCTAGGGTGAGAGAGGTCAGTATGAATGTTGTGTAGTTAATCACTTAAATTAGCATTGAAAAGCTTATCTGCTGTCTTCTTCCTGCCTCTGGGGCATCCTTTGTTTAGAGTCGTTAACTGCCCTTGGTTGATTCATGTCTGGAAATCCTCTGTTTTCAGAGTATTGCTTTTTATTTACTGTTCTGATTTTTGAGTTTTGTAATACTGGTAGCCAGATTTTGTTCATTTTCATGGTTTCTTCCTTTCTGTTGAAGTTGTCCACATGCTTGTGGATTTCAATGGCTTCTCTGTGTAGTCTGACATGATAGTTGTTAGAATGGTCCAGCATTTTTGTGTTCTCAAATAGTATTCTGTGTCCAGGCTGGTTCATCAAATGCTCTGCTATGGCTGATTTCTCTGGTTGAATTAGTCTGCAGTGCCTTTCATGTTCTTTGACTCTTGTTTGGGCGCTGCGTTTGGTGGTCCCTATGTAGACTTGTCCACAGCTGCATGGTATCCGGTAGACTCCTGCAGAAGAGAGAGGATCCCTCTTGTCCTTCGCTGACCGTAGCATTTGTTGGATTTTCTTCGTGGGTCTGTAGATAGTTTGTAGGTTGTGCTTCTTCATCAGCTTCCCTATGCGGTCAGTAGTTCCCTTGATGTATGGTAAGAACACCTTTCCTCTGGGTGGATCTTTGTCTTGACTCTCATGGCTTGTTCTTGGCCTTGCAGCTCTTCTGATGTCTGTGGTGGAGTATCCATTGGCCTGTAGAGCCCAGTTGAGGTGGTTGAGTTCACCTTGGAGGAGGTGAGGTTCACAGATTCTTTGTGCACGGTCTGTCAGGGCTTTGATTGTGCTCCTTTTTTGACTTGGGTGATGGTTGGAGTTTCCCCTTGATAGAAGGGAAGGTGCCACTCTAACATCTCTTGAAAGGGTGATCAAGAGTTACCTGGGCAGCCACTCAGGTCCCTTTTACACATGCATTATAGCCCAGGTTAAATTGAGTTAAAAGGGGGTGAAGGCTAAATTACATTTAGCCAAAATGTGGGAGAAATCAGATTAAGGGATGGAAAAAATGTGTTTAAAAGGTGTCCTTTTAACCCAATTCTTCCTGAGAAACACACATCTCTCCATGCCTATGTATCCCTGCAGGCATGGAAAGCACATGCTTCTCCCCCCCCCCCAGACTTTCTCTGTGCCCCTCATTTCCATCTCAACTTACCAAAGGAAGGCTTGGATAGAGGCTTGGAGCCATTTCCCCTCTCCTTTTTATCTGGAAGAGATAACAGGAGGCCTTGTAAGAGAAATCTCCCTCCCTTACCCAAAGCCCTCTTTCAGCTCTTCCAAGGGAAGGGGGGGAGAGAAAAAGGCTTCGAGCCTTGTCAGAGTCTTCTCTCGGTAAGTGCAGGGGAAAATGGAGGGCAGGGAGGGGGGCTGGCAGTGCCCTTGCCCACCCC
The DNA here is from genome assembly GCF_035594765.1 of Anolis carolinensis. Classification (NCBI taxonomy): domain Eukaryota; kingdom Metazoa; phylum Chordata; class Lepidosauria; order Squamata; family Anolidae; genus Anolis; species Anolis carolinensis. The sequence continues at coordinate 254,572,656 of NC_085842.1, read as the reverse complement.
TGCTGTTATCAGATCAGCACAGGAGAGCATCTAGTCACCCCACCCACCACAGCAAAATCCTGGGTTTGGGCCAACTATGTGGCCTCCATCCCAGTTCGTCTTGGATTTTTGACCTGTGTATAAGGGCCCTGGGATGGTCCTATCACATTTTATTTCCAGTTGTATCTGTGAAGATGGTGAGAGAAAGAGAAGAGCGTTATTAGCAGATCTCAAAATGTCCTTCTTTCATTTTTAGCTCAACAGAAATATTTTTTTTCAGTATCATGTTGACCATTTTATATGTTCCCTATTTGGATCTCATCTAGTTGAGATTCAGGCCATAGCTTCCTGACTTTTTTTCCCTAGACCTTAAGCCTATTTGAGACAACCTCCTTTTAACAGATTTGTACTAACAGATAAAGAAGGACAACAAACAGTGTCATATTTGTAATAAAATTGTTAATATTTTAGTTATCATATTTTCTGGGTACTTCATTTTTCCCAATTTAACATAAAAATAAAAGACTGAATAAATATAAAATTCAGTCTTATATATTACCAATATATAAGTATACAATAAAAGTATATATGTTTCTTTTAGTCATTATATACTTGCATTTAAAAGGCAGTACAAGAAAACGAATTTGTATTAATTTTTAAAAGTATTACAATAAAAAGTAAGAAATAACTGATTCAATACTTGTTTTCACTACTTCTGAAAACTTCATGAAAGACATAATTAATAGTTTTTGGTAATCTAGTCACAATTGCTGATGAATTATACATATAATTCTATATCAAACACATGCCACATGCCCTTCAATATAAAACTTTAATAAATTTAACCTTTTATGAAACACTTTGATGAAAAAAAATTGATTTCAATGTACGTAAGCAGTATACCAGTTAAGTGTTAACATATCTAGATTTTTAAGCATCTTTTTTATGCCTTAACAGGAATTAAAATAAGCACCCTTAGCAAAACTCTACCATTCTTTGTTTCTATTTCATTTACAATAAATTAATCATAAACTCCTTTAGATTTTAGTCAGTATGCAACATTCATGGAAAACAAAAAAAAGGGTACAAGCCATTTTTTATGTTTGCAGAGAGCAAATTGTTACTTTTTTGATTAATGAAAAAGAAAGTTCAAAGGCAATAATTTATTTCAACCCATCTGGACATATTTTCATCCAGATGGGCAACAACCCCTTCAGTGTAGGTGTTAAATGAAGCAAATGGAATGCTTTTGATAAAATTATGGGATCAAAGAGGTAGCCATTCTGCAGAAGTATAGCAGATTGTCACCACTTTAATTTCCATAGCTCAATGCTATAGAATTATGGAATTTGTAGTTTTGTCAGATATTTAGCCTTCTCTGTTAGAGAGCGCAGAAATCACAACAAATTACAAATCCCAGAATTCTATAGCATTGAACGATGGGAGTTAAAGTTGTGTTAGGCTGCTATAACTTTGTGTGGCTATACTCCATGAAAGAGTATTGGAGAAAATACTTAACAGAAACTGATTTGAATATTTGAAGTTTATTCCAAATAGTTCTGCAAATGCATTTAATTACTATTTTACTTGTGGGCCATTCATTATGTGCTTTTAAATAATGATGGCTAAGATTCTATATTACCAACATGTGTTTAAAAGGTGTCCCCTGGCCTATTGTCCCCTGGCCTGATTCCTCAAACCTATTGCACTGAGTAATGGAGGTCTATTCTGAAGATGATCAGAAGGATGATCTTTTCAATCCCTTGCCAATAGTGATCTGCAGAGTATGGAGGAGATGCAACAGTGGTGCTGTTTCTGCTTATCACAGCCTCCCTACTGGTGGGAGGCAGCTAGAAAGTCATCCTAAGCAGAACAGACCTCCATTGCTCAGGTAAATGTGATAGTCAGGAGTGTTTATTATCAGCTTTTGGCTGATACAACAGCTGTGTCTCTTCCTTGACTGAGAGGACCTGAAGATGGTAGTGCACATATTGCTAACCTCAAGGCTGGACTTCTGTGATGCACTTTACATTGGGTTACCTTTGTACCAAGTTCAGAAACTCTAGTTGGTTCAAAATAAGGCAGCCAGCTTGGTTACAGAAACATCCAAGAGTGAGCATATTGCACCTATACGAAAGTCATTCTACTGGCTGCCAGTTAGTTTTCAGCCAAAGGACAAAGTGTTGGTTTTGACCTTTAAAGCCCTACATTGTTTGGATCCAAATTACCTACAGTATCGCCTTTTTCCTTATAATCCACCCTGAACACTGAGGTCCTCTGGGGGGAGGGGAAGCTACTCCAGTCTGCCAGAACCTAACCGGCAATGAACACCTAGAGGACATTTTCATCTGCCACCCCAAGAAGGTGGAATGAGATGTCAGAAGAGCTCTGACAGCTAAATGAGATGTCAGAATTTTAAAACCATCTAAAGCTCTCTTTCAGGAGGCCTACACAGCCAGTTTTAATCATGAATGTAAAACTTGCAATTTATGTTTAATCGTTCTGTGTATTTTAATATGTATTTTGTAGAATATTTTAGATGATTGTGTTTTTAGAGATGTTGTAACCTGCCTCGAGCTGCAAGGAGAAGAGAGTAAGAAATAAAATTATTATTATTATTATTATTATTATTATTATTATTATTATTATTATTATTATCTACCTCAAACCTCTCTTTTGATGGGATGAAAGAGCAGAGGAGGAGTGGCTAAGGAAAGATGGAAGAGGGTATAAATCAGAAACCTTTGAGGAGAAATCTTTTTCTTGTTCACAAACAATCTTGTTGTAGACTACTGTTGCCAAGCAATTGCTGATAAACCAAACTACCATGCATAGTATTCTTTTCTTTATGATGCTTGTTATTTAATATCCAAGCAAATGATGAAATAAACACACCAGGGAAGGAGATGTAACACTTTTCTACAGCATTCTAATAGAGGTGTAAATTAGTTCCTAGACTGATTCAAGGTCTATGTAAGCCGAAGACAATGCATTTATCTGTGCTATTTGTGCTGCTAGAATAAATCTTAATATAAAAGCTGCAGTTTGTTCTCTTTCTTGATAGACTAAAGCTAAAGAATACTTTAGAGGAATACTAATGTTGGTCTGAGTATTGGGTAGAACTGGGTTTTGAAAAATTGAGAGCTCAGGTGACTAAAATCTAGAAAATCCAAACAGATTCCGATTGGTAGGTATAAGACAAAGACATACAATCTTCAACAAGATATAGGGATGAAGGAATTATATCTGTCTCATTCCACTTTTTGGGGGGCATCTGCCTGCCCTACCCCCACCAGCATCAATTTCTCTTTAAAATAGATTGTGCAGGCAGCACATAGTTTATTGTCAATCTAATTGTGTGTTTACCAGATTTACCTAAATTTATCTTCACTGTCCATGCTTTCCATATTTTTCATTTGCAATAGAAAGTGAAGGGGTTTGTCAGTTGCAGTATACATGTGCACACACATACATGTATTTTGGCACAGCAGAGAAGTAGGCAAGCCACTTAGTTCAGATATCAACTACATTTCCCATCTTCATATCTTGTTTGAAATAAAAAGGCATAATTAAACTCTTTAGCTTTGAAGTCAGCATGAATGAAATTGATCAAAACTCATACCCCAGCTTGGCACAATTGCTCAGATGCAAGAGAGATATATTATAAAATATAAGAAATAGTGTTAGAAAAATGACACCATATCTTCCTGAGGGACACGGTTCCTATAACGTTTAAGCAGTGATTTCACCCCCATCCTACGACTGGTTTTAATAAATGAACATTGAGCTGGATTCCAGCAAGTCTTCAGTGGCATTCCACTACCAGTAATATGATCAGAATGATATAATCAGTTGTATTTGTGTGTGGCATTATGTTCATTATAACATAATATAATGTTTTAAAATGGACATTATTCTACACATACTTGTAAAAAAAATTGAGTGCAAGAAAAATAGTTATGTGGATAAAAAAAAACCCACATAAACAATAGAAAATGAAGAAACAAAATCAAAAGTTACTAAAATAGTATATTGCTACAGGCCAGTACTGGCAACTGACGCTTACTGTATTTACTTACTTAAGGCGGCTTACATATGGCAATTATGCAATGCCTTAAAAACACATACAAAAACATAAGTTACATTTTTTAAATTAAAACTTAATACATATTAACATTTAAAACATTAAAGTCAATTAAAATCACACCATCCAAAAATCATAGTCTGAAGCGGTTCCATAATCATTGCACATATTCCACATCTATTATTGCACTGTGCTATTATCCAAAAAGCCTGATCCCAGGGCCAGGTTTGTACTTTCCTTCTGAAGGCTAGGAGAGAGCGGGCTGATCTAATGTCACCAGGAAGGGAGTTCCACAGCTGAGGGGCCACCACTGAGAAAGCCCTATCTCTTGTCCCTGCCACTTGCGCCTGCAAAACAGTTGGGACCGAGAGCAGGGCCTTCCCAGATGATCTTAATATTCAAGGTGGTTCATAAAGAAAGATATATTCAGACAGGTAAGCTGGGCTGGAACCGTTTAGGGCTTTATTGGCTAAAGCCAGCATTTTGAATTTTGCTTAGTAGCAGACTGGAAGCTAGTAGAGCTGGCTCAAAAGGGGAGTTGTGTGCTCCCTGTACGCTGCTCTGGTGATCAATCTGGCTGCCACCCATTGGAACAACTGAAGCTTCTTAACAGTCTTCAGAGGCAACTCCAAGTAGAGCGTGTTGCAGTAATCTATACGGGATGTAACAAGAGCGTGGACCACCATGGCCAAGTCAGACTTCTCAAGGTACGGGTGCAACTGGCACACAAGTTTTAATTGTGTGAAAGCTCCCCTGGCCACCATCAAAACCTGGGGTTCCAGTCTCAGCAATGAGTCCAGGAGATCCCCCAAGCTTCAAACATGCATCTTCAGGGGGAGTGTAACCTCATCCAACACAGGCTGTAATCCTATACCCTGTTCGGCCTTGCAACTGACCAGGAGTACCTCTGTCTTGTCTAGATTCATTTTCAATTTGTTTGCCCTCATCCAGTCTGACACAGCTGCCAAGCACCAGTTCAGGACCTAAACAACCCCCTTAGTAACAAGTGAGAAGGAGTGACAGAGTTGGACATCGTCTGCGTACAGGTGACATCGTACTCCGAAACTCCCATCATCTTAATGCAGATGTTAAACAGCATGGAGGACAGTATTGAACCCTGTGGGACCTCACAAGACAATGGTTGTGGGCCTGAGCAGATGTCCCCTAACAACACCTTCTGGGAACGACCCTCCAGGAAGGACCAGAGCCACTGCAAAGTAGCACCTCCGAGTCCCATCCCCGTGAGGTGTCACAGAAGGATACCATGGTCAATTTCTATCGAAGGCCACTGAGAGGTCTAGCAGAACCAACAGGGACACACTCCCCCATCCAGTTCCCGGCGTAGATCATCTACTAAGGCAACCAAAACTGTTTCAGTTCCATGTCCCGGTCTAAAGCCAGATTGCGCCAGATCCGAATAATCAATCTCTACCAAGAACACATTCCAGGACTTTGCCCAAATAGGGGTCCAGTGATGGTTTCTTCAGCAGCAGTTTTTTAACAACTTCTTTTAAGCTGGCTGGAAATTTGCCTTCTCAAAGGGAGGCATTAACCACCACCTTTACCCACTCTGCCAAACTCCCTCTGGTCTCCTTTACCAGCCAGGATGGGCAGGTCTAGGATGCATCAGGTAGGCCTCACCTCTCCAAAGATCTTGTCTACATCCTTGAGCTACACCAATTGAAATGAATCCATCAAAACTGGACAAGCAGATGTTTGTGTTAAATCCTCAGAGACTGCCATTAACACGGTGTCAAAGTCAGAATGTATCAGAGCCAAAATGGTTCAGCCAAAATGCACAAGCCTAATCCATCATGAAGCCTCTTTGGGATATGGGTTTCTTCCATTGAGGGATTCTATCTTCAGAAGTGACATTTTTATAGCTACTTGTCTCAATTTTATGTGTTACATTTGTATTTCTAATCTGGCTTTTATTCAGAAATTTAAGATTTTTATACTGAGAAAATACCACCAACAAGTTAAGAAATTGCCCAAGGCTGCTCATTGAGCTTTTCAGCTGAGTAGGAACTGGAGTAGTTAGAAATTGAACTAAGAAGAAATAACAACACAGATAGGTAAACAAATCATTATGTATAAGTCTTTGACAGGTTTCTGTTTGCTTTAATGACTATTTCGGAAATCTTATTCTATAGCATTTAGGGTAAAGAGGCAAAAGCAAACACGCATTATCTTCTCCTTGAAATCTGTCCTGCTTTTTGTAAACACTGAACAAAACCAGAGCTGTATAGCCTAAAAGGCTCATTCATTTCAAGGCATAACTAAAAGTGATGAGTAAATTTCAGGATTAATGTGGGTATCTAGCTAAACCTCTTTGATCAGAAAGTTAAGCAGCACATTTTGGAAGCCTCCAGTTATTTTAAAATAATTGCAGTACTTTCTCAGATTTAAAAAAGGCTCAGGCTCAAAAATCTCACAGAACATCAGAGAAGCTTTAAAAAGTTGGCTAAATATGCATTAATCTTCTTAGATTTGTACAGCTGCATACTTAATAGCACAATATTTTACCTGCACTGAGCTTTCTGTGTTCCTAATATATGTCCTAGTAAAAATGCAAAAGTATCTTCTTAAAGTGAAGATTCAGAGAAATGTAGCAAGTCTTTTCTTAAAACTGTTGCAAAATTCTAAAAATTATAAAGAAGATAGATTTAGCTTGGATTCATCTGGCATCATTAGCCGTAGAAAAATTCCATTATCGTAACATAGGAGAGGCAGAGCTGGTTTAACTAGCATAATTAGACATTAAAAATGTTGCCATCCCTAAGATTCCGCTACTAGAAAAAGAAAGAGACGTTAGCAGGCATCATTAGCAGGCATCATTAAAATCTGGCACTGCAATACCCTCAAATGTACATCAAAAGATGGGAAACAATCAGAGTTCAATTGGCTTGTCCGCCATTAAGGTTCCATTACCATAATGAGCCATGGAGAAAGGAAGGGTCGAAGTTCAAGCAGTTGCCTTGTAGAACCACAATATATAAATCTCTGTTCTAAGACTTTTCTGTCACTACATTTTAAGTAGTGTTACAGCAGAGCAAGGCAATTGCCATCTATTACTATTAGGCCAAAAATAACATCTTCATATGTTTTCTTCAGAAGATGAAGCTGGTTTTTCCTCTGCATCTGGCTAACAAGATATATTTATTAATTTTTACATCAAATCAATTTATTTAAGGTATAGCGATTGCAGACAACAATGCCTAAGTCCATGGGTATATCGTTCAAGTCATGTGGACTTATCTTTCAATTGCTGCAGAGAGTGCACATGATGCATGGTAGATTTGCAGCAGAAACATTGTGTCCAGCTAATCAGGTACAAGAAGAACTGGGGATTTGCTTTGGAGCTTCCTGAAAGCTATGGAATGACCACAGTATTTTGGAACTGTGGAAAACTAGATTGGGTTGGATCTGGCACAGTCTAGTGGATACATGTCCAATACACCCACTGCTGTGTTTCTAGCAACAAGCAGCTTCACTGCTGGCAACAGCACTTCTGGTGAGCTCAGAACTGGATGCCCAAACTTGTGACCAGGAAAATTGTACCACACTAGCAAGCCTTTACGAGTGACCTACTTGTAACCAACAACACTATGGAAGTGGTGGAAGCCCCAATCTGACTCAGCCCAGTTAGCTGTCTGAACCTGCAAAAGGTGCAAGGGATGATCCTGAACAGCATCAAGGTTGCTCTGAAGCAATTTACTCCACAATATGTGGACAATGTAGACACAGCATAACTTTCTGTCAAATTACTTCTCTAGTTTACTTTTCCGATACTCCATGTTCTATTGCTCCAGGAGTGGTTGCCACAGAGCTCGTGGGATGCATGTGGCCCCTTATAGTTGGTCTGTTCCTCCATACCCAGAAAAACAACCTTGAAAAGGAGTTTCTGACAATATCAATATTTTTCTTTCTTCCTCACCAGCAGAAACTTATGTTATTGAAAAAGTGACTCCCTTCTTCTAATAATAATAGCTATGCATTTATAGTCCCAGCCCAAAATATTCCTGGGAGAATTAATGTAATCATTTACCAAACCTGAAACTGGTTTGACAGGAAACCCTTCAGGTCAGATAGAAGAAACAGAAAAAAAGATTTTTCCTTAAGATACAATTAAGAATTAGACCCCGGGGGTCCCATTATGTACTTTCTCAGACTAATCTCCCTCTTTCCCTCTCTTCCCTGTTAAGAAAACTATGCACAACTGTATTAAAATAATTCTTTTCCAATCTGCCATTGGAGGGAAACCTTTGTACATAACTTTTATTTATTAATGAACATTAAGGGGAGAAGATCCACATATATACACAAAAACTGGGATACAACCAGAGACATGTTCCCAGGCACCCAAATAAACATGATAAAAAACTGTACGAGGAGTGAACACCCAGAAACACCTTAATTTAATCAACTCTCCTTTTGTGATTCTGAAGAAACCCCTGGAGCCCACATTAGGCTGTGACTTCACCAGTACGGATTAACCTTTCTTTCACCTCCCAAGCCCCACCCTCTCAGCCTCAAGATAAATAAAAATAAAAAGATAAAATTCCCTTAACACTGTCACCTCAAGAAACACCTACACACACATATATGTATGAAGTCATACATTTCTCTAATTAACAAAACAGACCCTGATCTTTTCCTGTGGGTGTCTCACCTTTCCCCCCTAACTTCTTCACTGATGCAAAACTTTGCATAATCAAACTACCAACTTCAATATGTTACCATTCTGTTTCTACAACTGAGCACCTTCTGTAAAGCGGACCAGCACAAGATCCATTAGACTCAAGGTTATCAAATATCATAACTCATATTATATAGTGCTTATATGATTTTGGACGACATGGCTATCTTGGGAAATAGCACAGATCCTTCCAGTGGACTCCCTACTAAGAGACTGATTGCCAGAAACCCCCAGGACCCAGGACTCATCAAGGACTCTGTTTAACTACTTGATTAATTTTCTAACTTTCCCGAGTCTCATTCTATGTGTAGCTTTCAAAGTCCATTATTGCTAAATACCCATTCTTTCCAGTCCACATCCCTCAGAGGCAGGTTTAGCAATTTTGAATCCCACCAATCTCAGATGTTCTCTCTTTTTCCATGCCTCAATCTGTGATGTCAGGAAGAAGTCTCAGCCAATTAGAAAGTGGATCCTAGAAGGTACCATTCCTGAGCCAATCAGGGAAAGGAGGAGGTCTCCTATATGGCTGCCAAAGGAAATAAAATGCTTTGCACTGTTATTATATGTCATGTCAGTTCTTTTGGCGATTACACTGTTCTGTCATCCATCTGGCCAGATGAATAAAACTTCTGTTATTGCCTTCAAACCCAATCACATTTTTTCTAGCTTTCAAAGTAGCATGGCATGTTGGGCGCCAAATCTACACTACCTTCTTGTGGCAGATAGCTGATTTTGGCAGCACCATCAGCATAAAGGTGTTGCCTTGTTCTTATCTACCTACCTATCTGCAAAACAGAAACAGTCAGTCTATCTTGCACAAAGTCTGTGTGACTTTGCATTGTGTTTTCTTGTCTCATGGGCCATTAATGGTATAAGGCAATTTTCTTTCACTATCTGCTATCATAGAGCTGATAATCAACCATACAACTTTATGGTGCTAGCAAAATGGGAGTTGGCTAGCATGGATACATTTTGGAAAATGAATATGTCAATGCTGGAAAATCATTGAAAAAAGAAAGGAAGGGATGAAATACAATCATAGTAGGATAAAATTATGATATATCTATCTGATGCTATTTTATAAATAAATAATAGAACCATAATTACATTTCTGGGGATTTGTAAGATTACATCTGGTTTAAACAAAAATAGCAACATATTTCATAAATGAGCAGAGGTGCATATACCATACTTATACTTGAATGTAATGTGCATCTTTTTTGGCTTAATTGTTTAACCAAAATACAGATGCATATGCATTAGAATCGTACACCTAGAGCTGCCTATGCCCCCCTTTAGGCTGAAACTCATGAGTTTCGGCTTGATGGAGAACCAGCTGCTGTGAATGAGGCCACTTGGGAAGCCGTGCCTCTTCCCTCCCCAAGCCTGGTTCTCCTTCATCCTTCAGGTGAGGGGCCAAGGAGAAGCAGCTCCCCTTCCCTCCCCAAGTTCCCTTCTATTTGGCTTCTCATTTGAGAGTTCTAAATACTGTAGATCAGGGGTCCCCAAACTAAGGCCCGGGGGCCGGATGCGGCCCTCCAAGGTCATTTACCTGGCCCCCTTCCTCATTTATAATATAATATTTTTATATCCATTTTAATAATACAATATATTGTCTATACATATGATATTGATAATAACATTATCATTTTATACAATATAATACTAATAATACCATATAATATTAATTATATGTTATATATTACATATATTACAGTATAGTGATATAGTTCAATATCTATCTATATATATAAAAGAGTGATGGCATCACGGCGACCCACAAAACAACAAAACTACAGGCCCCCCAACCTCGAAATTTGACAACACAACCCATCATCCACGCCTCTAGGTTGATACAACAAAAAGAAAAGAAAAATAAAGTCCTAATTAGAGAGAGAGGAATAATTGATTTTATCCAATTGCTGCCAGTTAGAAGGCTAAGCTCCTCCAACTTGGTCTCCTAGCAACCCAATAAAAAATAATAAAAAACACTAAAAAATTAATACAATAAAATACTATAATAACAGAAAATAACCAAAAATAATACAAGAAAATAATAAAATAAAATAAATAAAAATATAACTTACAATAAAATTAATTAAAAAATGCAAATAACGTCAAATAAAAATTACACAACAATTTTTAACCAATACCACCACCACTTTGCCACAACAACGCGTGGCCGGGCACAGCTAGTAGTAATATATAATGCTAATATTGTGCTGTGCTAATAATATAATATACTGTATGTACATACAGCTGCTCTGAGTTCCCTTTGGGGTGAGAAGGGTGGGATATAAATGTAGTAAATGAATAAATAAATAATTTTGGACTTAAGCTCGCCCAAAGTCTGAAATGACTTGAAGACACACAACAATAACAATCCTAATTAACCTGACTATCTCATTGGCCAGAAGCAGGCCCAAACTTCCTATTGAAATCCTGATAGGTTTATGTTGGTTAAAATTATTTTCATTTTTAAATATTGTATTGTTCTTTCATTGTTATTGTCATTGTTTTGCACTGCAAATAAGATATGTGCAGTGTGCATAGGAATTTGTTTGGGTTTTTTTTCCCCAAATGATAATTTGGCCCCTCAACAGTCTGAAGGATTGTGGACCAGCCCTCTGCTTTAAAAGTTTGAGGACCTCTGCTGTAGATACTATGATAAATAACAATACATCAGACTGGTGCATGAATTTTACCTTTCAATTTCCCCTACATCTATAAACTGGAATGTATTAATTCAAGGTGACAAGGACCTATTTCCCATTCCACAAAGATCACAGTTTCTTTCTTCACCAGCTCCTAACTAAAATTCACATACACAATACCTTCCTTAAAATCACTCATTGGGCTAACTGACAAAATACATGTGTATCTTTTAACCATGCAGTATTTAACCATGAATGTCTGTCAGACTAAGAGATAAAGCTAAAAGCCACAACACCCAACTGGCCAAAAAGAAGAATTAATATATTTTTAAATGTAAAGAAATAGCACAAGTCATACGTTTCACTAAAAAAATGTTTGCATTATGCAGTCTCTTTTATTGCTTTCCAAGGCACTGGTAATTGTAAATCAACCCAGAAATATTCTGTGAACTGCAGGTTAAATGCCTACAACACCTCATTTTCAAAGTTAATATTTCTCCCTGATATTTAATTTGCATTGGCTTATTCTGGTTCATCAACAGTTGTTTCCCACCAGCGCACATGTGCAATTTTCATTAATGAAAAAAGAATTTAGCATACCTTTAAATTATCAGGTAGCATCTTTCAAGAATGCTTTTCTCAGCACTTTGTCACTCTTTGCTGCATATTCACTTACTATCTCTGACAACACTCAAAATGATATAAGGCAGAATGGAAAGAAAAATATTGGATTATTAGAAAGAAATTAATTATAGTGAAGACCAGCTGAAACAGAAACCTGACTGTTTTTACTGTGCATATAATATACACATTGGTTTTCAGAGCACAACATCATTTACATTGTGGTTGAAGTATATGATGAGTCATAGTTGCTCGGATTCTCACACCTTTCCTGTGTCTGATTTTGCAACAGAAATTTATTTTACACATTTCACCAAGATATTATCATTCATCTGTTGGATTTTTTTTATCATCTGCCCCTTCTCAAATATTATGGAAAGTTATATCAGAGTTTTGTGGTGTTACTTATTTGACCACAAATTCCATATTCCACCAACTGGCCTAATCATGTTCAGAGCTTTTTTGAGAAAATTGTTACTGTTGTTGTTATTATTATTTCTATTTACTCTCTGCTTTTTCTCTCCACTAGCAGCTCAAAGAAATGAATGTTCCCAAATTCACTATTTAACTAAATCCTCACCCTAACTGAGAATTTCACAAATATAAATTTTATCATATTTATATTCCTCCCCAAAAGACGCTCCTGAGAGTCAAAAGATCCTTAGGATAATATGTGATGGAGGCTAGGCAGTCCATGTTACTATGATCATTTCTGACCCAAATGATCAACCCTTGGCTGTTCACATTATCACTTAGTTGAACTACTGAAGGCTAGAGCTTGGAAATAGCCATTAAAGGCATGACAGATTTCATGTAATAGAAATATTTAACAATCATTAAGATTTTATCAAGCTAAAGAAAACTGACATCAGAGGTTAATAATATGCCTTTAGTATGACTTTCTCTACATCTTTCATCTTAATTATTAAGACACTGAGCTATATCCATAGGTTTCTGTCTACCATCACAGCAGATAATGGTGCAAGAATGGATTCTCTTTCTTCTCCTCAAAATCTGTTCTAGGTGGCTGGTGGAATTCCAGAATCAATTTCTGTAGTGAAGTGCAAGTGAGGTGAAAGGAAGAAGTTATTTGATTACCATATTTCTTGAATCTAAGGCAACATTGAATGTAAAGGGCACACAAATTTCAAGCTTTGATTTTAGGAAAAATATTTTGTTTAGAATATCTTTTAGAATTTCTTCTGATACACAATACTTTTTTTGTTTCAATGAGGCTTTGTGGTGCAATCTTTCCTGTGGAGTGAGGATATAGCTGTTGCTGTAGTTGTACCACCATGCCGCCTCGTCAACATTGTGAGGCCCCATCTGCCTCCTCCTGCTGTTTTGCCTCCTGATGCCATCACTGCCAAGGCTAGGGCCATCTTGGGGCCTTTCTTATCCATCGGCCTGTGACACCGCTGCCTTTCCCACCCATCTGCTCAGCTGCCAGCTGGCCATCAGGGAGAGGAGCCGTGAGCCAGTGGAGACTGACCCGCTCCACAGATCAGCGGAGACCAGCCACATGGTGGACAGAGGCCTAATTGCCTTCTTTACTCTGAGTGTGGAGGAGCTGCAGTCCACTGAGATGTGATGAGGACACTCACAGCCTGGTCAATACCAGTCACGGAAACTATGGGTCCTCTAGTGGCTGTGGCTGTGGTTGTCTTTGTGTTCGGACCAGTAAGACTGCTCCCTTAGCCTAGTCCTGCCATCTATCCTTGTGGAAGGCCTAAAGTCCACTCCTCTTGACCCCCCACCCCCACCCTCTGGCCATTTCCATCAACAGCTCTAACACCATAACAATATCTTATTAAGGTCCTACCAGAACCCTGAGTCGATCCTGCTCTCTAATATTGATTAAAAACTTTTAATATTACTGCTGCAATGAGTTATCTACACTGCTAAACCTGGTCCCCATTTATTAAGTTACCTAATTTGTGTGATTGGTCCTACGCTGGCACTTTATGTAACTGAATCTTAATGAACTTACCCAGCAACTACAGTACCTCATAACCTGCCCTACACTTTATAGACTTTTAAATCAGGTCATTATACTCATGCTGCTCCTGGACCCTTTGCACTTTACATTTGCACTTGCACTTTGTGTACTTGGAAGGGGGTGGGGGAGGCTGGAGGGATCTAAGGACTGCAGGGCGGTGGTGGGGGGAGGGAATGAGTGAGGAATAAAGCCAGTCATTAAGGAAAAATCATCAAACCAAGCAACACCATTTGGACCATGGGTGGAGGAAGGGGAGGGAGGCATGCTAGGGGAAGGGGAGGTTCTGGTGGGTGGAGAGCCTCCATAGAGATGGTATCAGGGAGGGGGAGATATGGGAAAGGGAGACGTCAACATCTAATTTGACCTAGGGCCTGTGAAAGAATACTTATGGTTTCAAAACAGTCTCCTGACATAATTTATCTGAGTACCCAGGATGGCAGCCCCTCTAGTTTAAGGGTGGTGCTGTTTAATGCCAGGTCCCTAAATGGGAAAACATTCTTCATTCAGGATCTAATCTTTGAGGAACATGCAGACCTGGCATGCATAATGGAGACCTTATTGGACAAGGCTGGGGAGGGGGGTGTTTAATCTTACCCCGCTCTGCCTGCCAGGCTATACCGTGCAGCACCAGCCAAGATCTGGAGGGAGGGGAGATGGGGTGACAATGGTCTATAAGGATTCCATCCCCCTGAACAGGTGCCCCATCCAGCAGTCACATTTGAATGTGTCCACCTGAGGGTAGGTGATTGGGAGAGAATAGGGATTCTGTTAGTGTACCAACCACCCCGCTGCACTACATTATCCCTGCCTGAACTAGTCGGGATGTCTCGGGCCTGGCATTGGAGTCCCAGCGGCTTATAGTGCTGGGGGACTTCAATGTCCATGCTGAGACCAACCTCTTAGGAGCAACTCAGGACTTCATGGCCTCCATGGAAAACATGGGGCTTTCCCAATTAGTATCTGGTCCTGCCCACAGAGCTGGGCACACATTGGATTTGATTTTCTGCCAAGGATGGGAGGAAGGTGGTGGTATGGAGGAGCTGACCATTGCTCTGTTGCCATGGACCGACCATCACCTGATCAGGTTTAGTCTTACTGCATCCCCTAACCTCTGTAGGGGTCAAGGAACTATTAAAATGGTCAGCCCCATGAGGCTTATAGATCCAGATTGATTCCTGACAGCTCTTGGGGATGTTCCCGCCTCTTTGGTAGGTGATCCTGTTGATGACCTGGTCTCTCTCTGGAATGGGGAGATAACTAGGGCAATAGATATGATCACTCTGGAGCATCCCCTCTTGAGTAGCCATGCTAAGCCAGCCCCTTAGTTCAATGAGGAGCTGGCAGCAATGAAGCAAAAGAAGAGGGAACAAGAGTGCTTGTTGCGTCTTGAGCGTAGCAGGTCAAACTGAACACGGCTGTGTTCTTATCTAGGGACATATGCTACAGCAAAAGAAGCTGCAAAGAAATCCTTCTTTGCGGCCAATATTGCATTCGCAAAGAACCATCCAATAGAGCTGTTTTGGGTAGTCAGAAGCTTATTATATCCCATCTCGCAAGACGGGATCCCTGACAGCTCGACAGCCCGCTGTGAAGCATTTGATCGGTTCTTTGGGACAAAGTCACTCTGATCCACTCTAACACCATATTAATGGCAGTCTCTGAGGATGTAAAACGAACAACTGCTTGTTCAGTTTTGATGGATTCATTTCAACTGGTTAAGCTCGAGGATGTAGACAAGATCCTTGGAGAAGTGAGACCAACCACATGTATCCTAGACCCCTGCCTATCCTGGCTGGTAAAGGAAGCCAGAGGGGGTTTGGAGGAGTGGGTGAAGGTGGTAGTTAATGCCTCCCTTTGGGAAGGCAAGTTTCCAGCCATCCTAAAAGAGGCTGTGATAAAACTGTTGTTGAAGAAACTATCACTGGACCCCACTCAATTAGTCAACTTTTGGCCAATTTCCAATCTCCCCTATTTGGGCAAAGTCATGGAACATGTGGTTGCCTCACAACTCCAGGGATTCTTGGTAGATACTGATTTTCTAGATCTGGAACAGTCTGGCTTTAGGCTGGGACATGGACTTGAAACAGCCTTGGTCGCCTTAGTAGATGATCTATGCCACAAACTGGACAAGGGGAGTGTGTCCCTGTTGGTTCTGCTGGACCTATTATGCTGTTCAGCATCTAATGATGGCTAATTGTAAGGCCACCCTGAGTCCCCTCTTGGGGGTGAGAAGGATGGGATATAAATGCTCGAAATAATAAATAAATAAATAAATAAATACTTGTGCGAAGAAACCTGCTAGTCATGTGTCTACATGAGTCTATGTTATTGTTAGGCTTGAGCGATCCATGAAAAAATTGATTCTAAACTCGTTTCAAAAGTAGGGGGCGCCAGCGTTTCGTTTCTGAAGTCATTTCTGAATTTTGCCCCCCCAAAAATTCAAAATTAACGAAAATTCATTAGTTTCAAAATTAATTCGTTAATGGCGGACGCGCATGCGCAGTGGCCAAAAAAAAACAGCACGAGGGGAGATTTTACAGTACTCTCCCGCCCTCATTTTTTGAGTGATCTTCTTCAAACTTGGTACAGTGGTAGAACACATTTAACACTGATAGCTCTCCAAAATTTGGAATGTTTCCCTTATCCTCTGATTTTTGGCGAATTTTCATAGCTTTTATAATAAACCATTTTTTAATAATTGCAGAAATCTGTTCCTGGTTTGAAAGTCTTATTTCCTGTTAAATTGGGTTGTCTTTACTGTGAAAGTCATTGTTCTACTTCAGAAACTTTGTTTTTGTGGCTGAAACGTTGTTAAATTGGTGTGTGTGTGATATATACTGTATATATATATATATATATATATATATATATATATATATATATATAGTCCCTGCATATGTGTGTGTGTGTGTGTGTGTATATATAGGTAAAGGTAAAGGTATCCCTTGACATTAAGTTCAGTCATGTCTGACTCTGGGGGTTGGTGCTCATCTCCTTTTCTAAGCCCAAGAGCCAGTGTTGTCCATAGACACCTCCAAGGTCATGTGGCCGGCATGACTACATGGAGTGCCATTACCTTCCCGCCAGAGCGGTACCTATTGATCTACTCACATTGGCATGTTTTCAAGCTGCTAGGTTGGCAGAAGCTGGAGCTAACAGCGGGCACTCACTCTGCTCCCGGGATTTGAACCTGGGACCTTTCGGTCTGCAAGTTCAGCAGCTCAGTGCTTTAACACACTTCGCCATCGGGGCTCATGTATATATAATATACATACACATACACACAATGTGGAGAATATGTGGAAAGGTAGATAGATAAGTTGGGAGCCACAGCAAAGGCACCTTCCTGGGAGCAAGGTCTAATAATAATAATAATAATAATAATAATAATAATAATAATAATAATAATAATAATAATAATAATAAAAAATCCCTTACAATATCCAAGATGGCTCACTGCTACAGAATCTTGGGAGCTTTAGTTTGGTATGGTACCATTATTGGCAGAGAAAGTTAAGCTGTAGGAGTTGAAATCCAATCATTTATCCTCCCTATAGAATCAATTTTATATGCATTTTTAGCTACAGAAAAGCTAAAATCAGGACAGTAAAAGAACAACACCCAGAAAATGGGAATTCCAGACAGGAAACAATCAGGGCCAGCTAATACCTCCCAACAAAGGATTCCCCCAGGTAGGAAGCAGCCAGGCTTTGAAGCTGCAAGGCTATTCAATGCTAATCAAGGTGACCAATTGCAACATTCACACTTGCCTCCCACAGACAAGAGTTCTTTCTCCCACCCTGGACCTTCCACAGATATAAACCCCACTTGCCTAGCTTCGCACAGATGTCAAAACCTCTGAGTATGTCTGCCACAGATGTGGGTGAAACGTCAGGAGAGAATGCTTCTGGCACATGGCCATAGAGCCCGGAAAACTCATAGCAA